>NW_027176296.1:13288828-13863828 GCF_023349555.1 Cebidichthys violaceus
GCTATACTATGACTGTTTTTTAATTTTTTCGACAGGCTATACTATGACTGCTTTCGACATAATATACTATGACCGTTTTTCACTTTTTTCGACAGGCTATACTATGACTGTTTTCGACATAATATACTATGACTGTTTTTTGATTTTTTTCGACATGCTATACTATGACTGTTTTTCAATTTTTTCGACATGCTATACTATGACTGTTTCTTGGACATGCTATACTATGACTGTTTTCGACATAATATACTATGACCGTTTTTCACCTTTTACGACAGGCTATACTATGACTGTTTTCGACATGCTATACTATGACTGCTTTCGACAGGCTATACTATGACTGCTTTCGACAGGCTATACTATGACTGTTTTTCGATTTTTTCGACATGCTATACTATGACTGTTTTCGACAGGCTATACTATGACCGTTTTTCAATTTTTTCGACATGCTATACTATGACTGTTTTCGACAGGCTATACTATGACCGTTTTTCAATTTTTTCGACAGGCTATATATACTATGACTGTTTTCGACAGGCTATACTATGACTGTTTTCGACATAATATACTATGACTGTTTTTTGATTTTTTTCGACATGCTATAATATGACTGTTTTTTGATTTTTTCGACAGGCTATACTATGACTGTTTTTTGACTTTTTTGGACATGCTACACTATGACTGTTTGACATGCTATACTATGACTGTTTTTAAATTTTTTCGACAGGCTATACTATGACCATTTTTCAATTTTTTCGACATGCTATACTATGACTGTTTTCGACAGGCTGTACAATGACTGTTTTTCAATTTTTTCGACATGCTATACTATGACTGTTTTTCAATTTTTTCGACAGGCTATACTATGACTGTTTTCGACAGGCTATACTATGACTGTTTTCGACATAATATACTATGACTGTTTTTTGATTTTTTTCGACATCCTATACTATGACTGTTTTTTGATTTTTTTCGACATGCTATACTATGACTGTTTTCGACAGGCTATACTATGACCGTTTTTCAATTTTTTCGACAGGCTATATATACTATGACTGTTTTCGACAGGCTATACTATGACTGTTTTCGACATAATATACTATGACTGTTTTTTGATTTTTTTCGACATGCTATACTATGACCGTTTTTTATTTTTTGGACATGCTATACTATGACTGTTTTTCAATTTTTTCGACATGCTATACTATGACGGTTTCTTGGACATGCTATACTATGACTGTTTTCGACATGCTATACTATGACCGTTTTTTTATTTTTTGGACAGGCTATACTATGACTGTTTTCGACAGGCTATTCTATGACCGTTTTTCAATTTTTTCGACATGCTATACTATGACTGTTTTTTGATTTTTTTCGACATGCTATAATATGACTGTTTTTTTATTTTTTCGACAGGCTATACTATGACTGTTTTTTGACTTTTTTGGACATGCTACACTATGACTGTTTGACATGCTATACTATGACTGTTTTTAAATTTTTTCGACAGGCTATACTATGACCATTTTTCAATTTTTTCGACATGCTATACTATGACTGTTTTCGACAGGCTGTACAATGACTGTTTTTCAATTTTTTCGACATGCTATACTATGACTGTTTTTCAATTTTTTCGACAGGCTATACTATGACTGTTTTCGACAGGCTATACTATGACTGTTTTCGACATAATATACTATGACTGTTTTTTGATTTTTTTCGACATCCTATACTAGGACTGTTTTTTGATTTTTTTCGACATGCTATACTATGACTGTTTTCGACAGGCTATACTATGACCGTTTTTCAATTTTTTCGACATGCTATACTATGACTGTTTTCGACAGGCTATACTATGACCGTTTTTCAATTTTTTCGACAGGCTATATATACTATGACTGTTTTCGACAGGCTATACTATGACTGTTTTCGACATAATATACTATGACTGTTTTTTGATTTTTTTCGACATGCTATACTATGACCGTTTTTTATTTTTTGGACATGCTATACTATGACTGTTTTTCAATTTTTTCGACATGCTATACTATGACGGTTTCTTGGACATGCTATACTATGACTGTTTTCGACATAATATACTATGACCGTTTTTCACCTTTTACGACAGGCTATACTATGACTGTTTTTTGATTTTTTTCGACATGCTATACGATGACTGTTTTTTGATTTTTTTCGACATGCTATACTATGACTGTTTTTTGATTTTTTTGGACAGGCTATACTATTACTGTTTTTTTATTTTTCGACATGCTATACTATGACTGTTTTTTGACTTTTTTGGACAGGCTATACTATGACTGTTTTCGACATGCTATACTATGACTGCTTTCGACAGGCTATACTATGACTGCTTTCGACAGGCTATACTATGACTGCTTTCGACAGGCTATACTATGACTGCTTTCGACAGGCTATACTATGACTGCTTTCGACATAATATACTATGACCGTTTTTCACTTTTTTCGACAAGCTATACTATGACTGTTTTCGACAGGCTATACTATGACTGTTTTCGACAGGCTATACTATGACTGTTTTCGACATAATATACTATGACCGTTTTTTGATTTTTTCGACATGCTATACTATGACTGTTTGACAGGCTATACTATGACTGTTTTTTAATTTTTTCCACAGGCTATACTATGACTGTTTTCGACATAATATACTATGACTGTTTTTTGATTTTTTTCGACATGCTATACTATGACCGTTTTTTATTTTTTGGACATGCTATACTATGACTGTTTTCGACATGCTATACTATGACTGTTTTTTTATTTTTTGGACAGGCTATACTATGACTGTTTTCGACAGGCTATACTATGACCGTTTTTCACCTTTTACGATAGGCTATACTATGACTGTTTTCGACAGGCTATACTATGACCGTTTTTCAATTTTTTCGACAGGCTATATATACTATGACTGTTTTCGACAGGCTATACTATGACTGTTTTTGACATAATATACTATGACTGTTTTTAGATTTTTTTCGACATGCTATACTATGATCGTTTTTTTATTTTTTCGACATGCTATTCTATGACTGTTTCTTGGACAGGCTATACTATGACTGTTTTCGACAGGCTATACTATGACTGTTTTCGACAGGCTATACTATGACTGTTTTCGACATAATATACTATGACTGTTTTCGACATGCTATACTATGACTGTTTTTTGATTTTTTCAACATGCTATACTATGACTGTTTTTTGACTTTTTTGGACAGGCTATACTATGACTGTTTTCGACATAATATACTATGACCGTTTTTCACCTTTTACAACAGGCTATACTATGACTGTTTTCGACATAATATACTATGACCGTTTTTTTATTTTTTCGACATGCTATACTATGACTGTTTTTTGACTTTTTTGGACAGGCTATACTATGACTGTTTGACATGCTATACTATGACTGTTTTTTAATTTTTTCGACAGGCTATACTATGACTGCTTTCGACATAATATACTATGACCGTTTTTCACTTTTTTCGACAGGCTATACTATGACTGTTTTTGACATAATATACTATGACTGTTTTTTGATTTTTTTCGACATGCTATACTATGACTGTTTTTCAATTTTTTCGACATGCTATACTATGACTGTTTCTTGGACATGCTATACTATGACTGTTTTCGACATAATATACTATGACCGTTTTTCACCTTTTACGACAGGCTATACTATGACTGTTTTCGACATGCTATACTATGACTGCTTTCGACAGGCTATACTATGACTGCTTTCGACAGGCTATACTATGACTGTTTTCAACATAATATACTATGACCGTTTTTCACTTTTTTCGACAAGCTATATTATGACTGTTTTCGACAGGCTATACTATGACTGTTTTCGACAGGCTATACTATGACTGTTTTCGACAGGCTATACTATGACTGTTTTTCGATTTTTTCGACATGCTATACTATGACTGTTTTCGACAGGCTATACTATGACCGTTTTTCAATTTTTTCGACAGGCTATATATACTATGACTGTTTTCGACATAATATACTATGACTGTTTTTTGATTTTTTTCGACATGCTATAATATGACTGTTTTTTGATTTTTTCGACAGGCTATACTATGACTGTTTTTTGACTTTTTTGGACATGCTACACTATGACTGTTTGACATGCTATACTATGACTGTTTTTAAATTTTTTCGACAGGCTATACTATGACCATTTTTCAATTTTTTCGACATGCTATACTATGACTGTTTTCGACAGGCTGTACAATGACTGTTTTTCAATTTTTTCGACATGCTATACTATGACTGTTTTTCAATTTTTTCGACAGGCTATACTATGACTGTTTTCGACAGGCTATACTATGACTGTTTTCGACATAATATACTATGACTGTTTTTTGATTTTTTTCGACATGCTATACTATGACTGTTTTCGACAGGCTATACTATGACCGTTTTTCAATTTTTTCGACATCCTATACTATGACTGTTTTCGACAGGCTATACTATGACCGTTTTTCAATTTTTTCGACAGGCTATATATACTATGACTGTTTTCGACAGGCTATACTATGACTGTTTTCGACATAATATACTATGACTGTTTTTTGATTTTTTTCGACATGCTATACGATGACTGTTTTTTGATTTTTTTCGACATGCTATACTATGACTGTTTTTTGATTTTTTTGGACAGGCTATACTATTACTGTTTTTTTATTTTTTCGACATGCTATACTATGACTGTTTTTTGACTTTTTTGGACAGGCTATACTATGACTGTTTTCGACATGCTATACTATGACTGCTTTCGACAGGCTATACTATGACTGCTTTCGACAGGCTATACTATGACTGCTTTCGACAGGCTATACTATGACTGCTTTCGACAGGCTATACTATGACTGCTTTCGACATAATATACTATGACCGTTTTTCACTTTTTTCGACAAGCTATACTATGACTGTTTTCGACAGGCTATACTATGACTGTTTTCGACAGGCTATACTATGACTGTTTTCGACATAATATACTATGACCGTTTTTTGATTTTTTCGACATGCTATACTATGACTGTTTGACAGGCTATACTATGACTGTTTTTTAATTTTTTCCACAGGCTATATATACTATGACTGTTTTCGACAGGCTATACTATGACTGTTTTCGACAGGCTATACTATGACTGTTTTCGACATAATATACTATGACTGTTTTTTGATTTTTTTCGACATGCTATACTATGACCGTTTTTTATTTTTTGGACATGCTATACTATGACTGTTTTCGACATGCTATACTATGACTGTTTTTTTATTTTTTGGACAGGCTATACTATGACTGTTTTCGACAGGCTATACTATGACCGTTTTTCACCTTTTACGATAGGCTATACTATGACTGTTTTCGACAGGCTATACTATGACCGTTTTTCAATTTTTTCGACAGGCTATATATACTATGACTGTTTTCGACAGGCTATACTATGACTGTTTTTGACATAATATACTATGACTGTTTTTAGATTTTTTTCGACATGCTATACTATGATCGTTTTTTTATTTTTTCGACATGCTATTCTATGACTGTTTCTTGGACAGGCTATACTATGACTGTTTTCGACAGGCTATACTATGACTGTTTTCGACAGGCTATACTATGACTGTTTTCGACAGGCTATACTATGACTGTTTTCGACATAATATACTATGACTGTTTTCGACATGCTATACTATGACTGTTTTTTGATTTTTTCAACATGCTATACTATGACTGTTTTTTGACTTTTTTGGACAGGCTATACTATGACTGTTTTCGACATAATATACTATGACCGTTTTTCACCTTTTACAACAGGCTATACTATGACTGTTTTCGACATAATATACTATGACCGTTTTTTTATTTTTTCGACATGCTATACTATGACTGTTTTTTGACTTTTTTGGACAGGCTATACTATGACTGTTTGACATGCTATACTATGACTGTTTTTTAATTTTTTCGACAGGCTATACTATGACTGCTTTCGACATAATATACTATGACCGTTTTTCACTTTTTTCGACAGGCTATACTATGACTGTTTTCGACATAATATACTATGACTGTTTTTTGATTTTTTTCGACATGCTATACTATGACTGTTTTTCAATTTTTTCGACATGCTATACTATGACTGTTTCTTGGACATGCTATACTATGACTGTTTTCAACATAATATACTATGACCGTTTTTCACCTTTTACGACAGGCTATACTATGACTGTTTTCGACATGCTATACTATGACTGCTTTCGACAGGCTATACTATGACTGCTTTCGACAGGCTATACTATGACTGTTTTCAACATAATATACTATGACCGTTTTTCACTTTTTTCGACAAGCTATATTATGACTGTTTTCGACAGGCTATACTATGACTGTTTTCGACAGGCTATACTATGACTGTTTTCGACAGGCTATACTATGACTGTTTTTCGATTTTTTCGACATGCTATACTATGACTGTTTTCGACAGGCTATACTATGACCGTTTTTCAATTTTTTCGACAGGCTATATATACTATGACTGTTTTCGACATAATATACTATGACTGTTTTTTGATTTTTTTCGACATGCTATACTATGACCGTTTTTTATTTTTTGGACATGCTATACTATGACTGTTTTCGACAGGCTATTCTATGACCGTTTTTCAATTTTTTCGACATGCTATACTATGACTGTTTTTTGATTTTTTTCGACATGCTATAATATGACTGTTTTTTTATTTTTTCGACAGGCTATACTATGACTGTTTTTTGACTTTTTTGGACATGCTACACTATGACTGTTTGACATGCTATACTATGACTGTTTTTAAATTTTTTCGACAGGCTATACTATGACCATTTTTCAATTTTTTCGACATGCTATACTATGACTGTTTTCGACAGGCTGTACAATGACTGTTTTTCAATTTTTTCGACATGCTATACTATGACTGTTTTTCAATTTTTTCGACAGGCTATACTATGACTGTTTTCGACAGGCTATACTATGACTGTTTTCGACATAATATACTATGACTGTTTTTTGATTTTTTTCGACATCCTATACTATGACTGTTTTTTGATTTTTTTCGACATGCTATACTATGACTGTTTTCGACAGGCTATACTATGACCGTTTTTCAATTTTTTCGACATGCTATACTATGACTGTTTTCGACAGGCTATACTATGACCGTTTTTCAATTTTTTCGACAGGCTATATATACTATGACTGTTTTCGACAGGCTATACTATGACTGTTTTCGACATAATATACTATGACTGTTTTTTGATTTTTTTCGACATGCTATACTATGACCGTTTTTTATTTTTTGGACATGCTATACTATGACTGTTTTTCAATTTTTTCGACATGCTATACTATGACGGTTTCTTGGACATGCTATACTATGACTGTTTTCGACATAATATACTATGACCGTTTTTCACCTTTTACGACAGGCTATACTATGACTGTTTTTTGATTTTTTTCGACATGCTATACGATGACTGTTTTTTGATTTTTTTCGACATGCTATACTATGACTGTTTTTTGATTTTTTTGGACAGGCTATACTATTACTGTTTTTTTATTTTTTCGACATGCTATACTATGACTGTTTTTTGACTTTTTTGGACAGGCTATACTATGACTGTTTTCGACATGCTATACTATGACTGCTTTCGACAGGCTATACTATGACTGCTTTCGACAGGCTATACTATGACTGCTTTCGACAGGCTATACTATGACTGCTTTCGACAGGCTATACTATGACTGCTTTCGACATAATATACTATGACCGTTTTTCACTTTTTTCGACAAGCTATACTATGACTGTTTTCGACAGGCTATACTATGACTGTTTTCGACAGGCTATACTATGACTGTTTTCGACATAATATACTATGACCGTTTTTTGATTTTTTCGACATGCTATACTATGACTGTTTGACAGGCTATACTATGACTGTTTTTTAATTTTTTCCACAGGCTATACTATGACTGTTTTCGACAGGCTATACTATGACTGTTTTTTGATTTTTTTCGACATGCTATACTATGACCGTTTTTTCTTTTTTGGACATGCTATACTATGACTGTTTCTTGGACATGCTATACTATGACTGTTTGACAGGCTATACTATGACTGTTTTTTAATTTTTTCCACAGGCTATACTATGACTGTTTGACAGGCTATACTATGACTGTTTTTTGATTTTTCTCGACATGCTATACTATGACTGTTTTCGACAGGCTATACTATGACCGTTTTTCAATTTTTTCGACATGCTATACTATGACTGTTTTCGACAGGCTATACTATGACCGTTTTTCAATTTTTTCGACAGGCTATATATACTATGACTGTTTTCGACAGGCTATACTATGACTGTTTTCGACATAATATACTATGACTGTTTTTTGATTTTTTTCGACATGCTATACTATGACCGTTTTTTATTTTTTGGACATGCTATACTATGACTGTTTTTCAATTTTTTCGACATGCTATACTATGACGGTTTCTTGGACATGCTATACTATGACTGTTTTCGACATAATATACTATGACCGTTTTTCACCTTTTACGACAGGCTATACTATGACTGTTTTCGACATGCTATACTACGACTGTTTTTTGATTTTTTTCGACATGCTATACGATGACTGTTTTTTGATTTTTTTCGACATGCTATACTATGACTGTTTTTTGATTTTTTTGGACAGGCTATACTATTACTGTTTTTTTATTTTTTCGACATGCTATACTATGACTGTTTTTTGACTTTTTTCGACAGGCTATACTATGACTGTTTTCGACATGCTATACTATGACTGCTTTCGACAGGCTATACTATGACTGCTTTCGACAGGCTATACTATGACTGTTTTCGACATAATATACTATGACCGTTTTTCACTTTTTTCGACAAGCTATACTATGACTGTTTTCGACAGGCTATACTATGACTGTTTTCGACAGGCTATACTATGACTGTTTTCGACATAATATACTACGACTGTTTTTTGACTTTTTTGGACAGGCTATACTATGAGTGTTTTTGACATGCTATACTATGACCGTTTTTCAATTTTTTCGACATGCTATACTATGACTGTTTGACAGGCTATACTATGACTGTTTTTTAATTTTTTCCACAGGCTATACTATGACTGTTTTTTGATTTTTTTCGACATGCTATACTATGACTGTTTTTCAATTTTTTCGACATGCTATACTATGACTGTTTTCGACAGGCTATACTATGACCGTTTTTCAATTTTTTCGACATGCTATACTATGACTGTTTTCGACAGGCTATACTATGACCGTTTTTCAATTTTTTCGACATGCTATACTATGACTGTTTTCGACATACTATACTATGACCGTTTTTTTATTTTTTCGACATGCTATACTATGACTGTTTTTTGACTTTTTTGGACAGGCTATACTATGACTGTTTTCGACAGGCTATACTATGACCGTTTTTCACCTTTTACGATAGGCTATACTATGACTGTTTTCGACATGCTATACTATGACTGTTTTTTGATTTTTTTCGACATGCTATACCATGACTGTTTTTTGATTTTTTTCGACATGCTATACTATGACTGTTTTTTGACTTTTTTGGACAGGCTATACTATTACTGTTTTTTGATTTTTTCGACATGCTATACTATGACTGTTTTTTGACTTTTTTGGACAGGCTATACTATGACTGTTTTCGACATGCTATACTATGACTGCTTTCGACATGCTATACTATGACTGCTTTCGACAGGCTATACTATGACTGTTTTCGACATAATATACTATGACCGTTTTTCACTTTTTTGGACAGGCTATACTATGACTGTTTTCGACATAATATACTATGACTGTTTTTTGATTTTTTTCGACATGCTATACTATGACTGTTTTCGACAGGCTATATACTATGACTGTTTTTCAATTTTTTCGACATGCTATACTATGACTGTTTTCGACAGGCTATACTATGACTGTTTTCGACATAATATACTACGACTGTTTTTTGACTTTTTTGGACAGGCTATACTATGAGTGTTTTTGACATGCTATACTATGACCGTTTTTCAATTTTTTCGACATGCTATACTATGACTGTTTGACAGGCTATACTATGACTGTTTTTTAATTTTTTCCACAGGCTATACTATGACTGTTTTTTGATTTTTTTCGACATGCTATACTATGACTGTTTTTCAATTTTTTCGACATGCTATACTATGACTGTTTTCGACAGGCTATACTATGACCGTTTTTCAATTTTTTCGACATGCTATACTATGACTGTTTTCGACATGCTATACTATGACTGTTTTTTGATTTTTTTCGACATGCTATACCATGACTGTTTTTTGATTTTTTTCGACATGCTATACTATGACTGTTTTTTGACTTTTTTGGACAGGCTATACTATTACTGTTTTTTGATTTTTTCGACATGCTATACTATGACTGTTTTTTGACTTTTTTGGACAGGCTATACTATGACTGCTTTCGACATGCTATACTATGACTGCTTTCGACAGGCTATACTATGACTGCTTTCGACAGGCTATACTATGACTGTTTTCGACATAATATACTATGACCGTTTTTCACTTTTTTGGACAGGCTATACTATGACTGTTTTCGACATAATATACTATGACTGTTTTTCAATTTTTTCGACAGGCTATATATACACTATGACTGTTTTCGACAGGCTATACTATGACTGTTTTCGACATAATATACTATGACTGTTTTTTGATTTTTTTCAACATGCTATACTATGACTGTTTTTCAATTTTTTCGACAGGCTATACTATGACTGTTTTCGACAGGCTATACTATGACTGTTTTCGACATAATATACTATGACTGTTTTTTGATTTTTTTCGTCAACCTATACTATGACTGTTTTTTGATTTTTTCAACATGCTATACTATGACCGTTTTTTTATTTTTTGGACAGGCTATACTATGACTGTTTTCGACAGGCTATACTATGACCGTTTTTCAATTTTTTCGACATGCTATACTATGACTGTTTTCGACAGGCTATACTATGACTGTTTTCGACATAATATACTATGACCGTTTTTCACTTTTTTCGACAGGCTATACTATGACTGTTTTCGACAGGCTGTACAATGACTGTTTTTCAATTTTTTCGACATGCTATACTATGACTGTTTTTCAATTTTTTCGACATGCTATACGATGACTGTTTTTAAATTTTTTCAACAGGCTATACTATGACTGTTTTCGACAGGCTATACTATGACTGTTTTGACAGGCTATACCATGACTGTTTTTTGACTTTTTTCAACATGCTATACTATGACTGTTTTCGACAGGCTATACTATGACTGTTTTCGACAGGCTATACTATGACTGTTTTTTTGACTTTTTTCAACATGCTATACTATGACCGTTTTCAACATAATATACTATGGCTATTTTTTGACTTTTTTCGACAGGATCTGATATTATTATTATTATTATTTATATATATACATATATATACATAATAATAATATCAGATCATTATTATTATTGATGCAACTGTAAGATGCATTTGTAATGAGATAATTGTATTCATTTTATGTACAGTTAGGTGGTTTAATTAACTGCATAACAATGCATTGTATTTTATAAAATAAATATTCTAAAAGTGTGTAGCTTTGTAAGAAGTATAGCACTAGAGTAAGTGTACTTAGTTATGTTCCACAACAGAGATACAGTTGTGGTCAAAAGTTTACATACACTTGTAAAGAACATAATGTCATGGCTCTCTTGAGTTTCCAGTTATTTCTACAACTCAGATTTTTCTCTGATAGAGTGATTGGAACAGATACTTCTTTGTCACAAAAAACATTCATGAAGTTTGGTTCTTTCATGACTTTATTATGGGTTAACAGAAAAAGTGACAAAATCTGCTGGGTCAAAAATATACATACAGCAACATGAATTAGCAATTTTGGTGACTTAGAAAGTTGTGTCAATGAAATGAGCTTCATAGCATGGCCTCTTAACTTCTTGTGAGTGATTATGAGTGACTACAGCTGGTGACTTCTCTGAGGCCATTGAAATAGGGCTCATTGGATACAAACGCCCACAAACGCTACAATGGGAAAGTCAAAGGAGCTCAGCATGGATCTGAAAAAGCGAATCATTGACTTGAACAAGTCAGGAAAGTCACTTGGAGCCATTTCAAAGCAGCTGCAGGTCCCAAGAGCAACAGTGCAAACAATTGTTTGTAAGTATAAAGTGCATGGCACTGTTTTGTCACTGCCACGATCAGGAAGAAAACGCAAGCTATCACCTGCTGCTGAGAGAAAATTGGTCAGGAGGGTGAAGAGTCAACCGAGAACCACCAAAAAGCAGATCTGCCAAGAATTAGAAGCTGCTGGAACACAGGTGTCAGTGTCCACAGTCGAGCGTGTTTTGCATCTCCATGGACTGAGAGGCTGCCGTGCAAGAAGGAAGCCCTTGCTCCAAAAGCGGCACCTTAAGGCTCGACTGAAGTTTGCTGCTGATCACGTGGACAAAGATAAGACCTTCTGGAGGAAAGTTCTGTGGTCAGACGAAACAAAAATCAAGCTGTTTGGCCACAATGCCCAGCAATATGTTTGGAGGAGAAAAGGTGAGGCCTTTAACCCCAAGAACACCATGCCTACCGTCAAGCACGGTGGTGGTAGTATTATGCTGTGGGGCTGTTTTGCTGCCAATGGAACTGGTGCTTTACAGAGAGGAAATGGGATAATGAAGAAGGAGGATTACCTTCAAATTCTTCAAGATAACCTAAAATCATCAGCCCGAAGGTTGGGTCTTGGGCGCAGTTGGGTGTTCCAACAGGACAATGACCCCAAACACACATCAAAAGTGGTAATGGAATGGCTAAATCAGACTAGAATTAGGGTTTTAGAATGGCCTTCCCAAAGTCCTGACTTAAATCCCATTGAGAACATGTGGACAATGCTGAAGAAACAAGTCCATGTCAGAAAGCCATCAAATTTAACTGAACTGCACCAATTCTGTCAAGAGGAGTGGTCAAAGATTCAACAAGAAGCTTGCCAGAAGCTTGTGGATGGCTACCAAAAGCGCCTAATTGAAGTGAAAATGGCCAAGGGACATGTAACCAAATATTAGCACTGCTGTATGTATATTTTTGACCCAGCAGATTTGATCACTTTTTCTGTTAACCCATAATAAAGTCATGAAAGAACCAAACTTCATGAATGTTTTTTGTGACAAAGAAGTATCTGTTCCAATCACTCTATCAGAGAAAAATCAGAGTTGTAGAAATAACGAGGAAACTCAAGAGAGCCATGACATTATGTTCTTTACAAGTGTATGTAAACTTTTGACCACAACTGTATATCTATATAGCTATATCTATACAGATGTATATAGATATATCAATTGTCTTTTTTTCTCTTTCCCTCCATGCTTCATACAATAATGTCTATTGTTTATTGAGCATAATTCTAGAAAATGAAATCCACAATGATAAACATATTACAGGGTAAATCATGCAATCATTACTTGAAATGTAATGCTTTTTTGTTTGTTAGGTATATGGTGTCTTTAGTCCCAGCAACAAACTTTGAGGAGCCCACATGCAGGCTTTTGACTTTATCTCAGCTGACTTGATTTGCTAAGGCTGAGCTCTATATGACCCAGTGGTTCATCAGCTATTAAGTGATGTTTTGTTTATACCTCTGCAGATAGTGCTAAAGGCGTGCTCAATACACCGTTTGTCGCTTTATTCTCCCGAAAGTGTGAAGAATCAAAAAGACAACGAGTGTAACTGGAAAAAAAGCCATAAACCAACCTCCACAATGCCGAGGAGGGATTGTAATAACTGTAAACTCATATTTATGGACTCATTTATAGCCTTAGTACAAGCCCTGTAAAGAAACAAGTCATGTATTAAATGCATTAAAAAGAAATGAAGGTTGAATATTCTGTAAACAGTTTGATTTAGCTGCAAAATATTTCGTCAAAAGAAGATTTTTTAAGATTTGTTAAGCATCTTAAAACTAATTTATAGTACTTTTATCAGTGAACTATTTGGAACAGTCACGTCTGTAAAGCTCTGATCAAGCTCCAAGTTACAAAAAGTGTAGAGGTGCACGACTGAGCGCCGCGGCACACAGGCAGTGGTTAGGTCATGTTGTGGCGCCGGCTTCACCACGTCGACCATGAACTAAACTGAAGCCCGAGGCAGCTCTCACCTGATGTCGAGTCGTTTCACTGAGCTCGGCGAGGGTCCTGAAAACAGCTCCGCCAGCACACACACGTTCTTGGCTGTTGACACAGATAGTTAACATATATTAAGTGAATATTTCACTTGTCTGTTGAGACTGAAAACTAAAAATATGAATTGATCTTTTGGAAGGGGCAACAAGCTGTGAACGCGGCACAAACGTATCATCACCATTCATGTTCAAAGCATACAAAACACACATTAAGGTGTTACTAGTTTGTCTATTTGTGCATGTAGATTTCTACGAAATTCACCAAAAGTTACCATTAGTTAATGCCTCATCTGAATATTTAAACAAGTAATTTCAAAAAACAATTCATTCTCTTATTCTAAGTAATCAACTTTGAATGCTTCATGGTGATATTAGTTAACTTTTTTTACCCTATTTATCTGTAGTGTTCAACATGTCTGTAATTTTACAATTCAAATCTCTAAAGGCCGTTTTCCAAAATGAGAAAAAAAAAAAGAATCAGAAATCTCCACTTCAGTGGCACTTAAATACATCAAACCTCCATTCCTCTCTATATTCTGAAGGTTTCTACAGAGGGGTTTGTTCACATATCATTCATAGAGCATTTATTCCTAAAAACGTGGTGACAATATTTTATTTTTTTTATTTTTTTTAGAGCTGATTCATGGAGTGAAACAAAAACTTTGACTCCAATATGACAACAAAATAAAACTAGAACTTTAAACCTGGCTTTATCCTAGGTTCAGATTTCTGTTCTGGAAATGTATGCAAATAAGATCATATTTAATGAGACAGTGCCTAATTTGCATATGTACACATAACATTCAGAAACCGTTCCTGATGGAAGTAAGCTGTGGAAGTTTCATGGTGATATCTATTCGTTAAAATGAGAATGAAAACTGTATTCACCTGTTGCGTCTCCACTGAAGAGAAAAGAAAACTTTAACATTTAACTGAACTCTCACCCACTACACAGCTGTGTTTAGAAGTCTCAAGGATTCCATGTGAATAGAGGATCATCATTGTAACAATGTCATGTCACAATATTGTCTATAATAGAAGCTGCAGCTGACCTGGTTACTATACTGAATGTTACGGTTTCTCAACATCTGCACTCTGGATGAAGTTATAAAGAGGATTCAAAGAGTTTATTACGAAGGCTCCTTTTCTGATTCGACTCATTCATGCTGATGCAACTGTTTGCCGTGCAGGGGGGGCCTCTTCTCAGATTTTACAACTGACAATCTTCTATTTACCTTGGATCACGGACCCAAAGTTCAGTCACTTTTTCATTCACGTTTTGATAACAAATGGCTTCAGCTGAACTTTAGAGTGCACAGAATGAGGACTGTGGATTTAGACCCCTATCTTTAAACAGATGGGTGGTGACTAACAGTTTTCCATATCAATTTCATAATCTACAGGATAAGGATCTTGACATAATTCATCCTTTTTCATCTGATGATCATCAATTACCAGTTCAGGACCATAATCAATGATAAACATGAGCAAATATGAGATAATAAGAAATAAGTTTGCTATCACCATCTCAATACAAAGAGCCTACATTCTATTTTGTACACAGCTTTAGGAAAAGGTACTCAAAAGACCCTTTCATGGCAACAGAGACAGTAACAGCACCAGTAAAAGCATGTCAGTGTTGGCACTGATGATCCCTGAGTTGAATCCCGTCAGTGGAGGGACGTGAAGGACTTACCCAGCCGGTTCTGAGCCAAGCTGAGTGTGTGGAGGGAGGGCACCGCCTTCAGAGCGGCCACCAGCCGCTGCAAACTCTCCTCCTTGTTGCTCCAGCGCTCAACGAGGCGGCAGTCATTAAACCGCAGCTCTGAGAGTGGGAGAGGAAAAGGGCAGAGGGTTAAACATTGAGATTCTGCGACAATGGCGCCCATGAGTTTGTTGTCTTTTCGTCGTTATTGCTGGAGCACTTATGGCATGGGAGAGAAGAAACTCATCAACAATGGGTGAAGGAAGCGTAGGAATTGGATTAATTTGTGTGGAGCGGACCTTGAGAAGATCACCGCCAAACTTGCCACTAACCACTATATCCCTATGGAGGAGAGGGAGGATGGCAGCTGAGCTCACCCAGCTAGGACCTGAGGCTACTCCAGCACCCAGTCTGCTCCTGGCTAATGTCTAGTTGCAGGAAGGTTCAGGCTAACCAGCTACGGGAGGCCGCTGACATGAGACCTGGCTTCATGGTGGCGTCCTGGATCAAGCTGCACTTGAAGGCTGGACCGCATGACAGAGCGCAGGACACAGCATTAGCCATACTTCTGCATAACGCAGCTATAGAAAGAACTTAACGTTAACATCTTATTTTTAACCTTGGGCTCCAGGTCATAATATGAACAAAAGTAGATATACAGTATAAAGCCTCTGCCAGAACTGCATTCACTTAAGAGTGTAGGATTCAGACACTATGGACTGTGTCACCAAAAAAAAAAAAGGTATTGTAAGGGAGCCACGTCATGCGGTGAACAGCCAAGAGTCAGTCAAGTACAAGTATTTCTCCACCGCATAGCCAGGGGTAGAAAGTAACTAAGTACATTTACTTAAGTACATTTTATGCTACTTCTTACCTCTACTCCACTACATCTCAGTGGATCGTATTGTGCTTTTCAATTCACATCAAGTGTCTGACAGCTTTCGTTACTTTGCAGAAAACTAAATATAATCAACTAATAAATGTTGATGTATTATTATAGATTTAACCACCCAGCGGTAAATAAAGTAACTAAGTGAGCTCCATCTTCACCAGCTGCAACATTAAAGTGATGAATACTTTAATGCATTAACAGTTAGAATCCAATATACTATTCTGCATAATGAGTACTTTTGGTACTTTAAGTATATCTAAATAACACTTTTGTACTGTAGCTGTTACCATAAAATTGAATAACAGAATATATCATGTTGTGTCAGACCTGTTTTTATTGACGATCAGCACCACCTGCAAAGCTCCGCTAAATCAATGATAAACACATTTTCTACAACTCATTCACATTAAAAGCCTCTCAGTGCTTCGATAGGGCTTGAACTGATCCGTAAACAGTAAAGCAAGGCTGACGTGTGGCAGTACAAACTGGAAGACAGGAGTGAAGCTAAACTCCAATCCAGAGATTCAGTTAGAAGCTTAAAAACAAGACATCACGGCTCGACTTGGCATGGCTAAAGCTGACTCGGCGTTTTGTTCTCCTGCAGTCACGAGTCGTTCTCCTTTTCTTACCTTCCAGCTTGCAGTCTCTCAGTAGATTTAGGATCTCGGGGAGACAATCGGACAGCTTCAGGTCCTCCAAGTTGAGACTCCTCAAGAGGGGATTTGACTCTAAACGTTTAGAGATAAAATTTGGTTATAATTTTATATTGAAAAATATAGAATATCACCACACTTATGCTGTCAAGATGTCAATTCTAAACGTTTGATACACTTTGATCCACTGGGAATCCTCTGTACACATGGGGGGGAAAATCTCACAACACGATGCTCCGGTGCTTTGTGCACACTGTTTTAGAAGGCCTGTAAACTCACAGTGCGGTGAACCTCGTACAGCGACGTCGCACACATACCTGAGAGAGTGGTGAAGAGCTGGCTCAGAGAGGAGCCGGTTGGTAATCTCATCCCGGCTAGGCTAAGAGAGGTGAAACGTGGACAGCGTCTCAGCATGGACGTGATGAAGCTCAGATCTGTCTGCAGCTCCGCCACTTTGATGTCCAGCTCCTCCAGGGGCAGCAGCTCTGCTGAGGGGTTAGGAGACAGTCACCTTAGGTGAGTATTTATACCCTACACTGCTGTAGTATTAGCAGTATTTGTATTTAAAACTGTGTCATTCTGCTGTACCGATACATTTTTAACAAACTCTAAAAAGGAGCAGTTTAGGTCATGACATTATTTAGATGTCGCTTTTATCCAAATACAATAACAGAATTCAACCTCCTGTTCTCAAATGTAGGACAGACAAATGGCTACCAAGAAAACCCTCAATGCCAAGCTTTCAAAAATATTGCTTCCAGTGAACCCTGCGACGTTCCCTGAACGCACCTCCGTTGAGAAACCCTTCACTACAGAATTAGTTAGAGTAGAAGCTTTTCACAGCACCTGACATGTCTGACTCCGCAGTCCTAGGAGGATGGGGTAAGAGGCGCGGCCCCCACATCAAAGTCTGGATCTCCGCATGCAGGGACGTCAGGTTGGGGCTCGCGTCCAGCAGGACCTCCACAAGCCGGGTGCACGGCAGGACGCTGACGCTCAGATCGGCGAGGGCGCTGCGGGAGCTCTCCGACAGCTGCTTCAGCGCTCTGGCCAGCGACAACACATCAGAGTCCCTGAAGGTCACTGCACAAACCAGTTACAACTAATTATTCCTGCAACCCCACAACAACAATGTGCCGTCTACCCTCGCTTTTAGTTTTGTCAACCGATTAAATGGTTTCAATTCAGCAATGCTGTCTACAGATCCCAAGGATTTAATTCATCCCCTTTAAATGCTGCTGCAGTTTAAAAGGGAGAGTTCGGGTGTTTTGAAGTGGGGTCGCATGTGGTACTTATCGCATGCAGAACATATTCCATCCAAATACTATACATATGTAGCCTAAATGTTAATGGAGTTCAGGACTTAGTTCAGTCTCCTACAGAGTATTTGAATTAGTGTTCAAAGTACTTATGAACAAGCGAGCATTGAGGGTTTTTCTCTCACACAACAGAAAGCAGAACATTCTCTGCAGCAAAATGTAAAGAAAATCTGAATTCCATTAATAAACACAAATAAAGTGCAATGGTAATACTAATTCTACATGGACAGTGCTCAGTTGTATTGTTAACAGTTCAGTTTCCATGGAGATGGTTGTAGTTTTGTTTGTCCAGGTTTTTGAGACACAGTTCTCTTAAGAATTCTGCCTCCACCCAAATACAATGGAGCTGAATGAGTTCGCTTAAGTTTGTGTCAACAAATTTTTTTTAATTTATCAATGTCGTGGGCACAACAGGTACATTTCCAGTCACTTGCATTGTATCGGACTGGAGGGAGAAATTTCAATGGGAATTTGGTCAAATTTATTTGTGTATATATACCTTTGTTTGAGATTCGTCGGTGGAGAAAGAGACAGTCTAACTGCTGACTGCTTGTGGATTGCAGAAGCCGGCGGATCCTCAGCTGAGATTTTTATACTCTCTATTCACAACGCTTTTGTTTACTTTATTAAATACGCTTTATTATAACTTATGATCCAAGACGTCCTTTGTTCCTCCAGGAGTTCTTCCTTGAAACACAACATCCTCCAGCGCTGGAGGTCTTCCTCCAGCGCTGGAGGATGACCTCATACCTTCATAGACCTCAATGTGTCAATGCTGCTGATAGCGTGGAAGCACAAATACATGGTGCAAAGACTGGGACGCCCCCTGAACCCCCCACACCTAAAAACACAGACACATAATTACAAGTTAAAAACTTACAAAAGCTGTGAAGAGTTAGAGAACGAAGGCAGAAGAATGTGGGCAGGGCAGAGTTCAGCACTCTGAGGGAGTCAGACCCACACTGCCTGATGTCCAGACAATCGATCCGTCCCCATGGACAAGCCCCCGCCGAGGGACCGTCACGCGGAATGAAGGTTTTACAGAGAGCCTGCGGGTCCAATGTAAAGTTCGCTTTCCCAGATTCCTCTGCAGAGTCCAATTTGGAGCGTTTGCAGGGAGTGACTTGATCCTCTGAAGCCCTGGTCCCAAGACCTGAACCGCAACAGGACCCGTCTGCGCTGGCCGAAGCGCCTTGTGAAATACAACTCGCCTTTTTGCTGTTCAGTAGGTCCTTGAAGTCTGGATTTACATACTGAGATCCCCTGCCATGTAGGATCCAGGCCAGCACTATGGGACACTGCACATGTACCACGACTGTTTTGGCCACCCCGTGGTCCAGCAAGCGATGGAGGACGTACAACGCAGTTTGCGTCCTCATCTTTGATATATCAATCTTCTGCGATACGCCAACGCTCCAGATACGCTTCTCTAGGAGGTTCAGGAGAGGCCGCCGCTCGGCGGTTAAACTCTCAGCTGGCACAGTGAGCAGAAAATGTTTGATATATTTAGCTGCCATCCACAGGATGGACGGGGTGTTCAAATTTGTGATGTTGCTTTTGACGAAAGGGTTCTTGATGCCGTAGAGTACGAAAATAAAAAGCAGCCTCATTACTTCGTGTTTGGCCTTTTCTTCTGTGTCAAAGTCCGCTACCTGAAATGAAACACAGGACACATATCGCGTCTGGGTTTTGGATGTTACTGCAGTATATGAGATTGGTCATTATAAAAGGAGACATTGCACCTACATGGTTAGGTCCACACATGTCCTGTAGGACTCCAATCCACCCAGAGTGAGTGGACACCCCTGAGACAAAGCAAACCAAAAAAATGACAAATTGAATCATGAATTTAAAAAAGTACCATCTCTGTGAGTAAAAACAAAATAGAGGAAACTTCAGTTGTTACCTCTCTGGTTGAGGGCAGGCTGGAGCTCTTCCAGCTGACACACTGTCAGATAAGGAATAAGATCCTTAATGAGAGGCATTGGAAGACCTAGGTGAGGACAGATTGGTAAACTTTAGGACGTTCCAACAGTGGACACCAAATCCCTCACCACACCTGACTAGCAAAAGCTGAGCAAAACAAAAAAATCACTATGAAATATTTCAAAGTACATTGGAAGTGACAATAAGCAATATAAGAGACCAGTGAGCGGTCTGTGACTGTTTACATGTGTCAAATCAGTCTCAATAATTGACAATCTGATGGGCTACAGATCGGTCCAGGTTGAAAAAAAACGCATTTGCGAATCCTGCGACGTCAGGGGAGTCTCAAAAAAACCCACAAACAAATGTGGAGCGATCCACAAACAAATACATACAAATCCACAAACAAATAGAAAAATCCACACACAAATACATACAAATGCAGAAATATATTTGTGATTATTTTTATATGAATCGTAATTTATTTATGTGTGCATTGGAATGTATTTGTGAATTGTTCTGTTTGCATTTGTGAATCTTTCTGTTTGCATTTGCAATTATTGAGACTGATCTGACCCCATCTATGTAACGTTAGCTAACGTTAATGACGTGCTAGCTTCTACGAGAATAACGCTAACAGTCATTGTACCGTAAACTCCCCGCTCTGTGTGCGTTAGCCCTTCGTGTAGTCCGAGGCTAAGTAGCGTTAACGTTACGGAGACGTGAGCTTACCGAGAACTGCCTCACTGCCCACAGCAGCGAAATGTTTCCTGACAGCTTGGAAACATGTCTTCTTCAGACACAACGTTACCTCCTTTGGTTTGTTTGCCATGTTTTGCATCGCTGTGTGTTATCATTCGCTAACAGTAAACGTTAAGCAACTGACACAACGGGACACCGCACCGGTGACGGCTCACGTCCGTGGATGTCAGGTCGCGATAACGGTCGGTCTTCTCTCCTCTTTTCCCTGATATTGTGCTTCCATGGCTGTTGCCGGCTGTTGCCAGGCGCATTACCTCATTACCGCCAGCAGCTGGGATTCTTCTTCTTCTTTAGTTTTAATGGCGGACTACAAACCAGGGTGAAAGGTAAACGGCGCCATCTACTGAATGAAGGGTTACCATCCTGAATAGTAAACCTGGTTCCTGTAAATACTGAAATAAAGCCCCTCCTACCTGTAAATGTGTGTCACATATCTCCTCCAGACACTTCGTTTTCTCCTCTCTCCACTGCTTTTGTCATCGCTTCAATCTTTGCTTCACGACAGTTGATTATTTATGTCTTACTCAAATGTACATTCATGTCAACGCAAGTATTTCTTTTTGTGCATTATTTTGCTAAAAAGAACACACCAAGGCCCATCATTGGAGTTCTTGACAATTAGTGTTGTGTTTCAGTCAAAACATCCGTCTCTTATCCGAATGAATGCTTCATACTAGACAGTGAAAACAAACTTGTATCCGATCAGACGGTTACTCTAAGGTCACTTATTTAACCATTACACTGCAAAGCAGACAGTAATAGTTGCCAACGTTTCCTCCATGTGACCCCTGATGGAGACGCTGATGCTTTTTCTAATCTGAAGGTTAAACTCTGGAACTGTGACACCACTCCAATGTTATTAGGCCTACGTCTATTAGTTTAAATACATGTTTAGATGAGTGTCTAATAGTGATTTTCTACATGATATAAAATGTAAAAAATGTTCAAGAAACATATAATCTTATAGGTTTAGGAAGTATCCAAGGATGTATTGCTAAACACAGTACAGTTGGACATGCATTTAAAGGCCTCTCTTCTCTTTTTCAGCCAGGCTTAACAAGGCACAATTCAATGACCACCAGGGTCATATTTTCAAAGGCATTACCAATTTTGATCCACACAGTTGGAGTTTATCTAATGGCAACTTTACATACATCCCTATAATGACAATTTATCATTTATATTTATGTTCTTAAATGAAACCTTTTTTTTTTTTTTATAAATATGCTTGGAAGTCAAACAAAATAAGCAAAAAGTGGTATACATTTCTTACTTTATTAATGGTGCGTAAACTATTTACTCATGCTTCATAGATCAGGTAATACGAACAAGCTTGGAGTTGTGAAAAAAACAACATTATTCTCCAGCTCTTTAAGTCAGGACCACCTCTCAAGATCCGCACCTTCTTAACCAAAATTTCTTAAGTAACAACTTTTACAACTTTGATGTTGCATGTGTGGGATCCTAACACAACTAATTCAAAAAGAAATGTGCCACTTTTTTAAGCAGAAGTCCAGTCAGTGTTGATGGTAAATGTAGTAAATTGAAGCAATACATTCCTAATTAGACTGGGTACTATGCTCCACTGCCAATGAGACACAGAGGGAGCTGGGACCTATTATTTCAAGTGTTTATTCAGACACTGACGTTGGTAATTGCTAAACGCAGCTGCACCTATGTAGCACTTTTCTACCATGATGGACAAAGCACTTTACAATTTTTTCCTCTCGCACACACACTCAAGCAGTGTTTTGCTCAAGGGCACTTTGACATGTGGACAGGAGAAGGCGGGGTCTACCTCCTCTGTGTCAGTTGCCACTCACCAATTATAGAACTGTTTTTCGGTATTTGTATTGTTGAATGATTTGTGTTGGATAAGCTTGTGCAGTAGCAATGAAAAATGAAAAAAAAAAAAAAAATTCCACGCTTAAACATTTACATCTGATTTTACAATTCATATATTAGAATTTGAACTGCCAAGGGACTACAGATGCAAATTAGCTTAAAGCTACAATCTGGTACGGTGCATGAAATGGTGACATTTATGTTTTAAACTGTTCATGGTCCTTTTTAAATATTTTTTCTTCTAATAAGTGAGGACGAAGAGCTGGCATGTGTGCTTCTTCCTTACATTGGCACCACCAGTCGCCACTATGGATATTTGTGTGTGTTGTGCTATTCAAATGTGCAAGATGGAATGTACATATCTGGCTAACCGGCTGCTTTCAAAAGGCTGTAGGGAAACTAAACTGCACCACAGTTTGACGTGCACATCGGGGCGACTGATCAAAACCGGCAAATCGATCACCAGTGTCGACGCGTTGCGCCCAGATTCCTGTAAGAGCAGGTATTTCTGAGAAGTCACTGCATTCACGATGCAATCATTCAATGAACAATCATTCTCCTTTACTTTTAATTAAAAAAAAAAAACAACAACTGTATAACAAATAAATATCAGGACATACAGTGAATGTGGTTGTGATAGAGAGTCTGTTGAGTTCCTCCCGCTATACTACACCCTTCTGGTCCTCGTGAGAGCGCTGGTGGAAGACGAAGGACACGGCAGCGTCCCAGGAGGCTTTCAACACTTGGTCCCTCAGACCCTTCTTGTCGAAGCAGTGGTTCCACTGGGAGAGGTCACTGGTACAGTCGGCGTCGTCTGCGGGAGGCCGGACCTCCCTGCCGTTCACACAGCGGCGACAGCGGAACCTGATATCACCGTGAGGAGGAGGAAGAGGAAAGGCCCGGTTCAATATATTACATACATTTATGATCATAGACTAGTAATTATTTATCATAAAATGAAAACCAACAGGGGCCAGATGTATGAACGATGGGCATGCACAAAAATCATGCGTCATCCCTAAAAGGATGTTTGATGAGAGCCATGACATGATAAGGTGGAGATGTAACATAAAGTGAGTCGTAAAAAACGTACACTGTATATCAGAAGTGGATGTAGTCTTCGTAACGTCACCCATTGGATTGTGGACTGACGTTACGAAGCCTCGAGTTCGGCAATTTTGCCGTCGCCATGTTTTTTTCCGCAACCAATGAACAGAAGTTACCATATTTGGAATGTGGAGGAGTGACGTAGAGACGGCGTATACGGCTCTGGTAGTGGCAGCGACCTGTCAATCACCCTACAGCATACTCTGCTTTATGGTCTATTTGACTCTAAATGGACCATAATTTACTAAATGAACATCATGCTGTATTGAAGAAGACTTGAAACTAGAGATTGTTACAATGTTTACTGAGGTAATAAATCAAGAAAGATGTAGAGTCATTTTCTCATAGACTTCTATACAACCAGAGGAGTCGCCCCCTGCTGGTCAGTAGAGAGAATGCAGGTTTAAGACACTTCAGGATCGGCTTCACTCGGCAGAACCGGAGGTTGTCGTCTGGTAATTTATTTAGCCTTTATTTTACCTATTAAATAAATGGTAAAATTGGTCTTCCGACCAATCAAAGTGCTTTCACACTATAGGTCATCATTCACACCCATTCATACACTGACGGCAGAAGCTACCATGCAAGGTACCACCTGCCCATCAGGACTCTAACATTTACACACAGTAGGCACAACTAGGGAGAAATTTGGGATTAAGTGCCTTGCCCAAGGACACACCGACATGGACTAGCGGAGCATCGAACCGCCAACCCTCTATTTGAAGGACGACCCTGCTGTCAGTCCGGTTGTCAGAAACCAGCAGACAAAAACATATTTAGCCGTGTCTGTAGTCGTATTAGAGGATCCCTTTGCAGTTTGGAATATTTTCTAAAGAATTAGAAAATATGAATAGTATGAACAGTGCTATACTGTGACAGACAGTAACACAGTGATTTATAAGTTTGAGATTCATAAAACAAAACCGAGCATACGCATGGCTATAAATCTGATGAAAACAATGAGTATACAGTTTGAGGCGTGAATCTACAGTTGTACAGAGTCAGTTGTTCATGTAACCCCTGGTATGCGACTTTGAAACTACAAGAGCCAGTCAGGGTCTTCCAGCAATGATATCAACCAGTCTGTTAAATGATATATTGATCCAGGGTTTCAGCACAGATTGTATGTGTCCCCAAAAATTAGTTTCACACACTTGTAACAAACTGAGCATGAAATCAAATTTAAAAAAAGTTTGTGCTGTATCAGTCATGTACCGGTCATGCGTGTCGCTGGTGGTCTCCTCGTTGAGGGTGAAGAGTTCTCGGAGTTCGCCCAGAGAGAAGTGACGCTCCACGTCCTGCTCCTCGTCCACCACGCAGCTGCTCAGGGCTTTCTTGTGGGCCTGCCTCTGGAGGATCTTCTCCTCGATCGTCCCGGTCTGTCGGCACACAAACACACGGGTCAAAACGTGGAAACTGTGCACACCCAGCTGCTCCGACACATCCATTATGAGGTCCTGAGCTGTGTTGGATAGTTAAATCAGTAGAAGAAAAAAAAAGTTATTTATACATGTGACAATATTACTGTGTATTCCTTAAACAGACATTAAGCATACAATGTGTAATACCTGGCCACATACTCCAAACAAATAGACTACTGGGTCCATACAATCTAAATTTAACGTAATCAGTTAAGTAAAAAAAAAAGCCAACTACTGATAACAGCTGAAACTCTGGTAGACGGTAATAAACACTTTATCTTAATGTGTGCCATCAGCCTATAGTTTACATTAGCCATCTATACTGTTACTGTGCCACTGACCGGGTGGCTGTACAATTATTTATTGGATTAAATCCAAAGTGTCAGAAATGAGAAAACAACTCGGATTTCCCTTTAGTCCTTCCCGCCAGGAGACTACTACGGGAGGAGAGCGTGCGGCAGCTCCGATCCCGGGTTCCCTGGGCTAGCTGCTTAGCATGCTCATTTCAGTAGATATCTCTGCAGCACAAAACATAGGTATCTTTGACATGACGTCAACACTGTCACCTCTTCACGTTCTGGCCAGATCTTACACATTGCACCTTTAAGAAGTGGTGCCGATCTGTTTTTATGTCATGTGTGCATCTGTTGCGCTGTGTTTAACTGACAGAGAGCAGTCTGTAGATGTAGCAGGTCTTCTTCTGGCCATCTCTCCACACCCGGGCCATCGCCTGCTCGTCATTGGCCGGGTTCCAGTCCGGATCAAACATGACCAGGCGATTAGCACCAATCAGATTCAGGCCACATCCACCAGCCTTGCTGCTCAGCATGAAGATGAACTCTGGACTCTGAGAAAACAGATGGAGTCAGACGTTGTTCAGCTGCTTTTTTTTATTTATTTTTTTAAAAAGCTCAATGTCGTTTCAAACAGAGTTTGCCGACTCACCGATGGACTGTTGAATCTTTCTACAATCTTGGCCCTTTTCTTGATGGACATTGTGCCATCCAGACGAACATAGAGGTATCTGGAAAAGACCAAGAGGAGAGTTGCTGCTCACACTAACTCACAAATCCTAGAATACAGACAATTAAATGGCGGTTTCCCCAAAAATCACCTTCTAGATCTGCACAGCTTTTCAAAGAGGTCCAGTGTTTGAGTGTAGTTGGAGACAAGGACCACCTTGTCACTAGACGTAGTCCTCGTCATTGCCAGAATGTAGTCAAGAACCAGCATTTTCCCTGGTGCAAAAGGAAACAATATTTTATATTATTATATATTACCAAAAAACACTTTTGTATCAATGCTACAATAAGTGAAGCAGCGGAAACAGGCTGTGAACACACTGGCATATTATCGGCATATACTGTATATAAGAAGTGGATGAAGTCGTTGTGACGTCACCCATTGGTTTGTGGACTGACATTTTGAAGTCTTCACCATCCTGGATTTTTGTCGTCACCATTTCTTTTTTTGCAACCAGTAATTGGAAGTGACCATAGTTGGACTGCGGAGGAGTGACGTAGAGACGCCGTATACGGCTCTCGTAGCGGTAGCTAGCTGTCAATCACAAGGTAGCCCCGTCCTAAAACATACTCTGCTTTATGGTCTATTTGACTCTAAATGGACCATAATTTACTAAATGAACATCATGCTGTATTGAAGAAGACTTGATACTAGTGATCGAGACCATAAACTCAAGTTTACAATGTTTACTGAGGCAAAAAAGTGAGCGGTAGGGTCATTTTCTCTTCTATACAATCAGACTTATTTTTGTGTCTCTCTTCGTGTGTGGCAAGTAGGAGAGCAAACTGTTTTTTTTTTTTAATCGCAGACAAAATGTTGTTTTTGAAGGGCTATAAGTCCAAAAATACAGATTGAAGCAGAATACTTTGTTAGATAAAAACATGTTGCGAATTGGTCCAAAGTTCTGTATCTTGTTTGATTAATCTGCACACAAACATAAATTTAAAAACATGACAAAAAACAACACACATGCTGTAGGTTAGGGTAATGGTTAGTAATAACCTGTCACAATATCAAATTTCTAAATAATTCAAAATAAAGATTATATCACAATATCTCAAGAAAGAAAAATAATAATGTGATCAGTGAGATTCGTCTTTAACTTTGATTACTGTGTGTTTTGTCTCTTTTTTTGGCCAATTAATTACACTCAAAATAAAAGTCTGAAACGATAATTGTACAAAAGCATGAATTAATAATTAATTTTCACAATATTATCATTATGTGAACATCATTATTATTACCACT
This sequence comes from Cebidichthys violaceus, assembly GCF_023349555.1. Taxonomy (NCBI): domain Eukaryota; kingdom Metazoa; phylum Chordata; class Actinopteri; order Perciformes; family Stichaeidae; genus Cebidichthys; species Cebidichthys violaceus. Next base: position 13,317,069 of record NW_027176296.1, read on the forward strand.
ATTTATTTTTTTTAAATGATCTTTATATCTAAAACCAGTATATCGTGACAGCCCTAGTAATAATAAACTAAACATACAAACTATAGTTGGTTCCCTGTCCATGCATACCGTCCCATCCAGAGATGTAACCAGTCAACAATAAAAACAAAGTCTTACCAGAGAGCTGAGGCTCCACAGCCTTAGTGCAGTAACCGGGTGGAAACAGATCCAGCGCCCCCTCAAAGCCCTCCGCACCCTCCACGCACTTGTCATAGATGAGAGCCGGGTCTGGGACGCAGAACACTGGTTAGTGCTGTCCGCCAAACAGCAGATGATTTTACAGTGCATTATATTTGGTTTAAGCACACTTACGATTGCACAGTTTCTTAAGTGATGTGATGGAAGACAGGGAGGAGACACTTATTTTGCCCTCTTGTAACGTCTCAATGGGTTTGGCCTGCCGCAGGAAGTGCTTATAGAGCTCCGACTGCAGAGGGGTCAGCCTGCAGGGAAACAGTCAAATGCTGGGATGTGTCTGTCGCCATATTTCCTGATTTAAATAAAGCTCAATTTAAATTTAAAAAAGCTCTTGTTATGTTACATATCATAAACTAATCTATTTGAGAAATTCAGCAGAATTTGGTAAATACATAAAAGGTATTTGATGGAAAAACATGTTTCTACTCAAAATAAGGGATTGAAAAAAAATGTGTGATTGGTACTGAATCTCAGCTTTAAGTGTCTCCTAAATATTACGTCAACCTGTCCTTAACCAAAACCAAACTGAATCAACCTACCTGCAACATACGACCTGCTCGATTTTCACAGGAAGATATTTCGACAAGATGTCAGATGTTCTCCTTATCAAGCACCTGTAGAGGCAGAACATGGTCAGTATTATTAAGGGAATAATTAACTTCAAATACAATTAAACATTTTAGACACAGTGGTGTCTGAGGATAAAGTGTGTTAAGCGACTGATATGATGCAAAACTAAAATGAAATTTCCTTTTGTTTGGAGAATGCATTATACACAAATTATGTTTTTTTTATTCAATAAATAATAACTGTGTGATGCGTTTCATGATTTGTGTTCCCTCTGTTCCTAAATGCTTTTAGGTATTAGCATAACAAATGTTATTAATGTAGCATTGACCTATAGTATGAGTTTATAAAAAATATTTACAAAGCAGAAACAAGAATAAATTAATAAGAGGAAGCGATGAAACATTTGATGACACATTTTAGTGAAACACCAATGTATCAACCAGTAATCTGTAATAGTCTAAAGTAGGAGTGGCTTGTATTTAATACAATATTGATATGTATAATCAGAGAGTTCATTTTCTGGAAAATCGTTTAGAAGCCGTTTACGGACAACCAGACAAAATATCTCTTTGTGGGTATTTAAATAACAAGACATACAAATTCATGTATACGTCATAGAAATCGACCTGAATCAGCATAACCACACGCCTTCTTGGTTTATATATATATTATAAAATAATAAATTAATGAAAGACAGAAAAAACAAAGCAAAAATAACAAAAGCTTCTTTATTCTAGAAAATGAAGTAGAATAATAAAACACGTGCTTTGATCTCACCTGTTGACAATGCTGATCAGCTCCTTGAGTTTGCCCTCTCCGGTCTCTCTGTCTTTATCACTAGCAGCTGCATCTCGACCCTTGAGGATGGGAAGCTCAAACCGCTTTTTAAACTCCTGGGCAGTACCTGCCATCCAGGTGAGAAAAAAACAAATGGAGGGGATCAGGACAAACAGCAGATATAATCCAAATGTGTTTGAGCCATTTTGTGCGTGGAGCTACTTACCAAGGATCCCAGCATTAACAAAGTGGACCAGGCTGAAGTACTCCAGCAGGTCGTTCTGGATGGGAGTGCCTGATATCAGCACTCTCCGCTGGGCGCTCATGGCATTTAGGGCCTGGTATGTCTGGTTGTCAGAGTTCTTCAGCCGATGACCCTAGAGCACGCACAACTATTACATCACCGTGTCAGCGGTCCTCGCTCGACAATTCTGGGGTACAACGGCTGAGATGAAGTACCTCATCGCAGATGACCAGTCCGACTTTGCCCTTGTGCAGAACCCCGGCGTGCAGCCGAAACGTCTCGTATGAGATGATCAGGATTGGGGTTGGTACCCTCAAACCATGCTGAGACATGAAGTTCACTAAAAACCAAAGATAAACAAATTAATAAGAAGACAATTAATAAACTCCAATATTTTCCAAAGGATGTATTTTACGTTGAAGGAACGTTTACCTGGAAACCAATCAACACTATTAAAACCAGAGATTGTCAAAGTACCCTCCATTTCTAGCTACAAGTTGAGGTTTGGTGGTATATTTTTGTAATTCTAGAGGACACTACCATAAGAGTTACAATTACTTGAAATAGCCACCTGGGGTCAGCAGGACGAGCTGAAAACACGACATCTGACATACTGTATAAACTCTGCATTAGGTTGTTCTGTGTAAGCAGACACAGAGCAACATCATCATACATTTGGAGTTGTGTTTGGACATGTGATGCTTATTAGAAAGACACAGCAGAGAAGTGACAGAAAAATAGTGGAGAGAGAGAGAGAGCCAAAGGTGGAGACATGCAACAGAGGTTGAGGTTCATGGTTGGTGCTCTAAGCCTCCAGGATGCCTCCCGGTTGGCTAAATATTAAATGTAAAAAGAAAGAAAAATGTTATGCTTGCTAAATCCCTCTGGTTTGTTCTTTTGGCTGGTTTTGCTTTGCATTGATTCAGCCACAAGACGGTGCTACAATGTGTAAAGCAAAGAAGGGAGACAATACAGGTGACACGGATGATGGCCTCAATAGGGGATGATGCAATTATCCTAAAGAATGGCACTGTGATGTTTGAATTATTCCAGTTTGGCTCTTGAAAACTTGAAAAGAGCAGGAGTCTGTGGTCCACAAACTCTGCTGTGGATACTCGTGATGACACGGAGGGGAGAGGTAAACTGCACCTAGCTGTCTATCGATCTCATCCTTTGAACCTCCGTCGATGGCCACCGGTGAGACGCGTCCTCCCAGCCACTTTCCGACTTCATTGTACCAGTTGCGAACCAGACTGGAAGGGGAAACCACGATAGCCTTGTCTATCTCGGGCTTAGCATCCGGGCTTTGGCGCAGCAGGGTCCACAAGAGGGCGATGCACTGCAAGGTCTTCCCCAGGCCCATCTCATCGGCCATGATGCAGCCGTACGAATCAGAGATGCGTCTTCCGGTCACACACTCCCACAGGAACTTCACCCCCTCAAGAGATAAAAAGACATCCATTTTGTATCTAATATATAAATATATACATTTTTTTACTTCCGTTAACTTGCTTTTTCTGGAGCTTTCAACTGCATCTTGAGGTCCACCTCACAGATGAAGACAATGAGAACTGATTGAAGGCCTCAGAAAAAGCTTTACTTTAGTTTGTTTCGTCAATATACTGCTTCCAAGGTCAAGAATTACTTCTCATTCCATTTTGAAGTTTATGAAGAGAAGCAATGTCAATAATGTAGGATTCCACGTCTCTACTATTTAACACTATTATGATAAATGCAATACATTTTTGGCAAAATACTTTTCATATCATTTTATTTTTCAGTTGGGTCAGTAAAACTTTAGAAAGAAAGAATCTTTACCTCTCTCTGATGGGGTCTGAGCACTTTTCCTAAAACTGGATCCACAACAACATGGACTGGTAATTTTTCTCTGGACAGGACAAAGAACGGCGACACGTTTCTTTTTATTACAAGAACTGATATACAGCAATGCCAGTGAAGGCTATAAAGTGTAAAAGTTTATATCTACAAATTCATATATCTGATCAGAATCGATCATTTAAGAGGACTTACTTCTCAGCTTTGATCAGGTCGTGAGCGCTCAGAGTCGGGGGCTCATAAAGGACCAAAGCATCTTCTGCGAAGGGATCGTGAAGTGCTTTCCTCACACCGGCACGCTTTAGACCGAGTGCCCTGATTCCCAGTGCGCCTGTGGGCAATTCATCAAGAGAACAGTTTCAGTAATTCTTTACACATTGTACTAAACATGAAAGAGACGTATGTAACAAGAAAATTGTTACCTGTGTAATTAGAAATTGGAATTTTAAATGGCTTGGCGAGGATACTGCGAATAAATGCCTCCTGTAGAAAGGATTTTAAAACAAGTGAGCCAAGATGTGGCATCAAATTTGCAACTTCTCACACACACAAGATGTAGTTTGATAGTGCTCAATGACGCTTACATGTTTGTCACCATCCACACATGGGGGCGGCCTGTTCAGCTGTGTCAGAGGCTTTCTGAAGGGAGAAATATGGCTTTCTCTGCTCTCATTACCACCTTTTCTTTTTTTCTCCTGTAAAAAAAAAAGCATTACACACCGATGCAGCCCATCATTCTTTATGGGTTTTCACTCATTGAATCGTGACTGTTTCCCCTCATAGCTTGATATTAAAAACAATAAAAAAAAAACATCTAGTACCATTCTCAGCAAAGCCTCTATGCGTTTGTGCCTCGCTTATCCATAAATGACACATGCCACACATGATAGACAGTTAAAGTTAAGTTAAAGCTTTCAATGAAGAAATTGGCAAATATGTTGAGGGATTCGGCCATTAAGTGCTTTAAACCCTCAGTTCTTACCAGTACTAGAAGGTACTCTCTCTAGAAATAAAGTGACTCAGGTGACCGTGAATCGAAGAGTTGCTGCTTCCGGTTCAGAAGATGACAAAAGGCATGTCATGAAGGTCTGTGCGTATGCCAATATGTAAGAAAGCATCTAACGCTAAACGACCAAATGTATTAACAGACTTTGGCGTACTGGTCTCATCATATAAGGACGCAACAATGAGAGAGATTCGCAGTCAACTCTGAATGTAACAGCTTTGAATGAAGCTAATGTACAACGTTAACTTATTGGTCATGCCATTTTAACGTTACTCACAGTTCTACATGTCCAGTCATCATCTTCACAGGAATCTCCTGGTTGCTTCCGTTTGGCAACCTGACTGGGTGCAAGACTCCTCCTCTGGGATTGTGATTTTAAACGATTAGCATTAAAATAGATAGTTTCAAGTTGGTAGTCAACACCCGAATGCAGTCTGAAGCATAATGGAAATACATAACAATAATTCGGCTTGCTTACCATGTTCCTTGTTTTCTAGGCGTAGCTGTTATGTCGATACTCATCACCTGCCCGTGTTGCTAGCATTTAGTTACCCAGAAACAGCTAACGCTAGATGCCCTGCCTGCTTCATCTTCAAAGCAAAGTCGCTCATGTCAGTCTCCTTGGTTTTGCTCTTGCTGAATAAAAACACCTGACCTAACAGATACGTATTACCAGTGATATGACATAGGCAACTAGGAGGATGTTAGTCCCCTAGAAGATTTATAATAGCATTAGTTTGGCATGCAACCAACTGCAGTTTTCCCCTCGGCTTAGCTTTATTCCGGTTGGTATTAAACTTCGCGCTAAATGTTGTTGCACAACATTACGGCAAGCCTGAAAGGCCAAAAAACACTGCTACACACCTCTCACCACTGTTGTTTACATCACATGTTTTAATTTTGAAATGCTACATCAGAATGTCCTGGTTCTCTCTGAGTGACACCTTGAGGTGGTCTGCTATTAAGATGCACATCAGCTTTCTGTTATGTCAGTTATTCTTTAATCCAGCCCTTATTTTACTTGAAATGAGAAGAACATTTATTTATGTATTTGTATGTATTATTTATAATCCATCCACTTAAATTTGAAAACTGAGAATAATAATTGTTAAAATATAATTGATGTGTACTTTCTTTATTTGATTTGACAGTTGTTGGCTACACAGAGACGTTGTTACTACTACTAGGCTTCTTGAATATATATATATATATATATATATATATATATATATATATATATATATATATATATATATATATATATATATATATATATATATAGCACTAAATAGCGCAAGTTAAATATTATTGTAATGTTCCGGACCTTTGCCCGAGGAGATTTTCTCTATCTGGACCTTTTGGAATGTTAATTAAATACCCCTGATCTATATTTTTATGATAACAATGTATCAAGTGACATTGTGAAAGGAGTCTTTCATTTAGCAGTATGGTAGTAGTCATCCTCCTCATCTTCCTCATCATGTCCTCCTGCAGGGAGCGGTACCAGCTGCGTGAGGCTCGGAGGATCCAGGACCTGGACCGGGTCCTGCTGGGGTACCAGACTTACCCTGGTGTTCGATGACCTGCCCGGCCCCGACCTGCTCTGCCACCTTACCATGGACCACTTCGCCGCCGCGGGGGAGGAGGAGGCCCCGCACGGAGGGGGTGGAGCCAGCAGCGGCGCCGAGGGCGAGGTCCAGTGGTGCGTCTTCGTCCCGGGAGCCGACAGCAGAGAGAGGCTGATCTCGGTCCTCGCCCGCCAGTGGGAATCGCTGTGCAGCCGGGAGCTTCCTGTGGAGCTCACGGGCTGATCGGTGGACGGACGGACAGACGGACAGATGACTGTTCAGCACTTGGTTGGTCGTTGGAGGGCGATCGTATGACGGGGGGATGATTTACACACATGGATTCAGGGCTCGGCTGGCTCTTCAAAGGCCTCAATGTGCTTCAAACCAAGTAGTTTGTACAAAGTGTGACTCAGTCAAATTAGACTGATCGGACGCTTGGTTTGAAGCATTCTGGGGCCCTTTAGTTGTACTTCGATTGAAAGGGATGTGGCTTCGCCCATACGTTTAGTGTCTGCTCTAAAAAAAACATTTGGTCTCTACAGACACCAGACTGCCATTACAGACCTGTGACCTCACACTGAGCCGAAATGATGGGAGTTTCTGGCACAGCTTCACTTTCTTGCAAAGTGTCTCACAAGAAGAAGATTTACAGATTTGTTGGAGGACTTGACTCACGACCAGACCGACGGACTGTTGTTGCACAGCAGGGGGCGCTGCAGACAGTCCACAGGAGTTATACTAGTTTTTAGTAAACATTACCTCAAAAGAACAGTTTGTCATTTCTGGCCAAATCCTCTTGTTCTCTGTCTTCTCCAGAGTTGTATTAGAAGATGGACATCAGTCCTGTCTCTGTGTGACCTGCACAAGTATAAGTGCAGGACGTGTTAGCCTAGCTTAGCACAAAGACTGGAGAAAGGGGGAAACTGCTAGCCTAGCTAGCCTAGCTTCATCAAAAGCGAAGAAAAAAAAAATCCACCTTCCAACAACTCCAAAGCTGTCTGATTTACATGTTGTTATTTATGTTAAGTTGCTCTTAAAACCAAAAATGATTTTTGTTTGCACATTTGGATTCTGGTTGAGGTGACAAGAGGATATCCAAAAATGTTCGACTGTTGTTTTAAGTAGCACACACACACACACACACACACACACACACACACACACACACAGCTGCTCGGCACAATCTGCTCTCTGAACATTTTATTCCTTGCACATTGTAATAAATGAAGCAGTATTATTGAACTGTATACTGAAGCTTTTTATTAATATAAGTATGTTTCGGGACAGACGGATGTTTTCCATCCTGAAGCAGATTTTGTACTAAACACGCAAGTTCTGATGAAATTTCCAAAAAGAACTCTTGTCATGTCATATTAAGCATTATCATTAAGTGTTTTATTTTTTATACATTTTCTTGTTTTATTTCACTGTATGTTGTGTTTTTCGTACATTATCGTTGACAAATGGGAAGCCAGACAGTGTTGTCACACACACACACACACACACACACACACACACACACACACACCTCTCACCACTGTTGTTTACATCACATGTTTTTGTCGTGTTCACGGGGAATGCCACTGAATTAAAGTGAAAAATGAAAGAATGTAACGATCCTGTTTGGTGTTGCGACAGCAGTTTGATTCTTAAAAAGAATCAGGAGGGTTTAACCGCAGTCTGCACGCTGTCGAGCTGAAGCAGCAATTTAACCAGAAATTGACCGACAGGATACGAGTCGCTCCCCGTTTCCAACTAAAACTGATGCCATGAAGCAAACAACAAAACTATTTTACGATGTATTACAAAATCTGGAAATCTTGTCTTACAACAAGTGTCAAAATTGTGAGTTGTCAGTGCAGTGCAAGATAAATAGTCCCAAACGTTAATAAAAGGAAGTGGCAGAAGAACAGTTAAAGCCCTGATTTAAAGAAACGAGAGAGTTGCAGACGAACATGAAATACTATGTGGAAGTCCATTTTGAGTAACGGATCAATAATTTCACTTTGTATTAAAACTGACTGAGTGTCTATCTGCCTGTGTCTTGAACAACTTCTACTGAGTTCTACTTAGGGAAAGAACTATCTTTTAATGTGTTTCTCTGAATTGGAGGATGTTACCAACAGACTTTATCCTTTTGCTAAAATACTGTATATATTTAGGCCAATTAAATGGAGGATTCACAATTCTCCACCACAAAATATCCCTGATAAGGTGGAGAGATCTTTGAAACTCCATTCAGACCTTACTGTTGTGATGTGAAACACTTTTTTATGGGTTTGTAATTCCCTAATATTTTGTAATTTAAAATAAAGACATTTCATGGAAAGACCTGTGTAATTTGGTATTAATTATAGGAAAGTTTCAGTTACACTGACACTGTGACTCTATTTTAGAGGAAAGTCAATTACTGCCGAGTGTTTTCCAGAATAAACTTGTAGTAAATCCCACAGTTTAAGATTGTAATGTTTGTTTACAACTGACAATCATTTATCAGGTAAACGTCAAGTCAACTTTATAGAGCACTTCTACACTAAACACAGTATATGGGATATTCTAAAAGGCTTGAAGGGAAAATGGCTCAATGAGGCAAGAAAAAGTATTTAACGTTGATTAATCATCTTTTGAGGTAGTTATTGGTTTCAAATTATTTGTAAATGAGGAGGGGGGCTCATCCCCACCCCTAAATGAGGTTGATAATGAGGCCCCTCATTCACACTGAATGAGGGGCCTCACATTATTATTATTATTATTATTATAATAATAATTATTATAATTCAGTGTCACACTGAATGGGGGGGGCCTAAATGAGGTTGATAATCAATATCAACCTCAATCAAACTAATGGAATTTTTAACCCAGTTCTTTGTATCGGGCTATTTCAAAAGGCGTTAAATAATTATTAAAAAATAAATGCTTTTAACAAATTATCTATATTCAAGGTCCACTTATAGCTTTTTCCTAAGCTTTCCTCAACTGCATCTCACAGTCTTAATCATAGTTTCACTTTCCCCATATCTCAAATCATTTAATAAATTAAAGTATGAGAGTATGTTTTTTGGTCTCAGCACACATGTAATAATGTATCTATTGCCTTTTTTACCAAAACAGAATTTTCTATTTTCCTCAATGTATTTCCAATACACTTTATGCTTACATGAGAATGAGACAATATGTGTAATGTCGGCCTAATACTTAATTGTGCAGTGTGGAGTTGAGTTTTGTTTTTGTCCAGTTTAATGTGTGACAATCTGTTTCTACCAACAGGTGGCGGCTTCCCCTTCTTTCTTTCCAGGTTTCTTTACATGCTTAGCCCCTACTGTTTGATGTTACAACCAGCAGTACACGTTGTTCTGTAGGGGAGAGCACACACCTCCTCTTGTATGTGGTAGGCATTAAGAACAATGGCACTGTGCTAAACTTGCTGCGAGTGTGTCATCTCCTGATGCTGGTGGTGGAGTAAACAGCCCTGCCTCAAGTTTCATGGGAAACTTCTGCATGAACACATTCAGCTATGTGGCAGTCAGGGAATTTAAGTGTTAACCATATATATTGGAGACTGTCTGCTTAAAATAATCAGAAACATAGTGTGCTGGGCCACTCACCAACAATTGTTATCTTTTAAAGATGACGGAATTCAGAGCATTTCTGCAAACAGCGCGAACGAAGGCAACAGTGCTGACAAAGCTAACAGTTGTTACCTGAGGCAGGTGCTACACTTCCACGACAACAGAGCAAACATAGTTGTTTGCTGCTACTGAATGTTGTATGAAGAACCTTTAAGTTGCTGGTACACCACCCAACCTCCAAAACAGTAAATTAAAGTATTTAATACAATGTTCACACTTGAATGTGCAATAATAGATTTTGGTCAGTGTTTCAAGTTGGGTGAAAAGATGTTTTAGGTTCACAGTATCAGCCAGAGCACCTGTGAAAAAGACATGTATTAAAATCCTGATCACTCTGTACTGTAGGTGGTGTAGTTTGCTCATTTCAGCAGGATGTCAACCATTTAAATGAAAGTTGACCACAGAATAATGGCTACATATGACCTTTGTCTCCTCCTCCCAAGTACTGCGTACATTTTCGTAAAAAAACAAATGTAAACGTCCAAAAAATAGGGACAGAGTTAGAAAGTTTCTGTCACAATTAAAAACAATTAATCCAGTTTAAGTAATTGTCAGTCTAAATAACATGTTTTTAATGTAATTATCAAACAGCACATGGAAAGGAAACAGGCATAACAATGTGTATTGTATTTCACTTTATTTCTTAGTTTAATTTGTTCTGATTGAGGCATTTTACATCTTCTATATTGCAATCTTACGCTAACGTTTTAAATCTGTTAGGGAGTGTCCTTCATGACGTGGGATGCCCCTCAGTTGTATATTTTTGGGAGCAAGTCAGTAAAATGCTTTCAAAAGACACTGGATTTACTTTGATCCTGCACCTTACAATATATATATATATATATATATATATATATATATATATATATATATATATATATATATATATATATATATATATATATATATATATAAATTACATATAAATTATGATACTAACCTAGACTTAACTCTCATGTCTCAGAGAAAATGATTAGGCTACTGCCGTTTGTTATTGATGTATACCCCTTATTTGTTGTTTATTAATTCCTGTACATACCTGCTGTACACATCACATGTATCATGTTATATTAGCTGCTGTAGCTGCATTTTTTTACTTAAAAAATTATCCTGAGACTGATTTTACACAATGAGATTGCACTTTCACATCTTCCGTGTTACTTTTGATGATTTGTGGGTTTCGGATTAGTTATATGATGATATCTACATATATAATAGTTGCCAAACAGAGCCACAGCCAGGCTAAATGATTAACCGAGGTCCACCAGCAGCTGTGGGGGGCTGTGGTGTAAGAATTGGAGGGAAAATGTTAGAAGCCCTGAGCTGTAGCTTTTACCTGTTCTGTGCATAAAATAGTTCCGATCTCTTCAACAAAGCTACAAGTCAAACGCTATAGCTGTATCACAGTAAATTCTACATGTGTTACATTCAATATCAAATTGCATTAAAATGTTCACTCTAATAACAAGTAGTCTTACAAGTCTTTGACATAACATCAGCACTGTAACCTATTCACATTCTGTTTATAATGTTCATTTTATGAATATTTTAAAACATAATTCTGGTGACATCTTACGCATTGCACATTTGAAGAGAAGTTTTCTAAAGCCAGACAAAGGACATTTAATAAAGTTTTATTATTCATAATGTACAAAAATAGTGTTCAGAAGGCATTTTAGAATACACTGTGAGTATATTCAAGATAATACAGCGCCACGACATATATGAAGACCATTCACTTTTTTCAAAAGTTTCCAACTGTTGGGTGACGACCCGACCGGCTCACAGAAGACGTCTTATGGTGGTTCAGAAGCGCACTGCAGACCGAGAGCATCACAGAGAAGTGCGTTGGTGCAGAGCGTTGGCTCTCTGACAACAAGGGCGCCTCACTTGGCGGCGTTCCCTCGCAGCACATGGAGCAGGGACAGGCTGGGTCACTCCTCCAGACCCAGCTGTAGTCAGGTAGGTGAACCCCTTTGAAGCCATGCCCATCAGGGATCATGATTAATCGTAGGCACATTTTAGGCTGATACTAAGTTGTTGTCATTGATGTAGTGGTAAATGATGTGGCTCAACTCTGACCTTTAGAATGTAAACTGTTGGATGGAAGTAATCGGCTACGTTTCTCCTTCACTGCTGTTACCCAAGTGTTTTGTGTACGCGTACATATCTTTCTAAATCAAAAAGTAATATTACTCTTCACTGCTTTGGAGTGTTCAGTGTGCCAAGAGAATCATTATAGACTTTAACAAAGTTTGATGATAATTTACTTAATGAATAATTAAATAATCTAATACTGAAACTGATATTTATTAAATAGCTATTATAAATTGATTATGTGAATTTTGTCACCGTTAAGTAAATATATATATATATATATATATATATATATATATATATAACTTTTGAGAATACGCTCAACACAGCGGCACTTGAAAGATGCATAAATAAAGTCAACTAATAATGAAGTGATTAATAATTCCTTTTCCTTATTCTCTTTTTGAAATGGCAATATAAAAGCAAAATAGCTTCATAAAAGATTTTGACATTCTACCTATTCGCTGTCCATCATACTTTGTCTCACAGCTCTCTAACATTCACTGTTTGCAATTGCTTTAATTAAAATAAGGCTCTTTTTATTTTAAATATGAACAACTCAGAGAACAGCAACAAATTAGCCATTAGCCAGTTGTATTGTGTTGGCCTGTAAAATCCTGGCATTTATCAAATGATAATAATTTACCACCATACAAGTCTAATTATTATTATTATTATTTTAGGGACACACTCCAGTATTCACATGCTTCAGAATATAATATAATATAATATAATATAACATGCTTTGGGACCTGAAGATGAAATATTCCTAACTCAATATGGATTGTCCTATGAAAAATAAAGAAAACGACAAATGAAAAAACATAAATATACATGGGTACTTCATTGATAATAAACATCGCCAGAACATCTTTAATGCAAATGAAGAATAAATACAATAATTTAAAGAATAAATACTCTTATGTACAGTAAGGCAACATGATGCATAGCATCTAACAGAGAATTTAAGTACAGACAAGTTTTGAAATTTGACAGTCAGAAGGCCTCAGAAATGATACACTGCATGGTACCACATTCAGCTACTGTATGTACACAAGCTGAAAGCACAGAAGAACTGAATATACTTTTCATTTGCCATTTATTTAAATCTGTGGCAACTCTAGGTCTGATTAATAAAGGTAGCATAAAACAGCATTCATCATCAGATTTTTTCTTTTCATTCTTTTCCCCATTTTAACCGGTACCATGGGTAATCTACTCAGGGGGAGGAGGAGTCTGTTGTCTCTCGGCAGTAAAAACATTTGAATTAAACGTTTGGTATTTGCTGAAGTGTATTTTAGTGTGAGACATGTTAAGATAATTTCCCTAAACACAAAAGCCACTTAATTATTTCTTCAATTTTTTCTAAATTGTCATCATACCATAACCTGGATATTTACATAATGAATTGACAAATATAATATCAATGAATGCGGACACAAATAAATAAACTTGAGCAGTGACTTTACAGACTGCCGGACCTGTTTTGCGATATAAATACAGAATACTGGCTTTTAATGAATGTACAGATGTTTGTCAAACTGTTTATGTAAGGTATAGAAACATGCAGAGACACAACTGTGCCTCTTTGTTATTTGGACATTACATCACATTGTCTGTGGAAATAAAAACTCCAAGGCTTTCAGAGCTGTGAACACCTGCAGACTGAACTAGCTGTGCCGATGGTGGGTGGGAAGCCAGTGAGAGAGGATGTCCTTCTTTTTTTTCTTTTTTTTTGCATTTGAAATGAACTCCATCATTTTCTTGCCTTACTATTACAATATACAGTACTGTATGTTAAGTTGATACATAAAACAATGGCGATACATTTGTTTATTAACCATTAACCATACTGTAAGTGTAGTTTAGTTTGTCATTACCAGGGATGTAAATAAAGACAGGGCAGGGGGCCCATGGTCACCTAGGAAATTAGCCGGTGTTTTTTGTTGTTGTTTTTTGGAGGGGTGGGGGGGGGCTGTAGTCAGCAGTAATAACAAAATGTTTTGCTTATTCTACGTGAACTATAAAAACTAAATAAGCAATTAAAAAAACTATTCAATGAAAGGAATAATTTCTCATTTTCTGCAATGATGTGTACATACATACTGTACATATGACGTCACCAGAAACTGTTGTGCTCCAGATAACGGTTCAGAAGACAGAAAGTCCCATTTCACTAAAAACACCTTTTCTTGAATCCTCTCTCCTGGCATCACTTCCTTGTGTCTTAAGTGGAAGGGAAGGTGCAAGAATAAGACCAATCTTAGCCCAAAACAGTTAGCTTAGCTCTGTAATATGTGAAACTATTTGCCCTCCAGACAAATAATAACAAATAAGTCCAGAGCTGTTTGTCTTGACTGTTGTATCAATTTGTGGAGTATTACCAAAAACCTGCAAGTAAAATTCAGATATGAATGTACTCTTTTTTTTTTTTTTTGTATAATTTGAGAGATTGGCCACTCTTCATAGGGTTGGACCTTTGTTTGTGATAATTGTCTGAAAATGCTCTGGAGAGTTTACGGGGTTTTTTTTGCTTCTTAACAGTACAACCTCTATTTGCTGCCATAAAATCACGAGCTGGTGTAATTGGAAGCAAATGTGAGATTATGTGCAAGCCTGGCTGTAAGCGTTCTGCAGATGATCCCCAATAACAAAAGAGCAACAAAAGAGCTGGAAGTCTGGAGACGCGTTGTTATCCCAGTGTTATCTGTGGAAACACTGTTCACAGCAATACTTAGTGAGACACAAAGTACAATCCAGGCCACTGCTTCACTTGAATATTTTCAGACTGGTTTCAATGCAGCTGACCACCAAATAGCTTGCATGAATACTGTTTTAGAGCACTTGCATGTGCAAAATAAATATTCTACCTTATGACATGTGAAGCTTCATTTTAAACTTTCCCAATGTTTATAGGGTCCAATCTTATTTTTTGGTCAGATGTAGAAGGACTTTGTGTTGAGCTACATGTGGTCCACTCAGGTTTCTCAAAGTCTCATAAACATGTGCGGTGCAGACGAGGTGGAACAAGGAGACCCAAAGCTTGCAACAAGTGTACGGACATATAGTGCTGCAAGTATCACTTTTACTTTTACTTTTGTATAACCGACCCGGTGTTCCTATAAAACTACAGCCAGCTATTTACATTCAGAGCCAACCATTCGTGTCAATGCAAGAAGTAGCAAGACTGATGTGATGTCATACCTACACAAAATGTAATTACTGTAGATGCTGAAATAAAAAAAGCCATAATCAGCATATAATGAAATAATAAAAATGTTAAGCGTGTAACAAAATAACTTTTTGTATATAATGGATAAGTTTATATAAATATTTGTGTATGTAGATTTTATTGACTGTTATTACATTAGAATTTCAGTTTATTTCGGTATATGAAAAACATAGCAACATATATTCTAATAACAAACCAAAGTTAAGTGCAATGAATTTGTTTCATGGATATATTTTTGACAAGCATTTCAACTGTGTGTGCAACAGCAAGGACAAACACTAGCACAAACATGGGTTTGTGCACCTCGAAGTGTGTAATATATGTGTGGCTCACCACTGCAGAGATCTAGTTAGCATCACAACTGACACTGTTGGTGGTTGGGAAGCCAGTAAGGGATGATGTCCTTTTTCGTTTGCACTCAAAATTTACTTGTCATAACCAGGGACATAAATAAAGATTTCTTGTCAGTGAGCCTGTGTTCATAAAGAAACTCATAATAAATTTAAAAGGGTGCCATTTGCTATATATCCTCTCAAAAAGGCTATAAACTCTAAAAACTAAATAAACGATTAAAAAAACAATTCAATTAAAGGAGTAATTTCTCATTTTCTTTGGTGTTGTTGTCATGTACAGATATGAAATGATGATTGCTGGGCAATATGTATGTTGATACTGTCCAATGTCAAATCTCCATTTGATCCTGTGACTTGATGCACTGGGGCACATCGTAACTATGTTACGCCATTGGTCATAAACCTTAGCATGGTTACTACGCTGAAGGTATTCTATTGACAACTATCTTTTAAACGGTGGCGTTGGATATTACATTATGTTGTCATTTAAGGTAATCTGGTGTCTCGCTGAATCTAAATTCAAGCAATAAGTGGTATAGCAGGCTTTTAAAAATACCTATTTCAATATGAATGAATAGCACATTATCAATTGATGTTGCGTTTCACATTGTGTGAAGTTATGCAATGAATGTCACAGTCTCAATGGCTCCTTTGCAAACCTGCTTCTATGTCTAATCTGCAGTAGCTGGATCAGATGTGACCACATTACATCTGCTCTATAACAGGTGGCTGTGAGAGGTATCGTGTCACACCTGATCTGAAAATAGACCAGGCGGTGAAAAGCTGTCGCTCTGACTGATGGCTGGCTCACGACTATATTTGCGATGGCATCCTACAATAGACCGGTGACAGAGATGTAAACAAGCCGCGCTTCAACAAGCACTCCAGAGCTACTGTGGCATTTACAATTAGCATTCCGGTAGGTTGGCTTGCTAGAGAACAGTATGTTATGATCCGAGTTGCTCTGCTGAATTTAGAAAGCCATTGGGGTCACATCAAGCGTTATGAATACCTCCACTAAAATAAACAAAGTAAAATACTTTTGTGTTACCAAAGTTAAAATGTGCGTGTGTGGGAGAGACAGGTTTAGGACATCGGAAGACTGACTTCAGTTGCTTTCATTGTGACTTTTCCTCGACCAGATAGTGTTATTGAGCTGCCCTGGAAGGAAAGGTAGAGTTGTATCACACGGTGAAAGCTAACATTAGTCTTATGAAGACCATTGTATTTACAAAAACAAAACAGGAAAAACTTCTAGAAACTTCTAAGTTCAACATGTTCTAACATGCCTTCACATCACAATATTTGGTCTTTCAAATGATACGTTTTTTGGTTGATTTGAGCTGTTTATGTTGTGCTGTCTTGACTTGTTTTAATAGAGGCTTTGCAGTTGATATACAAATATCCAGAAATCCCATTTGGCTCCATCGTGAAGGTTTTCTGGATAACTGGCTTTTGGCAAATAATGGATAAGTAGTATAGGCTATAAAACAACCAACATAAGAAAAAGAGAAATGTTTCAATAATGCTGCGGTGTGGATATATAAGTCAGTAATGTTCAAAATAAAAGTGAATAGTCTGATAAGGTTGACTTGTTTTTTTAGACACAGGTACTGTGACCTGAACAAATGATGGAGTTTTTGGCAGAACATAATGCCAATATTAAGATGTCCTACCATGCTTACGTGCAGAAGCTGACGAATCACATTCCATATGTAAAACTGTCTTCAACTTAAAATGGATTTTAATAAAAATGTAATCTAATTCAATGTAATGGAAATCTTTTAAAGTTACCATTATATTTCAGGATGGGCTGTATTTGGGTTGTTGCATTGCGACAATGTTACACAAAAAAAGAAAGACGAGTTAAATAAAAGGGACTTGCCCAAATATGTTGCGTGCCAAGAATGATTTCAATTCAAATGTTGTTGATACTCTAAGTTTTTGTTGATTGAATTCTGCACATATAAAGGATAATGTTGTGAAAGCTAAAAGCTGTTTGGTCATAATCAATGTGAATGGGCAGCTTGGCTTTAATCTTGCCAGTTTGTGGTTTGGGATTTAATGCTTAAGGTTTTGTTAACTTTGACATCATTTAAAGTTTGCAGGATAACGGTTAAAACGTTTCTAATCTGTTAATTAATTGGCACACTTGTTAATTAACAAAAATCATTTGTGAATGCAAATTAAGAAAAAAGTTACCCTTCATACCTGCTGGAGTATGTTTCAGCCACAACTGTCTGCATGCAGTTAGCCTCTTGCTAGCTTCTTCTAGAGGACCAGCTAACAAATTAGCTAGATAGCTCATACGGTGCCATGACTTTCTGACAAACAGAAAAACTGATTTATGGTGAAATCGACAGCTGCCAGTCAAACAGAACACAGGAGTTATCAATTAACCAAAGGCCCATTGACCTCCGGCAAAGACCGTCAAGCTGCTCGCTGAGAAATGTGATCAGCTACTCAGAGCCTCTTTTGCCAAAGAACTGAAGACCTCCAACATGGCTGCTGTAAGCCCTCAATAGGCTGAATGAAGGACACGAAATAAAGTCCATTATGGACTGGAACAGTACTGATAGTCTCCTCCTCCGTGCTTATTGCTGGTAGCATTGAAACAAACCTTCCACTGCCCCGGGCTGCTGGCAAACATAGCCAGCGTCGTTCTGTCTGAAGGTATCACAACTCCAACATCCAAGCTGTTAGCGGAGTGAAAGCCATGGCCACTGTGCTGAGGATCCTGGTCCAATCCTCTCGTCTCAGACCACATGAACTAGGGTTTAGTCACCCAGGCCTCGCGGCATCCTGCTCTTTTCACACATGACCTTTTCTGTGTGCAGACGGACACTCTTCTTTGCACTCAGCCCACACAGCTGCAGTTGGCCGCGGAGAGCCACTTAATTGTCTGCCAGGTAGTCTGGGTGTCCATGAAGGACACAGTCTCGTAACGGGTGGGCCGACAGCAGGGGTGACCGCTGACATTCTTGCCGGAGATGCTCCCGTTGTCCATTAGAGCCTTCAGGGCCAGGTCGTAGTTCTTGCGGGAGTCGTGGCATGTCCCAACGCAGTACTTAAAGAGGACTATTTCGTCCGAGTCGTAGCCGAGACCGAGATCCCGCACCCGCATCTGCTTCCTCTCCAGGTGGCAGTCGCGACTGCTCTTGGTCTTCTTGCGATTCCTCCGTGACGTTCTGGACGAGTTTGGGTCGCGATGGGAGCGCCGCCATCTGCTCTGCTGGATTTCCTCTTCCTGCATCAGTGACCACTCCTCTGCAAGCAAAAGAAAACACAGACGGGACACCTGGGTTGTCAATTATTTGGTTCCCAAAACTCCTATGGAAGATGACCAACCCTAGCTTTAAGTGTACAGCTAAAGGTGATCAGTTGTGGAGTGGTAGGCAGTTTTAATTTGAGTGTCCAAAAAATTGTGATAACTATTGGTTGCTTCTTTGGTTACACCTCCATAGTGAAACATGAGGTCAGTTTTTTTGGGGGGTATCTCTCCGATTACTGGGCATGTGCCAGAATATTTGCACACGATACAACACCTTCCAATATATAGTGTATAGGAAGCCTTACCTATACTGATAATTACCTAAACTTATTTTATCCCTTAACAGAAAATTGAGAGAAAATATGAGAGACATTGAAGAGATTGTTGCTGCATTTCCCCATATAGGGCTGGATGATAATGACAAAGTCACTCTTTTTAAAAAACTGAACTTTGGTGAAAATATATTGTAAGCTACACAACCTTTCATTTAACTGTGCTAGTATATCACAATATTATGATGATAATCTAAATCCCAGCAAAATCTCTAGTCTCACCAAATTGAAGTTGGAACAACACTATATAACATGCAGCTGTAATTGAAAGTAACTTATTATTGCTAACTGATTTATTTGTGGGAACATGCATTCAAGCACAGGCTAACAGGTTCACAAAGACATCTTGTATCACTTTTATTTACTTAGCCATATGTTAAAGAGCTCGGGTTCGACCTCTACTCAGCTCACAAATTCCTGATGTATGTAAACATATTTGGCATGTCAACTGTACTCTGCTGGGTTAATCTCCCTCATCCGACCACATGAAGGAAAGCAGCATCAGAGTAAGACAGAGAGGAAGAAGCTGAGTCGTTAGTCATCACATACACTGACTGCAGTGTTTGGAATCAGTGAATGTAGTTAAAAAAAAAAGCAGTTTCTAATTGGCTGAGTTAGGAGAAATTCAAAATGAGGTTTTGGAAAGGTCATCATTCTCAAAGCAGTTTAGTCTGAAAAACGTTAGAGGTCCAGAGGACTTCTGTGTGAAGACCTGCACACACTCGGTCTATGACTGCTACTACTACTTCTACTACTGCTGTGATTACTATGACTACTGTCTACTCGTCACAGTATCAGTGACTACAGTGTTGATGAACTTGAATTACCTCAGATGTCTTTGAAAACTATTCCTCAAAGCTAAAATACTCTCTTCAGATATACATTGTTTTTATCTAATTTAGGGTTAGGTTATAATTTAATGTGTAATTTTTTTTGGATTTATAATGTGAATAAATGTGAATTGAATACATTTATTTAGATATTTTGAATTGAATTCTTAAATGTAATGATTACATTTGATTTGCTAAAAAAAAAATCAATACCAATAGAATTTTATTTGAATTTAAAATTTTGATTTAACTTAAATATAGTTAAATTTACTACGTGATGTTAAATTATTATTATTATTTAATCTAATTTCAAATTTAAATTGATTAAATTCCTTTTAGTTTGTTTTTCACACTATATATATTGATGAATATTGTATTTCACATTCACTGGCCCAAGTCAACCAATCACTGTACAGACAGTGTGGAAACTAATTCACAAACACAATGTCATCCGTAGTAACAGGGTAACACCCAGCCTTTCTCTTAGCTCAGGAGTTCTCATCAGCTCTGCACAAGTTGCTTTATGCAGCTTTGTGTCTATAGCTCTTCAGAGGAAACCTTTGCTAGGAGCTTTTAGCACCATTCAGGAGGACTCCTGGTGTTAAGATATGGCACTTAGTGAGTGTCTGCTCTGGCCTTTAGAGACGGAAAGGTGAACAACTTCTCACACTGTAGTTTATGCATCGGATTAGAATGGAGTTTTATGAGTAGAGGAGAGCGTGCGTGATCAAATTAAAAGCAGACACGGACTGCTGAAACTGGGAGGGAAATTCCTCCGGTTGTCGGCTGAGTGGTGCAAAATGTACTGTCACTGCGCGGGGTCATTACCAGTAAGGGAGTGGAGCTGCTGGCTGAGCTCCAACCGAAGTTGCTTTCTCTGTTGCCAGGAACGTTTCAAACAACGTCAGCCGCTCAGCTGGGCAGACTTGCTCCAGGTGTTTGACAGACTTCTATACTTCCTGAACCGAGGATGGCTTTGCCCCTGCACTTTTCCCTTCAATGCCTCCATGCAGTATTGTCCTTAGGGGAGGGTTATTACCACCGTAGAAGGCTCATTTACAGCAGCATAGCTGCTTGTCAGCTCATGCCTCGATGTTTACGAAAAAAAAAACTTGTAATCACGAGAAAAAAAAGAAAAAAGAAAAACGGAAAAATGCATGTTCCCCAGGCGAAGAGCACAGCACTTCTCCCCCCCCCCACGGTACATATTCAGCCATGTCAAAACACGCCATATGGGTTTGCATTATTTCATGTAATTATACAGCTATTCCAATGTTACATTAAAATTGGGCAATGTTCAGGGCGATCACATCCAACTGTGCTAAACGTTATTGTTTTTTTTAGCGAGAGCGCAAGTCACCAGACAATCTTAGTGTGACGCTCTGGTGTGTCAGGGTCATATTTTCCACAAAACACCACAAGAATAAAGTCAGTGTCAGCGGTGATTGTCACATGCAGTAACTGCTTCAAACACTACAATCACTCTACAGTAACCTTTTTTGTGCCTCTATGCTTTCAGTTCACATAGGCTTTGGGGGAGAAGACATGTCCCATTAGATGCTGGAGTAAAAGAAAAGCTATCCTCCTCAATAACCTGTAATTGCTGTCACTAGCACCAGCCAATGCTTCCTTCTGCGGGTGGCAGGCGTAATTTGCCAGAGAGAAAAAACAGTTTTTACATGAAACTGTACCCAACAAGGTCTGTGGACTATCCTGAATAACTGGGTCATGATTTCTGGAAAGAGACATTACTGTTAAGTGTTTTTTTTGGGTCCCATTATATTGGGAAATCTCTACGGCCGATATCTACAACACTTGGCAAGTCACACCAAAAATATCTTAATTGATAAATAGCACAAAGAGGAAACTTTGATTTTGGGGCGAATTGTCCCTTTAAACTGATTCAATAATTGTAAATGGTCTGTATTTGTATAACGTTTTTCTAGTCTTCCGACAACTCAAAGCGCTTGCACTCTACATCATTCAACCGTTCACCCCCATTCATATACTGATTGCAGTGGCTACCAAGCTACGGGAGCAATTTGGGGTTAAGTGTCTTGCCCAATGCATCGACATGGAATAGCGGAGCCGGGGAGCGAACTGCCGAGATTGTGATTGAAGGACGACACTGCTCTACCACTGAGCCACAGTCGCCCCTTGAATAATTATTCAGTCAACAGTGGAGTGTCGGGGGGGGGGGGGCCTTACTGTGAACCTTGTTTTTCCTTCAGTTTTATAAATTTATGATACGTATTATTACAAAGGTATTATCATAAAAGAGACTGAGTTGTGGTTTAGCTACTTACTAAACTGATTGGTAGAATAAACAGACATTCAATCATTCATCCCATTTTTCTTCTAGCTGTGAAGAACAGAACTATGATGCGTGACAGAAACCTGCACACGGGATTGATTATTTTCACCCGGTTACACATGGGGCCCTCGCTCAGTCGACCAAGGCCATACTCAGTGATGAAAACTACCAGGCAAGTTTCCAGAGGCCGTTCATCCAGGAGTGACACGCTGCTATTTTATGGCCCCCGTCTCAGATTTATGAAGCTTTATTTTCACCGTCTTAACTGCACACACAAAAAACGGGTAATGTTCAAATGAAGGATGGAAATGAAGAGTGCCCTGCCAAAGGTTATAAATACCTATGAGTGTATGCCTGCAGGCAACCAATGTGACATGGCCCCTATGCAGAAGTACAAGACAAAATTTGATGTGTTCCCACGGGCCATGTCTTATAAAATCCCAACATACTCGATATTTATTTTTCTTATTGTTGGTCGGGGTGGTTTATATGTCTTAAATTCTATGCTAATTGTAGAAATAAAGACATGCACAGCATGAGTCATTTGTTCGAAACAAACCCACTTGTTTAGGTCTTGCTGCTGTAATAATGATGTCTGTCAGGAGCAAAGGCAGAACTAACGTGTTAAAGAGCCGCACAACTTCCCGGGTGGAATGGGAATTGGGGTGAAGAGGTCAACAAAGCGTGCAACTTTTGACATGCAGGAGCGCCTTTAGATTCCTGTGCCCTATACCAACAGTCAGCCTTGGTTTCTTTTAACCATGACCACAGATTTGTTTGCACGGAACCATCTGAGAATCTGTCATTGGAAAATGTTTGGAGAAGGGCAAGCACTTTAAAAAAACTAAATTGGCAGGTGATTTGATGAAACTTCTGTCAATCAAACTCTTTAGGAAGCCAGTCAGGAGAAGAGGGAAAAGCCTTCAGGTATGTTCTTTGCTCTTCTTTCAATGAAGAATTAATCTCCAGCTCTTATAGTACTGATGCTATTGCAGCATCTACGCTTACTTCTTCAATAGCTGCCAGTGTTGTTTAGAATGAACAGTCTCGCTTACCAGACACAAACGCATTACTTGAAGCCTGTCAAGATGGATTTCGTGCGATATGCGAAAATACGTCCAAACTATGTTGACATTTATTTTGGAGAACAAGTTAATGGACAAAGCGGTCGGCCTTTGACTTTTAGATCAATTTATGAAACGTTGAATTTCCTGTACTGTGCCAAAGCCGAGCTGACCGATTGGTGGATGAAGAAGTCGTGTGATGACACTGCAGTGACTCTTAATGAATTCCCAAGAGACTCACATTAACCTTGGCCAAAAAAACAAGTCACCAGTCATCGGTTTTAGAGTTTACCTTGTGTGGCTTTTTGTCTTCAATATGAGAGGTGATATTTAAGATATCTATGCTAATTCAATATTAGCCAAAATTGCATTAAATATTATTGGTTATAGTATTATTTGAGATATTTCTATATTCATTGTACTGACTAACCAACTAGGCATACAACCTCAAATATTTTGAACAGAAAATCTAGGTGAGTGACCGCAGGGCAAGGATGGTTGATTTCACAATAAAAGCCCAGCTAGAGTTTGGTTCTTTCCATTTTGAATAATATACAATGATGGGACATTTCCCCTCCATCACCTGTCTTTTGCCATGTATATGCAGAACTGACCAATCCATGACTGAAATACCAGATGATAATGTGTTATTGATGACAGTAGATTCAAGTTTAAGCATTCATTTAAGTAAAACAACTAGAATAAATAGATCAATAGTGCTGAGACCTTGCTGATGAAATTTAAAAAAAATGAAATACTTGCCGAGGGCTTTAGGCCAGGGTGTGTGGACCCTGTTGTCCTGTTCCAGATCCTCCGCAGGAGACAAGGAGGGCTGCCTGAGGACACGCCGGAGGTCTGCCTGAGCCTCTATATTGTCCTCCTCAGAAAACACGTCTTCCACTAGTGTCAGCAATGACGCCACCACCCACAGCATCACCTGATGATGATATTGAGGAGCACATAGTTACTTTTGATCAGCAGGCATCGTCACAGACACCGAAAGTGGGATCTCCACCGCATGGCGCATTCTAAGTGTTTACCGAGCCCTCTTTGACTTTCCTTTGAGGTGGAAGAAAAGATAGCAATAGCACAGAGTAAAAGTCTTTCATTCAAAGGTACAAAAGTAATAGCACCCAAATAAACAAAAGCAAAAGTACTCACTGTGGAGGACGGCCCATTTCAGAAAAATATATAATTTATTATTGGATTGAATTCATTGATGCACTTTAATGTTGCAGCAGGTAAAGGTTGGGATAATTTGACCCACTTTATATCGTAGAGGTGGGCTTCACAAATCACTTTGCCGAGTCGAATCTCTTTGTTCAGTTCAGTCGAAAGATTCCATGTCACTGTCAAGCTAGGCGGTGTTAACATTCTAATGCACTTAAGTACATACGCTTCACTACTCAAATAGCACTCCATCAAACAGTTCCAGTTCAGTCCATTCAGCCCAATAAACTAGCCCGCACACGGTTATCTACAGCTGAGTTATCAGATTAGGACTGTTTCTGTGGCTTTCGTGGTCTTTTATTTATTTATTTTATTTTTCTTGCATTTTAAGAAGTCATAGTTACAGAGCATGCAAAATTAGGATAAGATAAGATACAAATTGATAATGATAATGGTTAAGACATCTGTTATAAACTGCTGGCTAGTTTAGTCAGTATCATTTCTTAATAATATATTTCTAATAAATAATCTGAATCTGCATATGAATTTAAGCTTTAATAAATGCAGTAGAGTAAAAAGTACAATATTTCCCTCTCAATTGTAGTTGGGTATAACAGGTTGAGAGCCACGTGGAGGTAGTAGATATGCTCTGAATTTTTGATCGAGCACCTTTGAGTACACTACATGAGCAAATGTACTCAGTTGCTTTCCACCACTGCAAAAAGCATACTGAGGATTTTGCCAGTCCACCGTTAAGACATACGGACTCAAGCGCAGAAAAAGTGAGAAGACGGCATTCATTGTGAAATGAGCCTCGAGTGCATGAGATGCTAACAAAACGAGTAAAAAAACATTGCTGCACAGTGCTACTAGCAGTCAAAAACTCTGCTGGATGCCATGAATGTGCCAGTGCATTTAGTAGATCAGGAGATATTTCACTAGACAGCAGGACTCTTTAACCAGCTAGAGGAAAAATCACAAAAGTCTTTTGTATTCATCCCCTAATGTCTAAACCAAATTCAATGGCAATTGATTCACTGATAGGATTTTGCTTTACTATTTGCATTTAACCAAGTAATATACAGTGTTCCATACATTGTGGGGACTGAAAGCTGATCCGTCCTGTTCCATCGGCTCTTTGACATGGAAATTGTGTCTGTGTCTTTTAGCCTACAGGGGCACCGTCTCCACGGCCCTGTGAGATACCTGCAGCCCAACACCTGCACCTCTTTACTTACTTAATTGACACGTGACACCTTCCCATTGTGCAGGTAAGGTTAATATTTTAACATCACTTATGAAATGAGTCTCTCTGCAGTGTCTGGCAGGAACTCCAGGCCCAGATCAAATGGGCATCGTAGTGGAAACTGGCCCGACGGTGAAACGTATATGCTAACAGTCTGCCGGCCGAATCCTACTGGCCTCCTTTTCTTTCTAATTCTCATACATTCTCTCATTCAGGATGTTTGTCGGCATTAGTCTCTTTACTGACCACTACATCTCTGGCCAGCTGACAGCGAAACACACCCTGAAGATATTGGGAGCAGTGCTCACCTTCCAGTTCTTCAGGTGATGCTGGGGAGTCGACGCTTCGTGCCTCCACCAGGTTTTTCCATCTGAAATAGAAAAAATTATAATAAAGACAATAAAGGAAAACAGTCTTCATTCAATAGCTTAATAACTGTTCTTTTTACATGCCTCGTTGAAAGATTCCACAAGGAGGAATACCGGCTTTTCTTCACTGTAATAACAAGGTACATTGGTTTTTCGTTAAATCTCCATTAATTGAAAGAGTTCCACTGATGATTCATGCTCATGCCATGGGCAATTCAGTTTTCACCCAGACGGGATGACACACTTCACTTCCACAGCATTGTGTGTGAATGGTGTTTATAAAGACATAAATTGTAATTTAAAGGGAATGTTTTGTCATAACCCATGTGATTAAGAAAGGGAAGGCAATGCTATCGTGAAAACCTAATGTTCTCTTTGCACCTTATCTATGAAAAACTCCCACAATCACTGTCTAAAATTTCACATTCAGATCAGTAAATTCACATACAGAGCCAAGACTCGAGTCAGAGACTATTTTCTCAAACTTGTCTTGGTCTCGTGAGTGTTTTGACTCTGACCTGTTTTGGTCTCGGCCACCAGTCTCACCTACAGTCTTTTTCTCTTGGTGAAGTCCAGTTTTTTGTCCTGTCCTGTCCTGTGTCGCTGGCTGCACTCGTAGTAGACTTCACTGACTGCTCTGCAGTTCTGCAACGTCATTTACAAGTACAGGTAATGCTAATGTGTAACACTGTGCGATATTTTGTTTGCGATTGGACGGCACTTTTGTTTCTTTGAGCTTCGTCATGACTCGCTCTCAAGCCCATTTGAACTGGTTCATGATGATAACCTCCTTGCACAAAGTCTTGCAAGGCATCACAGTTGTAAACCTAAACATCCTCAGAATTGTAAGGCCCCACAGGAAAAACTCCAACACTCCAAATGGAATGTCCATTCCCTTACCTTATAGTGTCAAATACATGCCAAGGCCTGTTGACGAATCAGAAGATTAACCATTTGTTATCGAGACAAGTTGTGTCTTCAGTTCTGCATTAAGTTGCAGAATACTACCACGCCCTTCTGCCATTGGTCGCTTATCAGCTCCGCTGGAGAGACTGGGGGGTTACGGGACTTGAATGTGCGAACTAGAGTTATTCAAATGAGGTCCAAAGTCAGCGCTTTCGGCCCTGTTCAGATCTGGCATTAACATGCGTCTTGGGTGATCCGATCACAAGTGGACAGCTCTAAGTACAGGTGTGAATGTGACCAAGATGAAGTGAGAGTGGATCTCATCTACTTTGATCAGCAGACAGCAATCTTACAGATCCTAGATCTGAAACAACAACAGTCATGTCCAAATACGTGGAGCCACAGCAAACGATGAGAAGCAAAAAAGACGTGGGTTAAACCCGTCGGCGGTGACTTGAAGAAAGAAGAACAAATGCTCTTAATGCATGACAATGATCTTACTCAGCACACCTCCACAGAAATGCACAAGAATGCAACGGCAGCTAAAAGGTGCATGCAATATCGGGGCAGTCTTCGTGACATCTGCTGCGGAAAATGACAAAATTGCAGCAAATACTACAACAGCACGAACTACCTTGTTTTGTAAAGAAGATGCACTTGGGAAGAACGAAAGCTGAGATGATTGCAGAAAGTTTTAGGACCAAAGACTGTGCAGGATTCTTTGGATGCTCTGTCCCTGACTCAAACGAGGGTTAATAGAAAAATGTTTCCAGTGTGCGAAAGAGATAAATCTGTCCGATGGAGTGCTGACTTTGATGAAGATATATCAAGCTCCGTTGAACTGTCTGCTAAAGCATGAACTGGGAACTAGGCACATCACAGCATATTCAGCAGATAATGCCACCGTCACCTTTGGAAAACAGCACTCTGTCTACCAGTTATCGAGAAGTGGCAACAATCACACTCAGAAAGCTAATTGCCCAGCTCACAGAGCTCATAACACCTGCAAGCTAGCCTTCAGTAGATGAGTCACTGGTTTTAAAGATCTACATCTTGTCATATAAGGACTTTGGAAAAACACGGACTGCTTGAATCAGTCTACAGCAGCAAGACATATCCATTGAAAAAGGTCCAAATTGGGATTTATTTGATCATTTATTTTGATGGTTATTCACAAAGGCTTAAATAATTATTGTCGCAGGAAAGTTCAAGACTGAATTTTCCCTCAGGGTGACATTTAGCCTTTCTAAATGAGTATGAACATAGACTTTAAATCCACAGACCATACCACACCGCCCTGGCATGCCGCCTTTGGTATATATTTGGAAGTGAGAAAGTTGGCAACCCTAGCAGTTAAGTTAATCAAAGTGTTTCCTATGTTTGGTACACTTGGCGGTCAGAAGGTCTTCTCCCTTGAAAAAAATCCTCTGCCACACAGGAAGTGATACGTTTTATGTTTCAATAACAGAAATTCAACTCGTTCAAAATCCACAGAAAAACTGGTGACATACGGGTGAAGACGAAGACCTTCCAGTTGTCTGTTTTGATAAAACTAGTGCAATTCCATGGCAGAGCGGCCCGATTGCTTGGCTCCCACAAGTGCTGCTTGTAGCGTTGTCGAGACGTATGGCTGACACACAAAGACAAACACAGAGAGTCCTTGCTTTATGATAAGACCAGTATGTGGCGTTGGCGTGTCCATTGGAGCATATAGCAGGTCAACTCCTTGTCACTCCCAACGCGCCGGGTACAGATGTTTGGTCAGTGACCCTGGGAGTTTGATACCGACGCACAGAGGCAGCCCTTAGCGTCTGCATGAGATGCACCAGGCTTTCAGAAAAACTCCAATGTAAACCCATCTGCATCATTATTTGAAGGAGAGAAACTGACATAGTATAAAGGTAGAAGTCCGCGTGGTGCAGGTTGGTCAAACAAACACATGACTTTCACCCAAGAGAGAGTGTCCTTTCGGAGTCCGATTGCGAGAACCCCTTATTACACGTTTACTCCAGGGAAGTGAAGCGTAAGAAAGTGAAGAAGAGATTCCTTGTTTTATAGTTAGATGTGGGATTCTAGTCCACAGATTCTAGACCAGCTCCAGGAGTGACTGCTGAAGGCAGAGCAGGAGGCAGATGGCCATGATGACTTAACTGCATGCAGCTCTTGTATTAAAGGAAATATGAGACTAGTTTTAACTGGGTGAGGATTCCCTTGATCAAAAGTTTATTCAACAGTAATGAACAGGTCTAATAAAAATGAGCAAAGCACACAACGTCCTTGAAAGGATCTGGGGTCAAATCTGAAATATTTTATATAAAGCTTATAGTGCATTTTATAGCATGATAAAATAACAGATGCTTTTAAGTTCACTCCCTATAATAAAAAGAAATTACAACCATGAGAAGTTTCCGTAGAGTAAGTGGATAATGCAGAAACAAAGACATAAATCACTAAAATGTCCCCCAAGATGTAAAAAGAGCAAAAAAAAGACAGCAAAAGTGAAGTTGTTAAAGTTTGTTATGTTGTGCTTTTAATCTTGTTTTTTTTTACAACTTCCTGTTCCTTAAAGTAGCTCTGCTTCTGTCGATTTAAGTAGGATTGGATGTTGAGTACGGTACAGGAGGAGATCTGGATCAGATTACACAACACTGACTGACTGTGTGTGTGTGTGTGTGTGTGTGTGTAAATGATAGCCTGCTACAACAGTTTAGAATAGACCAGACTGAAGATACAGATGAGAAAAGTGTAACTTACACTGACTTTTTTATCTCCTGTAGTAGATGCCTATTGTGTAATCTATGGCAATGACAACAGTTATTAAATTGTTTAACAGTCCTACTTGTGGCCTCTTGACAATGAAAAGTTCATTGTACCCCACAAAAATAATGTGTTGCATGAAGTAAGTGTAAGTAAGTAAGCAAATCCTGTCTCCTTATTTAAGATTGGGAGAACCCAGTGGAGAAAACGTGATAGAGTTCCCTCTAAGATGCCTTTCAAGTGGAGAAAATGTGAGGAAGTGCCCTGTAGGATGCCCTTCCAGTGCAGAAAACGTGATGAAGATCCCTCAAGGATGCCCTTCCAGTGCAGAAAACGTGATGAAGATCCCTCAAGGATGCCCTTTCAGTGCAGAAAACAGGATGAAATGCCCTTTAGGATGTCCTTCCAGTGGAGAAAACATACCTTCTAGGGTACTTTCTGTGTGTCGTCGCCCTACCTCGTGCAGCTGATGCCCTTTCTATATTTATCCTAAATCATTGATATTTTCCACCAGGGACTGGTACTTGATCATGTTCTCCAAAAAAAATGTATCCATGTACAGGTCGAAACATAACTTACATCTAGGATTAAACTTCTCTTTTACAGAACATGTAATTAGAGACCTTAAAACCATCCTGGCATCACACAGGACTGTTTGTACATGATTGCATCTCTTAGTAACACCGCTCTGACAGCAGCAACCACACACACACACACACACACACACACACACACATATACAGTCGGAGCAGTCAACTCTAGAACTAGACTAAAAGCAAATGAATGAAGAAGTCACGCCAGACCTCATCTATTACACACACTTCATTTTTCCCTTACAAATATGTCCACTGTATACATCTCAGTGAGAAAGAAAATGTGAAGCATTCAGACAAAAATGCTGGAGTTTGATGCTTGAGGCCATGCTAGTCCTGTTCCTGCACTCTGATGAGGGATCATGAACCAAACCACACAACTGTCATCCTGAGGGAAAATTCAGTCTGTAACTCTCCTGCAACAACCTGAGGGCATTTCTGTTATTGACTTTACAGCAAAATGATTTTACACATTCATTGAATCCACAGAAACACTCTTTTGAACACATCTAATGAAAAGTAGAAAGATGAGGCAGTACTGAATAATAAAGTGCTAGATAAAACAAACATTAAGCTTTACCAGTAGTTGGAACTTGGAAGCACGATCGTTGCATTATGATATGACATTTGAAGAAAGGTCAGCGTAATGAGAGGAATATTTATAGATCATCTGCAGAGCCTCATTATATTTTAATACAATCTGCACATCAGATTTAGGTATTTCTCAAGAGATGATTGTCGGGTCGAGAGATAACCAAAAACTGATTTTTCTATGAATATCCACAGTAAATTAAAAAGAATGTGTTTTATTAATACCTCGTCATGAATCAAAGTGTTGATCAATGGGAAATGCTGATCTGAATATGGCAATTGAGGAAACACTTGAAACTTCAAGGGCAACGTCACAAAAGGAATGCGAACGATTGAAAGTCAGCTTCAATCACTGATGTTAAAAACCACAAACCAACCAGAAATCTAGGTGTAGTTATGGATTCAGACTTCAACCTGAATATCAAGCCACATAAATACAATTACAAAATCAGCCTACTATCACCTGAAGAATATATCAAGGATTAGAGCACTTATGTCTCAACAGGATTTGGAAAAACTTGTCCATGCATTTATCTTCAGTAGACTGGACTACTGTAACGGTGTGTTCACAGGTCTCTGTAGAAAGTCAACCAGAAAGCTGCAGCTGATTCAGAACGCTGCAGCTCGAGTCCTCACTAAGACCAAGAAAGTAGATCACATCACTCCAGTTCTGAGGTCTTTGCACTGGCTTCCTGTCCAACAAAGAATTGACTTTAAAATCCTGCTGTTGGTTTATAAAGCACTGAATGGTTTAGGGCCAACATACATCTCTGCTGCTACCTTGTGAACCATCCGACCCCTTATGTCGTCTGGGACCGGTCTACTTTCTGTTCCCAGAGTCAGAACTAAACATGGAGAAGCAGCGTTCAGTTTTTTCTGCTCCACATATCTGGAACAAAGTCCCAGAAAGCTGCAGGTCTGCTGAGACCCTCAGCTCCTTTAAATCTAAATTGAAGACTTTTCTGTTTGCTGCTGCCTTTAATTGAACCAGATTCAAGGACATTAATCAATTTCCTGCATTTCTGCATTGTACTACTGTATTTTATTTATTACACTGCTTTTTAGTGTTTTAATGATTGTTTTTAATGTTTCAATGAATGTTCTTAATTGTTTTTAAATTTCCTTTTCTTTTGCCTTATGTTTTGATGCTTTTAATGGTTTTATGTGAAGCACTTTAAATTACCTTGTTGTTGAAATGTGCTATACAAATATACTTGCCTTGCCTTGCAT
Source organism: Cebidichthys violaceus (assembly GCF_023349555.1). Classification (NCBI taxonomy): domain Eukaryota; kingdom Metazoa; phylum Chordata; class Actinopteri; order Perciformes; family Stichaeidae; genus Cebidichthys; species Cebidichthys violaceus. Next base: position 13,349,290 of record NW_027176296.1, read on the forward strand.
TGCCTAGAGCTGAAATACTACACAGCTGATACAGTGGAGCTCCAACAACAGACCAATACAGAATGTTAGCTTACAGATAAATTACTCTACTCATGGTAAGCTGTGGATAGGCATCTTCCCTACATTTTTTTAGGTTTGTTTAATCTCTACAATATTTAGAATTATTCAAAATAACATTTTACAGCCAGGGGATCAGAAAATGGCGCACACTCTTCCCACCGAATGACAGCATAGTCACGTATTAGATATTTCATTGAGGTCTCTCTGGGTTACAAAATATGAATATTACCTACCTGCAAGGAAGCAAAAACAACATCTTGAGTACAGAGGTCGATCGAAATCTTTCAGACTACTGAACATGAACGACCGAACCCCAATGAGACCAGAGAGGTGACGGCAGGCTTGTCTCCTAACTTCTTGTTGCTATTGCTGGCTATAGTAATAACTAAGTAATAACTAAGTCAAGCGCCTCAAACACATTTTTAAGAAGATCATGTGACCTGAAACCAGCATAGTTATCAGATTAAAAAGACTATCTATGGTGCAAATTTACATTTGTCGTTAACTATCTTACAACCATAGCTTATATATAAGAAGTGGACGTAGTGCCGTCATCCATTAGTTTGTGGACTACGCTTTTGAAGCCTCGGGTTTTGCATTTTTGGCCGTCGCAATCTTGTTTTTTGTCCGACAACATATTTTTCACAGAGCAAGAGCTGGAAAGGATGGGTCACACAAACACAGAACTTACACCACTGACTGACCATCAGCTGACTTCATCAACATGTTTTATATCCTAAATCGTCATAGAGAACACAGAAGACCAACCAGCCGCAGCGAATCTCCATACAACCAGAAAATACTGAACAAACTTGGTAAACCACTAAAACCCACAATGACTAGCGGACATAATTTCTTCTCCCATAAAAAAAAAAATCATTATTTCCTTTTAAATGATAAAGGCCAAAGGATTCACTTCTGTCTGTTCTAGGTCTCACTTTCAAAGCAGTCAGATGCATAAATGATCACTGTCTGATAGGTGTAAGCTGTGTTAACGGGCCGACAGCAGCTCTGACGGGTGGAAGCGTTTCTATGCCTGCCAAACTTTGCTGATCATTAGCATATTTTTCCAATAATGCAGGCCACTGCTATTCTTCCAGTAGCTGCTTGCAGCCCATAACTCTTGCTGATACCACCTCGCCATCACTGCCCAGATGTACTCTTAAACTACATGATCCAGAGACGCTGTTCTGGAGAACTTCACCAGGTGAACCTAAATTGTTGTCACTTCCTCGTAGTGTCTCTCCCATGAAAACACCCAATGGCCCGGTTCTAAATGTTATACTTTGACAAATGGCCTTAAATGTTTGAACAGTATTTAAATGAGTTGAAAAACATTACTATGGTAGACAATTCAGACCCTGGTCAAGATGATCAGCAGCGGTCTCACAGCAGTGAGAGGCTGCTGTTAGTTTTGCTGTTTTCTAATCAATACCACATTTTCCATTAATCCTTTTGATCTTACTCCTACCTTTACCTATCATCTCGAAAGTGATTTCCCCATCTGCCTTTGACTCTGTAAACCATCAACCACATGTTTTAGCTCTGCCTGCTTTGGACTGACAGCAACCTTTTCTTAACCCAGCCACAAGCAAAAGTGTTGGCATTGTACGTTACTGCTTATCTCTATAGACAGATTCTGCGTTCATTCGCAGAATCAATAAACGGGACATTTTGGCATCGGAAACGCCCTGGTTCCTGTTTGTAGTCCTCATAGTATTGACCAATTATGTTGGAGCAGGCTTTGGTTTAATGCAGGTAAACAGTATGTGTGGAGAGAAAAAGTGGCGGAACGCATTGACTAAAATGCATTCTGGGATCCCACCGAATCCTGACCTTGAAACTCTCTTCTCCCTCTTTGTGTATTTTAGCTACGCAGTATTCCACTATGCTCACCCGATAGTCTCTAAGCTGCTGTTTGGTGTTGGACAGATGATGCAGAGTGGAATTATCACTGTTAGTCTGCTGAAAGCGGCGGCCAAAAGGGGCTTGAATTCTAATGCTAATGACTAAACCGTGACATATATTTGCTGTATATAAAACCAAAACAATGAACTAAAAGACAGAAGCTCCTAGAGTTGGGTGCTCATATAAAGTCTGCGTAATAAAATAGATATTATTCCATACAAGCCTTCTCACATTGCACATTGTCTTAGAATCAGTGTTTAAAAAAATAAAAAAATTGCAATTAATTAATCGTGCATTGATATTAAAGTAACATGTAGCACTTGTAACACCAGTCCACTTGTCCCTTTTGTAACCTCTGTCATCTTGTCCAAATAAAAGCTTATCAAGTGAAAGCATCTGAAGTGAAATTCCTCCCCCGTGTAATATTCTTGGCTAAGAGACTCTGATTCTGCGAACAACACAGAGAGCTGTTAAATATTGCCTCGACACATCACAGCCATGCACCTAAAATAGACACTTGGACAAGGAAGCAAGTCGCCTCTGAGCTCGGTCCAACAAATCATCGTATGTAATGTCCCAAACTCACTCTCCACTTCCATCTCATCAGAATCCGCTATCTCAACACGAGGCAGACCTGTTATCTATTCTCTCGCAAAATGGAAGGACGTATGTAACGAGAAACGGACGAAGCTGCTCAGTTGCTGCCACATTGTTACTAAAACTAGACTTCAATGTCCACATATGCCATATATTATGACCTTTCAAAATAAAATGATCTTCCCTGAAGTAACAAAAATCGTCATTGAATCCCATGAGATGATGTTTTGAATCTAGTTAGGAGACTCTGTCCTTTATTTATTTATTTTTTTCTTCAAATTTGTAGCAAACCCAAATAGAGAGAAGTGAAGCGAGGATTTCCCAGTTATAAAAATATCTCACCATTCATTGTATATTGTGTTTTTATTGTTTCGTTTTTTTGTATTCATACTTTTCTGTTATAAGCAGTATCTTGGAAATCTATCAGTTTAAATATTCTCCTATCAAATGTATGTGAGTATTCTCTCTATATGCATTGAATTGAATAAACTGCATTTCTTACATTTACAAAAATGAAAATGAAATAACCAATAGATAATGGTGAACATATACAACCAACGAGTAAGCAACATAATTGAATATTTAAAAAAAAAAGCAAACGTGCTAATCTCACCAATGCATCAATACTCAATCAATCACATAAACCAACTCTACCCAATCAGGAATGTTAGAGAGAGAAATGACAAAATATCACTTGCACGCTTTGCCTTCCCCTTTCTCATTTCTGTACCTTCCAAAAAAAATATTTTTTTGCACATATATCCTTTTAAACTGTGATTTTATGTTTACTTTGATTGTTTTTTCCCCCCAGTCCATTCCACCAAATCACCCCACACATTGATACCTCATGCACGTGCTTTAATAAAGATTAGGTTTCAAATGAAATGTATCCCCCTGTGACGGCCTGATAGAAGTAAAGGCGTGTGGAAAGCAGGCTGCAGCAAATGAACATGTTTACAATCTCCTCCATTATTATGTACAGCCGTTATAATAACAATGAAAGCTGTTAAAGTTGAGTCAATTTAAATCATAAAGCCCAATATCATAAGTCACACACTTGCCTTTCAAAGGAAAGGGTCGTGTCTTACATCGGGGTCGATGGGCTTTAGAAACTTTTGAGACTGAACTCAGTTCAGTGTCAGACAGCCATCAACGGTCTTACCTTTGCCGAGTGTGGTCGTCCTCCCGATCATGGACGTGAGCGTGAAAAGCCAGCCGCCGTAATAATCCACGCGCACTCGGATGTCGTCCGCGGAGATCTGCGTCGGTTCCTCGGTTACATCCCGGGGCATGGTGGCGCAGTCCCGACCGCGGTGCTCCTCACGGCTGGAGGCATGTCATGAGAGTGACAGCAGAGTCTGAATCCCGCGGGACGGAGCTGACTACCGCTGTCTGTCAGAGAGAGGAGCTGCCGTGCCGTGCCGTGTCGTACCGTGCTGTGCGTCCTGCTGCGGGACAGGTGTGGGCCGACTGAAGCTTCACGTCCAGATGTGTGTGTGCGTGTGTGTGCGCGCGCGCGTGTGTGTGTGTGTGTGTGTGTGTGTGTGTGTGTGTTTAGAAATCGCGGGGTGTCATGTTGCCTCCTCCTCCATCACACATTCGCTTTACTGTGGCATTAAAATCAACTCAATGCCACAACATAGGAAACAATCCACAGCAGTGAAAGGACATGTGATGATAGAGAGAATGAACTTATGAGCCACTCCTATGACTTTTTAGACTCCAGCATGATAGCAGTGCATCCATAGCATAATGTGAGCATTCTTTAGACTATTTGATTTCCAAGATTCTACTGTGCAGTGCAACCAGCACTCCTGTGTTGCAGTGCTACCTAATAATGTTGATTTTATATGACTGTCAGCTCATTTATTTGATTTAATTGTCAAATTTAAATAGTTGTAAGTAAAAAATAATAAAATAATCAATATTCCACATGCATAGAGAGATGTGTAAGTAATATATTGTGTTTTACATAATTTTGATGTAGAGAAATTAAGCAAATTGTCGAAGGTGCCCTCCACTCAAAAAATAATACATCTTATGTTTATGTCCCCAAAAATGTCTGACTTTGACTATGCTGACTTGTATCTGGTTAGTGTGCAAATACATATATATATATATGTGTATATATATATATATACGTATATATATATATACATATATATATGTATATATATATATACATATATATATACGTATATATATATACGTATATATATATATATATATATATACGTATATATATATATATATATACGTATATATATATATATATACGTATATATGTATATATATATATATATATATATATATACGTATATATATATATATATATATATATATATATATATATATATATATATACACAGACTAAACTATCTCTGACAAACAGTTTGCCCAGACAGCACACTAAAAGAGCATAGCGGTTTCAGGAACACATTTCTGAGCACTGGTGTGCAACTCTCAATCCTTTGTGACTTATCAAGATTGGCTGGGACTCAAGTAAAACTCCCGTCCAGCCTTTTAAACCCCCCTCTCCTGATTGTGGCTCTGCAGTCAGGAGCACCCCTCCACCCCTCCATCCCTCTCTCTTCCACAAAAGCATCTCCAGCAGCCCCCCAAGCCAAGAACACAAGATTAAAAACCCCCTCTGAAGGCCACAGCTCCTTCTATGGGCTGCTCGATCGCTGCTGGAGCCCACGAACCCGCCACCCTCCGCCGGCCAGGGTGTCCTCTCAGCTTGAAAGGCTGTCTAATGGGTGGGTGGGGGGGAGGTTGGGTGAAGGGGGATAGTGGTGGAGAGGCCTGGCAGGGGCAGCGGGGCGGGAGACAGCAGCTCAGAGGGGCACCGGGAAGTGACCTGGAACGCACCTCTCCGAGCACACATTTATTCATGACTAACCTGCTCAGTGAGGTGCGTCTGCTCCGCAGGAAGGACCAGCTGCCACTGCTGGGTGAGCCAAAGATACTTGTAAAAACTTAGGAACAAAGGAGGGGGAAAAATAAATAAATACCCAAAACAAACCGGAGACCTCTTAACTTTTGAACTTCCGCCATGGTGGAATTACCTTCACAACACATCCAGAGCAACAGGGTCACCGTCCTCTTCGTCTTTTCAACAAGTTGAAACTTCTTTTTCAACCACGTCACTTTTACGTGACCTTTTTTGTATTTATAATGTTGGCCATGTGGAGGAGGATGTGACGGGACTGCTTTTTATTTCTTATCCTGGTTGGGATCATATTCTGAATATGAGATGTTGGCATGAAACATAGAGAGACCTGTTTATTTCACAACATTATTCAGGTCTTTAACTCCTCAACACTAAGACACTAGCATGGAAACACACTCAATCATAATCGTGATGACAATCAGAGTTATGGTGAGAAGTAGAATGACTTTTATTGGTCAAGATGTTTGCAGGTACATGTGTAAGTAATACTGTACATTTTGCACATGCTTGCAGGGTAAGAAGTGTATTAGAAAGCAAATGTAATGTAGACCAAATAAATCTTACTCCCCTATTAAACCATTAACTGGCCATGACAGTGTTAGTCCATGTTTAGTAGTATTTAACTAAATCCCACATGCTGACTGACCCTTCTTTGCTGCGGTAATTTAGTTTTTTTGGGATGTTTCCCTTCAGTGGGACAATCAACTTGCTGAGGCTTGAAACTAGCTTGAAATAGGTCACCCACCACAGGAAACATCATGCCACACTGTATGTTTGTGATGGATAACACAATTCATTTCTGCTCTTTGTATCCAACTGATATGGCGCTACGGCCCTTCACTTTTATTTGGAATCCCATAGATTTTCAGTTGTCCCATTCTTATACAATAGTGGTAGTGAAGTCATTGGTTTCCATTCATTCAACCATGGAGACTTGAAACTGTCGCAGGTGGAAACGCAGATTTAAGACTTTGGCAAATCAGAGATAATAGTCTTTGTGTCACTCGAGTCAGATTCTGTAGTTGAATTGTTAAACTGGAGTGAAATATATGGAAACCATTGATCACTTGAAAGGAAACACTGTGGTATACTTTGAACTGAACTCGGACCAAGTAGCAGACAGAAGCAGTCAGCCACAGTCCCGGCTGATCAAGGCCAGGCTGCTGACGCCCTACACATGGCTGGAGTCTCTACCTGACCTCTGCTCTCCAAGAAAATATATGTCTGGGCTGCACCAGCAGAGGCCGCGGCCCCCAGCAGGGAGTCCCATTCTCAGCCTGACCAAACCCACACAGAGTCCGTTCAGCCCAGCCACAAAAGAAAACACCGGCCACCTGCTCAGACGCAGAGCGGTGCTGCTGTCACACTTTAAATGCTGTTTGACTTAAAAACAGTCCACTCAATTCTGAACAAGAGTCCAAGGTCTACTAGGTGACTTTGCAGCCCTAAATGACTGCAAGCCTCAAATGGATGCAAGAGGAGATAGGTCTGAAGGCCCACAATATTTTGATATTCAAACGGAAAGAATATTGATACCAAGCTCAACGTTTATAGATCACACCTACGTGCTGCAAATTGGACACGAGGCGCCAAGGGGTGGCCAATGGCCCCTTCCCCACTTCCTACCCCCTACTTCTGCCGCACTTCTACTATTTGTCTTTTATATTGTTCCCTCAGTAAACATTGTAAATATGAGTTTATGGTCTCAATCTCTAGTTTCAAGTCTTCTTCAATACATCATGATGCTCATTTAATAAATTATGGTCCATTTAGAGTCAAATAGGCCATAAAGCAGGGTGTGCTTTAGGACGGGGCTACCTTGTGATTGACAGGTTGCTACCACGTCGTTGTCCAGTCTTAGAGTTGTGTTTTTGGTTCATGAAAGTTGTAATTGTAACATTTTGGTCACCTGAAAATGTCTTATTCAGCATTCGGTTGTACTAAGCTCCACCTTCTTGCGTCACTTCTGGTTGCAAAAAGCCAAGAGGGGGACAGTAAAAGACAAAGATGGTGACAGCCAAAAACCAAATGCCAACCTCAAGGCTTTACAACAGCCGTCCGTTGTCCACAAACCAATGGGCACGTCACAGTGGCTACGTCCACTTCTTATTTACGACTTCTGGATGTGTGAACATTTCCACGACAAGTGAGAAATCTCAATCCGCGTGAAGATAGCGTGATATGATTGAAAGCTCGGCGATAATCCAGTACATGCACCTTGAGTTGAGATCGAGTTGTTTAGTGAACTTTCGAACTCAATCCAAACCGTTCTTAGTTTCGATTGATTCACTTCATGCGTACATTGGTTTGATTCACTGTAGGTGAGGGCTTTCTAACCGTGACCGTACCGACAGAAGAATTCAACAGAACAAACTGCGTCTCAAATGGGGGATAGGCTGCTCTTCATCATTCACGCTGACATAATGAGCAGATAATTACATCAAAACCTCGCCTCGGGCAGCTTTGAATTCTTGAGAGCACAGTTACTTTCAAGCAACAGATTTTTTTTCCTACATCCACCGTGAGTGAGTTATACCTTCCGTCTTTACCCGACTCAACTCTGCTTCCCTGCCAGGCCCTCGCTTCTCATCCTACTATGTGACTCTGACCGGCTGCACCTGATTATTTTCCCATAACTCTTTACCCAACACAGAGCAGTACATCATCAATCCTTTCCTCCACACTTCCCAAAGGATATAATTAACTTTTCCTCGCAAGCAGAATGATGGGTTAACCCTTCAAAAAGGAATTGATGGCTGAAATAATGTTTATTTCAATACCCGTTTAAACTCAGTTTAGCCCCGGCCGGTATGATGTATTCTCAGGCGTATGGTTATCAGCTGCATAAACAGTGTGTTAGCGCAGGATGAATGATGTGGAGGAAATGGGATCTGGGAAGAGGTCGCACAAACCTGCGCGACCTCACCGTCTATCAAAGTCAGAACTATTTCGACGCAGTTTTTGCATGTAAGCCTCTACTTAACATGCAACTTCAGAACCAAAAGCGACGCCTGTGTTTTATAGAGCAAAGTGGATGGGTGACGTAGAGATGCAAGCCGGCTGCCAAACACGACATGCTTCTTCAGTCATGGCCAATTACAACTGGCAGCTGATGTTAGGGAGCGGACAGGCACGGGCAGAAGCATCCTGACAAGACAACCCCTGATCATCACCACAAGCTGAACGTTACCCTGCAATCAGCACACACCCTGAGGTCAGGGCCCACCACTGCTCGTGCTCTACCTCCCAGGATCTCAATGGGACTCTCTCTGTCTGACAGCGACACATCACTGCTCCTGCTATCAAGGAGTCTCACAATAGCTCTGAAGGACCTGATACCTTAATGTCGCTTTCTTCGAGCCAACCCTTTTGTCACCGATTCCAATCGGCCTCCATGGGGTCCAGCCAGAGCGCAGGGGGTGACACGAGGTCACAGTTATCCTGGGTGGTCACGCATGGTCCTAACAGTGTCCTGCTGGTGGCAGCATGCAGGTCAGGACATCTGCCCAGGCTTGCATTCCTGGGTCTCAGTTGGAGGATGTTGGACTCAAACACACATACGTTTAAACGATTGGACTGTGGTACTTGAGTCCAGTCTTCACACAACTTTTATGATATCTTGAAGTCCTTTTTCCCCAGCAGGGACTTTATAAAACACAATGAAACATGCCATTGTCCCAGGTTCTGCTTTTGTTTTCCATTATTCTTCACCTTGGGGAAATTTGGGCGCTACTCAGTGCGACAGTAAATGGTGATAGGTGATAATAAATCCAGGTAAATTCAGGGGTTATCAGTACTGAGTATTTGGTCAAGCAATGTGGCGTCACATTGCAATTGGCCATTACAATACGTACAACAACAGTAACCACCATTTTACTACTGCGTCTCTATCCACCAGGACAATCAGGTGTAAGGCTGCATGGACCACTGCTGAAATATACAATAGAATGAATTCTTCAGTCCTTTAATGCCTCTTGGCATGTAGGGCAGCAACAAAAGTCTTCCACTCCCGTCTGTCCTGGGCGAGTCGCTGGATGGTGTCCCATGAGTGGTTTAGGCTCTTCATGTCCTTCTCCACAGTTCTTCTCCATGTGTTTCTTGGTCGGCCTCTTTTTCTTTTCCCTTCTGGTGTCCAATGTAAGGCTGTTCTTGTAATATCAGCAGGGTCTTTTCTCAACAGATGTCCTATCCATCTCCATCTTCTTCTCATTAGGATGGTCTCCTTGCATTCTTGTTGCCATTTGTCATACAGTTCTAATAGAATGAATACAAACCACAATTGACCCTTGGCGTAGCCCCAAGCTCGCTGCTGCTCCTTTAAGCTGTCAGAGCTATCATGGTGCCCACACTGTCACTAACTGTACTCCCTGAAGAAATATTATCTATTTTTGGAAAAATAAGAAAAACTATTTCAGATAGAAGCAGACAGGATGGTCTACAATATGAGTTTGAAAGAACAGGTAAAACAAGATAAGAAAAGATAGCAGCTAAAGCCTACATATCACAGAATAAAAGTGAAGCACCACATCACCTGGTGATGGAGACAGAAGACAATGAAGTTAAGGAACAACACTGTTCCTGTAAAACCGGGTAGGTCTTTATTCACTGTTACAATCATGAAAAAAGCAAAAGCAGCATGTGTTTACATTCAGTATACCGTCAGTAGCTAGCGTAGCATGGATATGCAGAAATTCATTGTTGCCATGCTTAGTTCCATTAGCTGTTAGCTGTATTAGCCTCGTTGGCTGTTGGCCAAACACACCACAGGACTCTGCTGCCCAAATCCCTAGCGGTCCACAGTCACTAAAATATGTTTTTGAAAAAGTATGAAACCCCAAAACCATGAAAGGACCTTGAAAATACAGTCATAAACGGGCTCCAATAATATTAAGAGGGGGGTTTCTAGTATTTGAGATTAGCCATGACCAGACAGACAGACAGACAGAGGCACATGTACACACACAAAAAAACAGACACACAATCTTCTCATGCCTCCCCTGGAGGAGATAATGCCTTAGTTATGTGACATTGTATGGTCTTTATCCAAAAGGTCCCAGTTTGTGAACGCAGAGAAGACACAAAGAGGAACCTGTACCAAAGCATCACAATATCTGTAAAAGGTAACCCAAAGGCCCAGGCCTAGTTAGGCTCACACCAAATTCAACTTATGTTTGGTGGATGTTGATTTGTACTGTTTGATGCATACAGAAATTAGTAAGCATGTTTTTTTACTCAAACTTTGTACTGCAACCTAGTTGAATACTAACTGTGTTTTCAGTCTGCGGTGTGTTCGCACTACAAAAATAACACAGTCAAGCAAACTTAAGTAAACTATTATCACCTCATTTTTTGAGTGTGGTGTGGACACGCTTTTGTGCATTGAACTGTGAAAAAATTAACAGCCCTCTACAACTGGGATAAAGATGTGGACGATGCAAGATGATTCTATACACACTGTCAGAAAAAAAAAAAACTGACCAAAAACATTTGAAAGTTGGTGTTTCTTTAAAAATGAGGCGGCGGTGTTTTATAGATACAGAGACATTTATACTATCACTTGGGAGTTTGAACATATAGACAACACCTGCCTTCACATCTGCAAACTGCCCCCTCTAAACTACATGTGTGTGTGAGTGAGAGAGAGAGAGATCAAGACAGAGGGTCACTTATCAGTAAGTCTCTCTCGGTGCGTCTCTTGTCTATCAAAGTTATAGAAATGTAGAAAACAGATACAGTGCTAGAGGCTTCATGGTCATGAAGGTATAGCACCAGGTGGATGATGGGTTCTTTCAACAACCCCCCCCCCCCCCCCCCGTGAGATTAGTTTGATGAAAATAACAAGGTAAAATTACAACACTTGGGCTGACATTACGTTAAAAATTAAATTAAGGTTGAGGCAAGAAAATGACTTTCAGAACAACATCATGGTGGGCTTAAAATCAGGTTAATGCAAGAAAACCACATTATTAGGTTTTGGAAAACTGTCACAAATGTTAGGTTTAGGCAACAAACCCACAACCATTAAACCACAACGCGATGTCAAACACTGGTCACGTGGAGTCCTGTCTTTGTTGGTTTAAAAAAAATGAAATGCTACGCCATTTGCTCTGACTGCTGCTTAGTCACATGTATGCATTTAATTTGTGTGTCCCTATTTCTCAACATGCCGCGATACTGGGCTGAAAATTAAGTTAAAGAACGGTCACTTCATTACTTTTGGTAGGATGCATGAAACATTACAGATACTTTTTGTGTTTCTCACCAAGACACAATGGGCCGCATGCAAAAGCATTTTCATATTCTTATTAAAAACTTTTTTTCCGCTAGTCTTGTTTGTACAAGTGTTCCGAGCTGGACTCGGAAGCAAACCTGTTTTTTAACTGCACAAACGTGTTTGGGCCTGATGTTGAGATTGAACCTAATTCAAAATGGCCATCTCTTTGGACTGGGTGGGAAACAGGAGCCGCTGAAGTAAACTCACAGAGACGCAAGAGAAACATGCAGACTCCACAGCCCAGTTAGTTGAAACCTAGGAACTGATGTCGAGTGAAAACTGCTCAAACACATTCCAGTTAATAGCGAGAAAAACACACCCCTCAGAGATGATTTTTATGACAGGTAAAGACAGATGCATGGATTCCATCTGCAGGAGCCCCCACATGTACCGCTGTGGAGCACAGGTTTGTCACAGGGGAGATGCACTTGTCAGTGGGAGTAAAGGGGAATGCAACCTGAGCCTGTGCAGCCACACTCTGCTGCAGAACGGAGCTCAGCCTGCCTCCAGCTCCAGGATTAATTAAAACTAAATGATGGTCTGGGACGATCGGACCCGGGTCAGGTTCCACAGATGAAAAAGAGGACTGAGTGAGATGAACTGGAGCCGGGCTGGTCATCGCAGCTTGGTATGTGAACGCTGTCCCTCTGTTGTCCTCACCGTTCCCATGTTGTCATATTCAGGCCACCTACATAGTAGTGAGGAGCTTCTGTTTGTGTGTACTCACCCAGTGACCCCCCCCCCTCAACACACAGCCTGGTCAAGGATCCTCTTTTAATAGTGGCCACCTGCTCATTCTGTCCATAGCAGAGCTGTTTGTGATCTCACTAAATCTAAATGTGTTTTCTATCACTGCAGCGCTACAGTATACAGCCAGGATGAAGGCCGTAACAACGCACTCTGTTAGTATGCTGTCACATTTTTAGCATGTTTCAACCCTGACTGGGTTTGTTGTCTGATAGAAATCCTATAAAACGTGTCATCGCTCGCACCGTGACGTATGGTGCTCATGCTACGTTGCACGTGTTGTTTAGCATATCCAGGAAAACAACCAGCAAAACCGGCAGAAACTTAACCCTTTTAACACCCTGCCACCTCGAGACACCATTTATTAAATTATATCTAAAGTCATGTAGTGTGACAACCGCAATGACTGCAAGACTCATAACTACATGATAGAAAGTTGTGGAATGCAAACTGCAAACTAAAAAGCCACGTAGTGTGAACTTGCCTTTAGGTGGCTCGGCAAAACCTAAAACCTCACTCAGAGATAGCAGGTATGTTTCCCGCGTCCTCATCGAATAAGATTGGTAAGAGCTATTTTTAATAAAACAAAAAAAAAGAAAGGAGATGAACATTTCAAATGCAGCTTAAAAGTCCATTCAGTCACTTCTTGTCTAAAGTCAAGAAACAAACATTAAAGCAAAAAAGCAATGCAAACTATTTTTGAAGGTCACCTTTGTGTTATTTTGAGAGAATATTGAGCTGGAGACATAGAACCCTTGGAACATAGAACCCTGGAAACATAAAAACCCTGGGAACATAGAACCCTGGAAACATAAAAACCCTGGGAACATTAAACCTTGGGAACTTAATACCCTGAGAACATAGAACCCTGGGGACATAGAACCGTGAGGACATAGAACCCCAGGACATAAAACCCCAGGACATAAAACCCCAGGAAACCCCAGGATTTCCCGGAAACATAAATATCCTGGAGACATAGAACCCTGGAAACATAAAAACCCTGGGAACAATAAACCTTTGTAACATAATACCCTGAGAACATAGAACCCTGGGGACATAGAACCCTGGGGACAAGATGAGATAATCCTTTATTAGTCCCACAGTGGGGAAATGTACAGGAATACAGCAGCATAGTGGATAGTGCAAACAAGAGACATAGTAAAAACAATGTATCAAAACAAGTATTATAAATAAGTAAAGAAGTAATAAACAGTCAGGAATATTAACTAAAAGTAAAAATCTACAATAACTGAAAAATATTAAAAACTAAAAATATGATATATACAGACAGAATAATTGTTGTATTGCAGTGTATTTATATTGCACAGATCTTTTTGTGTTTGGTGGTCTACTGGGAGCACAGCTGCTCCTTCCTTCCTGACAGCGGCAGGAAGGAAGGACCTGCGGTACCTCTCCTTCACACACCGGGGGTGAATCAGTCGGTGGCTGAAGGAGCTGCACAGAGCTGCCAAGGCGTCCCGCATGTGGTGGGAGGTGTTGATAGCTTAGACATCATCCTTCTGTCTCCCACCACCTCCACTGTATCCAGTGGATACCCCAGCACACTGCTGGCCTTCTTGATGAGTTTGTTCAGTCTCTTCCCGTCTGCTGTCGAGATGCTGCTGCCCCAGCAGACCACTCCATAAAAGATGGCTGATGCCACCACAGAGTCAAAGAAGGTCCCCAGGAGTGCTCCCTGCACTCCAAAAGACCTCAGTCTCCTCAGCAGATAGAGTCTGCCCTGACCCTTTCTGTAAAGTGCATATGTGTGGTACAGTTTATTGTTCAAGTAAACACCCAAGTACTTATAAGATCTCACAATCTCAATGTCCATTCCCTGGATGTTCACTGGTACCGGAGGAGAGTGTTAAACCGGCGGAAGTCCACCACCAGCTCTTTGGTTTTACCAGAGTTGATCTGGAGGCGGTTCCTCTGGCCCCATCCTATAAAGTCCTGGTTCAGTTCCCTGTATTCCCTGTCATCACCGGCGGAAATGAGGACGACGATTGCAGAGTCATCAGAGAACTTTTGCAGGTGGCAGTTTGCAGAGTTGTATTTGAAGTCTGAGGTGTAGATGGTGAAGAGGAATGGAGCTAGAACGGTTCCTTGTGGGGCCCCCGTGCTGCAGGACACCGGGTCGGACTTGCACTCCCGTATCTGCACATACTGTGGACGGTTGGTGAGGTAGTCCAACATCCATGCGGTGAGATGGTGGTCCATTCCGGTCTGCTCCAGCTTGCCCCTCAGAAGCAAAGGCTGGATGGTGTTGAAGGCACTGGAGAAATCCAAAGACATGACTCTCACAGTGCTTCCAGCCTTTTCCAGGTGAGAAAGGCATCTGTGTAGCAGGTAGGTGACAGTGTCATCCACCCCAATGCCAGATTGGTAGACGAACTGAAGTGGGTCCAGAGATGAGCTCACCAGGGGTCGGAGATGTACAAGGATCTGGGGACATAGAACCATAAGGAGATAAAAACCTGGAGACATAAAACCCTAGCTGAGAGGACCAAGTACCTCTCTGGTTAGCTCAAGTCTCACTCACACAAAAATGAACCCCGACTCCTTTTTTCAATTTCACCTACCAACCAACTTTGCACTGATCAGTCCTCACTCATACAGTACGGTTTCCTCCCCGTCACTGTACATTCACTAACCGTGTAGCACTGCAGCCAGATAAATACTGCAGAGCTACTGTATGAAGGCTCATATTGCCCGTGGCAAGAGCAGCTCAATCATTTAGGCTGCATGTTGGATCAAGTTCACATGCTGGTTGTCACAGGGTTGTCCTAAAATACCATGCAAAACACATATATGATGAAAATAAAGAGTTGTGGAAATTTGTAGATGTAAGTCAGCTTTTCTCCAATTTTTAAATCACAAACAATGTACAGAGGGACCTCCCTTAGTCTCACTACCCATGTCCCCCCTCTGCTAACATTCCTCTGCTATTAGTCACCGATTACCCTCAAAGCTGGAAATCACTGTAGAGTATTTTTAAGATTATCTTAATAATCAGCCTCCTCCCACTAGGCAGAGTTAGCTTAAGGTCATGCTGGATTAGATTTTGTATGTGCAGAGCCAACACATGGGTCGAAGTAATAATGTTGATACAACACACACATACAGTTTATCCCCCAACAAGAGGGTACAGCCATGCAAGAGGCTCTGCTAGCTGTGCTTATTGGCACAGCTAGCAGAGTTGATGGTGAGGGGTCCAGCATCAACAACATCCTTTCTCTCTATCTCCCCATGTGCACATCTGTGCTCCTATTGGTCAATGTCACTAACATGTTGTACAGGTTGTCAAACTCTTGAGTGTTTCTTCTTCTCAGGGTGTAGAGAGGAGTCCCAGATGCTGCGTCACACGACATGGGATAAAACCTGCTACTGTCTCGGCCTTCACTCCTTTTCATTGCTGACGCTCCACATCTGTCTCTCTGGTCCGACCATTATTGGGCTGACATTGTGTCGTCCCTGCTTTAGAAGTTTGAATAACATTGTTATCTTGAATCACATTGAGCTTTTATTTTTAAAAAAGGCAGCTTGAGTAGATTCAAATTTCAGAGATTAATTTCAGCAATCAATTTATTATAAATGTATAAAATTGATTAATTTCACATGTTACCATCTAAATTCTAATTTTCATAATCATAATATTTTTCTATTGATGACCACAAAAGGAGTTATTTGTATCTGAAACTGACTCCATGTTTGGGGTTCACCCTGAAAAGTCTCCAGTCATGAAAGCAGCTCTGTGAGGCTATACAACAAACACAGGGTTTTCATTCAGGAGAGCAGTGTTCGTTTCCCAAAGTGTTGTTCAGTTATCTTCAAGTTCAAGTTTTCCATACTTGCGTTATGGTGTTGACTTTTTACTTAGTTTGCATACTTATTTCAGCCCAACCATGATGTTTTTGCAAACCTATCAAAGTGGTTTTGTTGCCTAGTGTTTTTGTGAGAATTAACAACATGAACAACACGCGACCATAGAGAGTCAGTTAGACATTAACTTGAGAAAGTGACACCAAGGGTCCTGACCAAGTTGGGATGAAAACGTGTTGGATGAACATATTTGTAAATGAACCAAAACAATCAACCTGCTGGTGGCGCTGGATGAAATGTCAGAGGATTGTCAAAGTCAGCAGGTGTCATCTACTGAGGACCATGAATCATTATGGCAACCCATCCAATGGTTATTAAGATATTTCAGTCTGGACCAAAGTGGTGGACCGAAATTCTCTGCCTGCGTGGCTAAAATGTGTCACCATCCTAATGCTTAGTATTGCATCATGATGAAACCATAAAATTCAATAATGATCATACTAATACATCAGTTTGGTCTCCACCAACTCCTGATTCAAAAATCTGTCTCTTTAGCTGCTAAATGCTACACTATGTTCACCAGCTAGTCTCTAACTGTCTGAGTCTGTCGAAAGATCCTATAGATGGTGACAGGTGGAAGATCATATTTCTTTTCTTACAATTTTTAAGGACATATATTCAATCTTAAAATCTTTAAATATTGTAGTCTGTATAGCACAGTGTCATCTGCATAAAAGAGTGTGGAACATCCAAACTGTGACTATTAAAACCAACGGTTAAGACAAGCAGTCCCCAGGGTGTCCTGTTGCGGTCCTGAAGGGGGTGTTTTTTCATTCCCTTTACCTCTTGCTGTTGCTATTTGTGAACCGAACCCTGTGCTAAGGAATTCAGAGATCTAAATTAAATTGATTATTTTTGTGAGAATACATTTTTCATAACTTCCAATCACTGATCTTTTCATTGAACTGATAATGTTAGGCTATTAGAAAAAGATTTCCCTACATACTGTATAGCTCATTTATATTTTAGTCTTGGTAAACAATTTCCTAAACTAAAGAATTGCAGAATGTTGCACCTTGATGGAAATGTGTGATGGGCTTAGTAAATATCCCCGGTTTTGCCCGTTAAAATTTTCACAAAAATCCATCTGGCAGCAGACAGACCAATGATGAAAGCTGCAGCATGGTGGGAAATACTGGCCTATTAATGGTATTATTCTTATTTTAATTTTATTTGAAACTAAGGAACAAGGATTAAATCTTCTGATTTACTTGAACTCAAAAGCTTTAGAGAATGTTGTACCTCCAAGACAGAAATTTGTCTAAAGTTAAATATGTGATGACTAACAGGGTTAACTGAATCACCATTAACAGATTGTGGGAGGACTGGGCTAAAAAGACTAGAATAAAAAGCCAGCGCTCATTGGAACAGTTGAATGTTGTATCTTTTCCAGAAAAGATGTGGGATTAATTATTTGTTTTACATAGTTTTGTGTAATTATTAGATTATGAGATGTTTCTTTGAGAACATTAGAGGCTTTTGCAGTACATAGTATTCATCTATCACATCAATGGGGGCTCTGTGATGAGAAAGACTAATATGACGACAAGTGGTTTCACTTAGCTTGTTTGTCTTCACTAAGTGGTCATTAAAAGTGTAACACAGATGACTCTGCCTTTACTTGACTCAACACACAGTGACTCACCGGAGCCTTCATGTTTACCTCCATTCACTCATAAACATCTGACTACTGCTTATAAAACAGCACCTGGATACTGTGACTGGAGCTCAGATGATCAGTGACAGTTTGAACAACAGGACAACGCAGGCTAACTGCAGCGCCTGCACTTTAGTCCAACTGTAGGCGTCAACACTGCACAAACATCCTCATCTTACAAGCCATTTGGTCTATTGTTGAGTCCAGAAATCCAACCCAGTCACCTGAAAAAAAAAAATGTGGCATTGTACGTATCAGCAAACTATGGGATACGTTGAATGTCACTTTTTTTTTTAAGCATCATATCACGCTTGCAGAAACACATGCCACATGGTCAATGCTGTGAAACCATTGTTTTCATGGTTTCTGTTGAAATAATTATGCAACAATGTAACAACGTAACGTAACAACTTAACATAAGAACATAACGCATAACGCATCAACGCAACGTAACAATGTAACAATGTAGCAACGTAACAACATAACATATCAATGTAACATAACTTAACTTCACAACTTAACGTAACATCATAACGCATTAACGTAATGTAACAGCATAACGTATTAACGTAATGTAACAACATAATGCATCAACATAACGTAACAACGTAACAATGTAACGTAACAACTCAACGTTAACAACATAGCGCATCAACGTAATGTAACAACGTTACAATGTAACGTGACAGCTTTAACAATGTAACTAGCGTAAATAAAAGCAACCGCCCTTAGCAGACTTTCTTACAAGTGTAACGTTACCTAACAAGCGAAAAGGCAATGTATGCCTTTGATTTCACACGGCACTCAAACAGCGGTTTCCTGGGTGAAAGTCCCTCCGCCAGCCATTAGAGGGCTTCTCTTGCTTGTCAGACCCATTGATATAGAGGGCTGCAGGAATGAGTCCTAAAACACAGAAGTGAGCCAGCATTTTAGCACCTCTGGTTCCGTTGTCTCAAAGTCAATGGGTCTTTTGAATGTTTTTTTTGGTAAGATGTCTGAAATAAGGTCTGTGATTAACACAAGCATACGTTAACTTTTTCTACGATATAAAATACTTGAGGAAATGTATAAACATGCTGCTTTTGCTTATTAATGACTGTAGCAGTAAATAAAGACCTACCCGGCATTACAGGAACAGTGTTGTTCCTTAATTTCATTGTCTTCTGTCTCCATCTCCAGGTGATGGTTTACTTTTACTGTGATTTGTAGCTTCTATCTTTATATTTTTAACCTGTTTTCACCGCTGAATCAGTTTGAAATCCTAAATATATATATCCTTCACACATATATTGTCCCTTCTGTCTGCTCCTCTCTGAAATCCTTGTCTGTTCAGCCTGCCTGCCTGCCTCTGTGTAAAACCCAGAACACAGCCCACAGACTCTGAAAGCAGATTGGAAGAAAAGCCCGGGTTGATATACTGCAGCAGTTGATTAGGTGATGAGACTCAGGTGTGCCAGCTGCCAGAGCTCAGAAGAAGGAGAAGCCACGCCCACACAGGGAGAGCACAGGAGACAAGAGGGCAGGGAACAGAAACACAAGGAAAGAATAGAGAGGCAAGGACCAGGGAAGCATTTTTGCATATTTTTCTCCAGAAATTAGATAATACTTCTTCAGTGACTGTGCTTAGTGACAGTGCGGGCTCCACGCTAGCTCTGACAGCTATACGGAGTAGTAGCAGGGGGAGGGGCTTAGCAAATGGTACCAGTTTGATAGCAATACATGCTAAATAGCTCTGAGCCCCCACTTATACTATGCTTATAGTGCTTGTATAGTATGGAGTATGGAAATGATGTTTATGCTCAGTGGGAGGAAAACCAAAGCAGAACCAGTGACGATGGAGACCTTCATTCGTTAAGGTCATGCAGGATTAAAGGAAACGCAGAAATAGTCATAAAAACAAGTCAGGCAGGTCAACAGTGCTTACTATTTAAGACTATTACTTACTAAAAAGAAGGCAAATTGTAAAAACTATGACCCAAATGTAGGCTGTAAACATCCCTCACAGTTTAATCATCCACTTCCTGCCTAAACTCTGACCTACAGTACTTTCTGAAGTTTTGTAGTGGACAATGACGAATTATTAGCAACATTCCAGGTGTGCTCATTCTCAGTTTGACCTCCAGTAAAAAAAGAGTTTCATATAATCTGCAAGAACTGTTGGCTTGTCTTCAACCTGTTTGATGGTCTGTCTGCTCCTGCTCCTTGTCCGGTAATAAAGCTCAACAACTAAGATAAATGATAGAAAATATAACGTCAAGGTCCGAGACACACAAGGTCACAACTGACCGACAGAAATGACGAACAATGCCGACAGACTGAAGTTGTGAAAAAAAATTATGAATTTTAACAAGTGCAGAGACTCATATTTGCCACATCAAGAATCAAATCAGAAAACAACTTCAGCTGGGCTGTGGCTCTTGTATCACATGACTGCCTGTTGGTATTTGAAGACTATCTGCTGTGCTGTTCCTGTCAGCGTACACTTCTATGTTGATTAATTGATAAAGTACATTTAAAATGATTTCTTTCTAATGTCTCTGGTTTCACACTTTGAACAATTCTCATGCTGCAATGCCACTTGTTAAAAAAAAAAAACGACAGACATGTTAAAAATACAGCATCACTTATATCTTTATTCTTTAACACGTTCTTTTGCACAGCCTACAATAAATATATGAATACTTTGGCTTGAGCATCTGACCAGCATCAAGTCCACAAACACCTACAGCGAGGTGAGCACAAACTTGTATAATTGAGTGTATAAAGCAACACAAACTGATTTCACAATACAATTGATCTTAGTAAATAAAGTGATAGATTCATAAAGCTCAACTCACGTCTTTGATAGTAACACTGATTATGATGGCTGGGGGCCTGAGATAGCAGCCCTGGGCAGTGCCGAGTGTGGGGAACGTTTTGGTGCTCTGCTGTTATTCTGGGCAATGATTAGAAGAGAGTGAGATCACAGTGAGTTTGAAGCCAGCATCAGAACAACCCTGCCCGACGCTCTCAAGTCACATCAACGCAAAAACGTCATTCCGTGCAATTAAAGCCATTTTTGGATGGTAGGATCCCATGCTGCCTTGTGTAGTAATAATAATAATATGTCAGGTTTATATAGCGCTTTTCAAAGTCTTTAAAGACACTTTACATACTGTAAAATAAAAAATGAATAAATTAAGCAAAGTTTAAAATTAAATGGTGGGGGGGGTTTGAGAGGTGGGTTTTGAGAGCCTCTTTGATTGTCGACAATGTGTGATGTGATTTGGTAATGAGTTTCCACAGAGGGGAGGCGACAACTAAAAAACACCCCGTCACCCCAGGTTTGACGCCTGGTCCTAGAGAGATGCAGAGGTTGAAATCGACGGACCTGAGGCATCGTGCTGATGGAAGAGGTCAGAGAGGTATAAGGGGGAGCCACATTGTTGAGGGCCTTGCTGGTGGTGAGAAGGTTCTTGAAGTTTATCCTGTGTTAATCTGGTGCCAGTGGAGGTCATGGAGGACTGGGCCGATGTGACTGATATGTTGGGAATGTTACGGGGGTGGAAGAAGGCTGTTTTGGTGAAGTGGTTGACATGGGGCAGCAGTGATGGTCTACAGGGACAGGTAAAGTTGAGTGTCATCAGCATAACAGTGAAACTGGCGAAAGATCTCTCCTTAAGGTAGAATGTAGAGGATGAAAAGAAGGGGATGAGCACTAAGCCCTGGGGGACACCATGGGTGACCGAAACTTTGGTCGATCCGCAGTTGTTGATTGAGATGAATTGATGTCTGACAGAGAGGTAGGACTGGAACCAGTGCGAAGCACAGTGTAAAGAGATGTGAGGGGTCACAAAGACTAGAAAAGCGCTACATAAATGCTAAGGATTTCATATCAAATCTGAATTGTACAGATGTGTTTCTATTGATGACCACAATGATAACAGTCATTTGGGGTTCACTTTGACCTTGTCGCAATACAGCTTGAGCTGAAAGACTCGTTGCTGTGGCAACAACTGAAGATGAATTTAATGCCAGGGTTGGAGAATTGGAAAATCCAGATGTGTCAAATCAGCAACAATCAAATCAAGCTAACTAGATCCCTGTGTGATAAACAGGTTTTTGATATGATTCACATATCAGTCATGCAAGCAAATCATTTTGAGTGGCTGACGGGAAGATAGAAACAGTTGTGAGTCACTCGACATTCTCACTATTATAACAACATCCTCTTTGGATGGAACGAGGTGAACATGAGCTGATGAGTTGGGAAGAAAAATGATTCAATCCAAAGATATGCCTGTCAAATACTGTGACCCAGAACATGTACTCTAGAATTCAAAACATGTCTGGCCTACACAACAGTGACACTCAAGAGTATGACCCAAGATGCAGGTTATTCATTTCAATTTTTTTTTTTACTTTTAAACACATTTCAATATTGTTTGTGTTTTACAGACGATAAAAGTAAATGTTTGCAGATCATTTATGATTGGTGACAGAAACAAACAAGGAAAACTAGTTTTACTGTTTGCACACAACGGTTCAAAAGTTTGGAATCTCCTTCCACAAAAAGCTTGATGAGGTACAGTCAGATGGCTGAGAGGACAGAACAAGACCCCCGAAAAAACAGACAAATTCAATATTAAGAGCCCAATCTTCATTCTTCATCTTTTGGGGCCAAAACTACTTCAAATGTAAATGATACATTTAGTGTCTGAATTATACCGTACTTCTCTGTTTTACTATTCATTATTGAACAGCTGATTCCCCACTTTTGAGCGACAGTGTATGTTAAGACAAAGTCAGGGGCGAATGACATGCATCATATCATAAACATTCGTTAAGTGAATTGGCAATAAATATGTACATTCCCAAGGGAATATTTGGCTTCTGAGACGCAGCCTGCTGCGGGGCCACATTGGAAGCTAAATGCGACTCAGCCACATCTAGTGCACATCGGGGGGGGTAAGATCGTAGTATCATGCTGCTTCGTGAAGAACAAAGATGGTGTGAGTATTTTGCGTCTGTGTAGTAGTCAGTGGACTGTGCACTTGAGTGTCGTTATTTAGGAGGAGGCTATATTATAGGTTACCTATGTTATGTTTGTGAATTTTTAAATTGCGCAAATAAACATAAACCATGTTCATGCTGAGGCAGCTCTTGATTAGCTTGCGTTCTCCAGCCTTCTAGCTTCATACGGACTCTAACCGACTCAACTAAACGAGATCTGTTGATTGCCATGTTGCTCTGATAT
Source organism: Cebidichthys violaceus (assembly GCF_023349555.1). Taxonomy (NCBI): domain Eukaryota; kingdom Metazoa; phylum Chordata; class Actinopteri; order Perciformes; family Stichaeidae; genus Cebidichthys; species Cebidichthys violaceus. Next base: position 13,372,604 of record NW_027176296.1, read on the forward strand.
AGAGTGGGTCTACCCACGGACGTCTGGTCCAGGACGGCTGAGTCACGCAGAAACTGGAAGACATGAAAAAAGAGACTATACGTTTGATGCAGAGTACATTCAGATGTGTGAGCAGAAGGACACTTGTAGAGGTATTCTTGGCACAGGCTCAATACGTAAAGCCAACATCTTCATCCTCTCCTCCCCTCCAGAGCCTGCAGTAGTTCTAGTAGGAGGGCAGCCTGGTCCATTTCCTGGTTTGATCCCCATCACTGAGCACGTACCCCTTTGAGCCAGGGCACCAAAATCCATGTAAATATACACTGACCTGCAACTAGGACGAGCTAAATACAGAGGCCAATTGCTTGCAATATGTCAATATCCAACACTGGGTGGTGTGTTGTGGTCAATGAGCCTCATACAGACACACAGTCTCTCTGCAATGACCGCAGCAGTGTGTGACAGCTGCTGGTCTCTGCTGGGAGCACGGCCTACAGAGCCTCGAGTTTCCCTCCTCAGGTGCTGGAGCAGGTGGAAGGTGAACACAGTGCATCCATCCATCCATCCATCATGATGCTGAGCAGCGACCATCAGCATCCTGCACCGCAGATCCCGTTGGTCAAGTCCTGGATGACTCCAGCCTTCACCAGCTTCAGCAGGAACTCCTTTTCTCTAGATATGTTGTGAGTCCACGACTGCAGAGGGGACAGAGACACACAAGGACGGGACGGGAGGTGGTTGGGAATTATTGCAGACAGCACACTACACTCAAATTATGCTTTCAACATTTCAAAGTGACCTGACCTCGGACTCTGTTCATCCCGTTTTTTGACATTTTGTATACTAAATAATTAATCAATTAATTGAGAAAATGATCAGCAGATGAATCGATAATTAAAATAATCGTTAGTTGCAGCCCAAGATAACATAACTATTGATATGAAGAGTTTTTACGTGGGCAGAAATTGAGACGTGAGTCAGAGATGCCAAAGTGCATCGACCGACGTTTGGTAGGTAAGAGCTTGAAACAATAAAATGTGTCCAAAAGTTGAAATGGCCACACTGTCAACTACTCAACAACCACCGAGCTACCTGTGTTATCAGTGTTTACTTCTTTTCTGGGGACTCATTGAATTCACCAGCCCTCGGATTAAAAATAGATCCGAAACATCGTGGCGTTGGTGTCTTGGTTGGATCGGTCCATGTGGGCTAATGGAGGGCCGTACAAGCGAGCAAACTTCTCTCCTGTCTCAATTATAGATGCCAGGGGTCGGGGGCCGAGCGGCTCTGTGCCTCTCCGAGCTGAAACAGAAGTCCGTGGCAGTCGGAGAAAAATAGGATGAAGGGGATTGCATGTCTGTCTCAGTAACCTGGGCTAAGAGTGATTTATGAGCAGGCTGGAAACTGTGAGACGGTGAAGTGGAGCGAGCGTCAGCTTAGACGCTGTATGTAGTGTGCCGTGACTCTGCCGCTCTCAAAAACCGGCACCCAGCGACGTTGCTGCACTTGAGATTTCATACACAATCCCAGGCCACTACGCTGCATGCTGGGTAAATCCCTCCTGAGAGGCATTTTAGATCGTAAACTGTTCCAGTGCAGCGTAAACCTTTCCAAAACTAACAAATAAGATGTTGGTCGACAGGTTGGTCAGAATGCTAACAAATTTGGGGGTTGTGATATTGTGTGGGAGTATCAAGTCCATTAAGAGTAAAAATGTGGAGGAAACAGAGGGTCACATGCCTGTGGATGGAGGGGATGAATCATCCAGCTAAACTGTAAATTCACCACAGAGTTCGAAAAGTCAGACTGAGTCCTTCACAAATTTAGGCTACTAATGCGTCAAAAACATATATAAACTTATATTACGCACACTAGGAAATTTTAAGTATGACGATACTGCATATTTTATTTGTTCGACAAAAGCAACAAAACGGCCAAGTGTGGCCAGTGTTGCTCTAGCGCTCGTTGACGTATTTATATTGTTAAATATTAGCGGTGGGAACAGGCGAACAGCCTTTTTTTCACAGGAAACGGAACAGGGTGAAAAAAAACCATTTGGTTGGGTGACGCTTTGTGAAAAAAGACAGAGACCAGCTTCGTAGCACGTCACACAGCGACAGGTGGCGGGCTTCAGTTTGAAGCTAATGTGACCTCAGTGAAGTCGATGGGGAAGTGACTTAAACGTGCATTCTCTCTACTGACCATCAGGGGGCGACTCCTCTGGTTGTATAGAAGTCTATGAGAAAATTTGAAAACTTCTCTCTTGATTTATTCCCTCAGTAAACATTGTAAACATGAGTTTATGGTCTCAATCTCTAATTCAAGTCTTCTTCAATACAGCATGATGTTCATTTAGTAAATGATGGTCTATTTAGAGTCAAACAGACCCAAGATGACGACAGCAACTCTGGCCTTCAAAACAGCAGTCCACAATCTACTTGAGCATCAAGTCAGTGTATAGCCCTGTATTCCCTAAACCACGGCAACTTTTGAGCAATCCAATCAACTCAAAGGATTCAAAACTGGGTTATGAATTACCAAAGACATTTGTTGTGTCGCATCTAGGCAATCTGATGAGGCAAAATGCTCAACGCGAAAATCGTTATCTGGTTCAAGACTGACAATGCAATCACCAGGAAATCATGCAAAGAGAATCCTCCAGCACTGGCTGGACAGTGTTGAGGAGAAAATGAAAGACTATTGGAATTGATTGAGAAATGGGACAAATGGACGGCTTAAAAGAACCTTCACAGAGACACCACCAATTACCTCTTTGATGGCCGCCATCCGGATCTTCTCATAGTAGTGCAGAGGGGCATGGGGGGTGCTCATGTTGTAGCCGAATCCAGCCACTGCTACTTCATCACAGTTATGGAGCGCCATCGTTATGGCGACCGTCCCCAGGGTCGGGATATTCTGAAAAACATGTGTTTGAAAGCGGTCAAGATATTCAGAAAAAAATGTGTTTGAAAGCGAGCCATGACTTTTATCTCAGAACATGAAGAGTATGTAGTGAACGGTGTTATTTAAACTGTATGGTTATCGTGTGGAGATCTTACAGATGTGAAATCTGAAGAATGGTTCTATTTATAACAGCGTAATGGTCACACATTGTTTTCAGACTGCGTTCTGGGCCGGGTGCTCGGCTCCCTGAAGCGTCTGCTGTGTGTTCACAGAGGCCTCCGTAATGCAAACAGACAGACAGTGGAGTCGGCTACCAGAGGCTCCAGTCCTGACCATTAGCTCGCCGCCGTGTGTGAAACGGCTCACGCTGTTCCTGCTACTTCTCAACCCAGGAGCTGAACGGATAGTGACTGTTAGGAGAACGGCAGGTCTCTCACCCCTCTGCCCATCTGTCCATTGTTGTGAGGCAAGCCAATGAGCTTGAAGGAGGCCTCCTGGATGAAGTAGGGGTTCAGGATGCGCATGTCGCCGGGGTCCCTCGGAACGTGCCTGGCCACCGACTTCCAGAACCCATCAGTGCTGTGCTGAGACACAGAGAGTGAGGAAATTAGTGCAGCCTTCATACTGTACAAAATGTGCACAATCGGAACACAAATATACGAAGGCCATCATATCAACAAATACAGTTTAACCGCTGTTCACACTGAAATGTGTTTCCAATAGATTTGTAGAGCATATTGAAACATCACATGACTTTAGAAAAGTTAGAAATAGATAGACAAACTACTACAGACAGACCTAGCTGGTCAATACAGCAGAGTATTTAGCAGCTAAATAGGGAACTGTCTGCCAACATGTTTTATTAAGTTTTACTGAGTTCTTCTGACCAAAACCCATTTAGTGCAGCTTTGAGTGCCACATGGGGCACAGAGCTGGGACCATTCAGATCCATTGTGATCTACATGTTTTATTTTAAATATTATATCAGCTAATAAGCTGTAAACAATTCTTGGATAGTGACGGCTCTCCCGTTTTGATCCTATGTTGAGGTTCAAAGCGACAAAGCAGTATTAAATAACAGTTTGGCAGAGATGTGATTCCAGCCCAACCGATACATGATGAGTGGGACGTTTTACAGTTGACACTGTTTCTCAATGACTTCAATCATGTCGTTAGCATTTCGACACTTATTGTTAATTATAAGGGGACTTTTGTGCCTTATAATTACCAGCCCACATATTGGCCCGTCCAATTCATCCATCACGGATCACTACTACTAATTTATTGCAGGAGCTAATGTCATTTTTAAAAGATTTAAAACTCTTGTAACCAGATTTAACAATGTTTCTCTCTCCTTATTATGTTTACTGCTGTTACAATGTACAACATTCTAAATTCTTAAATAAGAAAAACAACATAATTATTGACAGATATATCAGTCATCTTACGTGTTAACGATGAATAACTACCATTAATATTCACTGTGAATATGTATCAGTTCTTAGTACCATCGCCTGGCAGCATAGTGTGCAAAGTGGACAGGAGTGGAAAAATATGATGGCGCTTAAGCAGCCCAGTGAAAGCAATAGCCTGAGCTGAGGCCTGGGGGAGAGGTCAACGCCATTAAAACGTTGATGAAAAACAAGCGGAGCAAACAAAGCCAGTCAGAGAAGGAAGCCCCTGTATCAGTATACCTGGGGCCATTAACCTAATTACCAGCAGCCTGCCCGGCAGTCCTGATGTCTATTTATGAACAGTTACTGGGATACCTGCCTCTCAGATCGCTCAGGTATGCTGGAGTGAAGAGGAGGGAGAAACCCAACAGCAGTGATATGAGCTATTAGCTTACTAGCATAGCGATGTTGCCCTGTTAAGACTGTGAGCTCCGACTGACGGATCAGGTGGTGATCCTGTCTGGCTGAGACCATTTTGCTCTTCTATCTGAGCGGGAAACCCAACACCGCTGCTCTGCTGGCAGCACTGGTAGGACACCAGTGTGTGGAAAACCCATCTGCACACAGCAGACGGGACCAAATGACGAGCAACTCTCACATCCCTTTAATGATAGTTTAAGACAACTAACATCAGTACATATCCTAGATGCGTGGACAAGAAGTGGAAGCAGTCACCGTGACGTCAACCATTGGTTTGTGGTCTACGGTTTTGAAGCCTGGAGTTTGACATTTTTTTCATCTTGGTTTTTGGCGTTCGCCATCTTGGTTATTTCACAACCATAAGTGACACAAGAGGGAGAAGCAAAGTACGATCAGCCGCTGAATAAGACATTTTTAGGCAACCAAAATGTTACAACTAACTTTCATAAAGTGAAAACACACTGTGAAAGGGTTGAAGTTACAAGACGAAAACACGGACAACTTCCAGAGCGGACAACGCCGTGGTAGCGACCTGTCAATCACAAATGGATCATCATTTACTAAATGAACATCATGCTCTATTGAAGAAGACTTGAAACTAGAGATTGAGACCATAAACTCATGTTCACAATGTTTACTGAGGGAATAACTCAAGAGAGAAGTAGAGTCATTTTCTCATAGACTTCTATACAACCAGAGGAGTCGCCCCCTGCTGGTCAGTAGAAAGAATGCAAGTTTAAGGCACTTCCGTATTGCAGCTCTATTCATGTATAACCCTTTCCACAGGAACTTAAATACTTTCACAGAGCTGCTAGCACGGCTGCAGGCACTTTGTTTTATCATTAAAAAGTAATTAAAGTAATAAAAGTAATAAAACTTACAAAGATTCTACGTTAAGATATGCAGAGTTCTTTTCCCCTAATATAATATAAAAATGTGTTGATCCTTTCTGTGGATAATACGTCGTCCAAGGAAGTCATTATGGATGTCATTTGTGTCCTAACAGTAAAGCACAATGCCAGCTCTCGTGTCTGATTTGCCTCTTTCCTTATCTTATAGCATCATTAGAATCTTATTATCTTATTGTTTTCCTCCAGCCAACACTTGCCCATCAGTGTGTGTGTGTGTCCATTAACTGGTGTGCTGTCTGCACTCCCCTGCTCTAGGGGAGGGAACTTGATCCCCCACCCCCTGAAGTGATGTTGTAAATGAAGCTGGTCTCATCAGCTTCAAAGTCCTTTAACACCATTACTGTTTTATTCAACTATCTAAATTTCCATATACATACAGGTCCATACATGAAATTTGACCTCAGCATGTAAGCCATCTTAAGCATTTACAGTGAGCTGCTGTAAAGCGCCCGGCGTGCAGCTTGTAGTTCAGTGTCTCGCTTCAGTGTCTCGCTCAAGGACAGGAGGAGCCGGGGATCGAACCGCCAAACTGTTCTACCAACTAAGCCGCAGTCAGTACGCTTGTACTACCTTTACACACTGCCAACAGAGACCCATTCTGCCAATGCTAGTGACCACGTACACGGGAGACATTGTTGGACCATAATAATGCATCATTGAGGCCCTTATGGATGCACCGACACAAGATCTACTGTACACAATCAACACTAAATCATGTATTCATGTGTGTTTTCTGATTCCTGACTGTGCGAAAGATTGCAGAGGACACCACAAATAACTAACCGTTCAACTAAATTCATTTATATGCACGAAGAAAGCAGTTTTTAAGAAGCAATGTTCTTTTCTGTGTTCTGGCTGCTCGGCAATGAACATGTTTGAAGTATGTGGGTTCTACAAGCGTGTTTAAATGCATGTGTAACAAATCAAAAGATAGACTAGAGGTGTGAAAAACAGGCCTCAGGTCCCAGAGAGAATTGGGATGGAGCATGGTGTGGATGGCAGCAATAGCGAAAAAAAACAAAACAGTGTTAGTCACTTCCACTGTGACACAGACACGGGCCTGTTGATGATAACAAAGGGTGAGGGATGCAGCAATACAGCTGCAACAGCGTACAGATTTCCACCTGTCAGTGGAGGCGAAACATGATCCAGGACTAGGACCACCCCGGTGTCAGCCACACGGAGCCCTGGCTTGCTTCTCTGGCCTCCGGTGCTGCAGCGGAGTGACAGCTGCTTTCTGATGTGCATCGGAGCTGAGGTCTCTTACTCCCCACTCGCCGCTCTCTGGTTGGAGTCAGATAGGCGTGCGTTAGATGTCGGGGGGGGGGGCATCTTCAGTACTGAGAGTCTGATATTCGGCAAAGTTGCCACCACTTCTCCAAAAGGTGCATCAATCCAAATTAAGCAATGGAATAAGATATATAAGGTATACCTGAAGTACGTTTCCAAATCTGTTTATTAAGAATGTATTTTCCTCTCCCTCCAGAGCTCACTATGTGTAAAGCTTACTGATAAAACACTCTGTGAACACAGGTGGACTGTGTGTGTTTGTTGCTCAACAAGACCAAAAGTGTGAGTCTTCTCCAGAGAAACGACCAGCTGATCACAGCCATTACTTCCTTTTGGATCTATTTAGACCTCTGTGAGCATTTGACCTCCGTTTGTTTTCCCCGGCGGGCCGGAGCGGGAGTACAAAGCAGATATGTTGTGACTCGGGCTGCAGGAATGTGTTACATTCCGACCCATGCATGTAGGACCATAAAGGCTGCAGCCACAGCAGTGGAGGAGGCAACCTTGGTATGCCGGGTCGACGTTGAGGCTTATAATAACTACTAAAAGCTTAAACTGTGGGACACTATTCATAAGCAGGTATGTAATTATTATGTTCACACACACACACACACACACACACACACACACACACACACACGCACAAAGGTAACCCTCACTCTCTACCACAATCTAAGGTTTCTGAAAGTGAGCAATGAGCAGCATCACTCTGATCTTTTTGTAAATCGTCTCACTACTTACTTGCTCGTTCCTAAAGAAACCGAATTTAACTGAAAATTGTTCTTCTGTTGGTCTATTATTCAATTCAGTGTTTCCTTGGCATTGTTGTGAATTCTTAAGTTGCAATCAAAGCAGCCGAGATTATTCTGGCCTTAATTAAAACGTCTCAACATTCATTCTGTGTACTCTCCTCCTCCATAGTAAAACAAAAATATAGCTTTCAAGATTACTAATGCTGTTTACGCCAAGTTGCTACCCTTCCTTTGTGTATTATGTAACTTCTTTTTAGGTGGCAGGAGTGAAAATGAGTCATCCTCAACATTTGTTGTCTTGTGGCCGTAGACTGTATATAAGAAGTGGACGCAGTCATCGTGACGTCACCGAAGTGTAGTTTCTGCTCAGTGTCACTCTACAATATAAAGCGATGAAAGCCCAAGGAACCAGGGTTTTTAATAACTGACATCTTTTCAAAAATATCCGTTTTAGTGACCTAAAACTATCTGCGTGTGGATGAGAGGCCACAACGTATTTGTTTAGGACCCAAATCTGCTACAGGCTTGAAAACATCTTTCTGATCAGATGCTACAGGGTTACCCAGGGGCATGTTAAGGGTCTGGCGTTTGGGCTATAGCCACAGAGCATTTTTTTCTTTAGCCACAGATCTTTTTTTTTACTGCCCAAATATTTAATTAAAATATGAATTATGAGCTCATAAAACCGATTTTGTGTAGCTATCCACGCCCCCTCACTCACATCCAGGCCCCGACACATTACGGTGTTGCCAAGTTGGCGAATTTCTCACTGGACTCAGCAACTTTTTAGAGAATCTTAGCAAATGTATTTCTAAAAAGCCACAAATCTAGCGAGTTATTCGGGCGACAACCAAATCTATTATTCTGTCATTTATTCCCTGCTCTTCTGGCAGCAGGACAGCATCTCTAACTCTCCTCTTGTATATAGTGAGAGTGACTTCCTGTGAGACGTCCTGTGTCTGTCGCTTTGAAACTCTTCAGGCTTTTAGGTTAGTATGCCTAAGCAAACATCATAAATGTAATTCTACTTCAATGCTAAAATCTAGTAGTAACATATTTTCACATTTGATCGGGACATAAAAGGCCGTAAATGTGTGGAAAAATCAGCTTCCATGATTCTGTTTCTGACTTGTTGTCGTGATATTTGTGAATTCTTGGTGTTTCCACTCAGGTTTTGTATCATACAAATCAGAAATGAGCATTAAAAACCTTCTCACTGTCCACCCCCCTCCCATCACTGCCTGGCTACAGCTGCATTCGCTGTTGCCGTGGCGAAATACACAGCTTTCAGCCGCCTTACCAGCCTCTGGTTGAAGACCATGTGTCGGAGCCACTTGAAGTCCAGAGCTTTAAAGGCCGAGAGGACAAACAGGGACTGAGCCTCGTAGCGCTCTGTCTTTTGGATGGCCCCCTCTGGGTAGGTGATCCTCATGGTGGTCTTGGAACCGACGTCTCTCTCAAAGCCCCTCACCGGGGCCTCGTTCAACCTGCAACACACAGCTGCTAAATCAATCATGAAATGTCCTGCCCAAAATAATCAAATGGGGGCAGTGTGTGTGTGTGTGTGTGTGTGTGTGTGTGTGTGTATATATATATATATATATATATGGTCCATCATCATTGCTTTAGAATTTGTACACACATCTCTGTCACCCTCTGTCTTTGGACACATGGGTCATGATTATGTTAATAAAATACACAAATAAGCAAATAAATGAGTGAAAAGTAAGAAATGTATTTAATAAATGAATATCATATATAAAACATAAGATACCTCTCCTTAAAGCTTTAAGTGGGAAATAAAATAAATCAATAAGCTATTATTTATTCAAACTAGACGCACACATGTAACATCACATGATCCTCCTGGAGAAGATAATAATAATACATTTCAATATCCACTGAGATAATAACTAAAACTCCACTCCAACTCTATTCATATATTCTGAGGATCTATTTGAAGGCCGTTGTAGTTGAAGTCCTAAACATTTAGATGTGGTGAGTCTATTAGACTATTAGAATCACCACCAAGATCTTCAGGTGGTTCCGGTGCAGGATGACTAGGAGGCCCCGCCTCTAGCACCACAAACAGGGCTAACTGCAGGTCGAGGAGTAAAGTCAGAGGTAAGCGAGGTCCTTAATGTTCAGCCAAGCTTTTTAAGTTTGATTGTTCTGGAGGGACCAGGTCTCACCGTGATTTTTACATGATGCATGTATCATTGCAGCAGTGGTAGCTTTCAATGAGCTATCACTCCTCTCCTCAGTTATCACTCCTCTCCTCAAAGCCTGCTTCATTACTAACTCTTTAATCCTTCTTTATTTATTGTTTATCATTTTACAAAGAGCCAGTATAAAAGAGGGTAATAACACAGAATATCATCGATTCATACATCACTTTAAAGCTTCGACTCTAATCTATCTACCAGTCACATTGACATGACACTGAGGACTACAGAATGTGACCTTAGACCTCTAACGCTGCAATAGGGCAAATTGTAAAAATGCCCTTCTAACTGACTTCATGTTGATCCGATGTGCCTATAAATAACTCCACCATAAAGAGCGTGAAAAGAACTCCACCATGATATATTACATGAATAACAACAACAGCATAAACCCAACTCTGTGCAGTTTGTTTCTGACAGAATGTTCAGACCTTTGCTTTGGATTCTGTTATTGGGGCAGTTGTTCACAAGGTTTCCCCATTACTTCATATTTTCCCACTCTTACCCTATTGTCAAAGTAATATGTTACAACTGATAACTAGGCGTTACAATTAGGCCACAGTATACTCATCTTCTAATACAGAATATTAATGGATAAATCTACTAATTGATTTGTTTATTTAATTGTCTTTTATACTAACATAATTATGACCCATGTAGTCTTCGACACTGAGACCCTTGACTCTGTAAGTGCGTCCGGTCTGTATCGTACGTCTGCGTCCCCACGTACCTGACCACCACATCGAACTCATCGATCCTCTGTCCCAGAGACCTGTTGGCCAGGATTCCTCCGTTCCCCACGACGATGCACGTCTTACATTTCATGCTGTAACACAGAGAGGTGTTACTTTACTCCACTCATTTACCCCATACGTTTATTTCTTTTTTTTCAAGACACCAACAGGTGTGTGTTTGCCTCACTGACTAAACATGAATAAAATGATGCCCTTCTTAAACTCAGTTACTGAAGATGCTCTTTTACACCATCAATAAACTTTACTGACTGATATGTAGCGCATTGAAAGTATTGTTGGATAATTAGTCCAATTGGTAGAGTTCAGTATAAACCTGAAAAAATAATCTTTTGTGTCGGCGATGTCGTTTTTGCCAGGAAATTAACAAAATAAAAAAATAAAATGAACTAGCTGCTGCAGTGAAATTCAACCAACTCTTCTACATTCATTCATTCTTCATTGCAGCCACTGAGATTTGAAAATAGAGAACTAAGAGTTCTGAGGACTATTAATGCCACAGCTTTAGTCAGTATTCATACTCAAGTAAACTCTCTGAGGCATTAACACTTAACTATGTGTCACACTTTGGTTCATATTATGATCATAATATCGTGTTGTAGTCTCAGTACAACATGTGAGCAGTGTTTAGTCTGCGCTGCTTAATTCTGGGTGGAAAAATAAACACATTCCTAATTGTCTTAGCTGGCTGATGAAACGGGGTCGGTGCGCAGTGTCCACCAGACTGATGAGCTCCATATAAAGACAAAAAAACAACGTGGAGTCAAAAAAACGCTGTTACTCGAGCAACTGATCTGGGATCCGGTCATGAATGTTGGCCTTTCGGGGCACATGGACGGAGAGTTAGCTTGGAATCTATAACACATGGTTTAGTCGAATATATGGAGAGGAAGCAGCAGATTTAGAGGAGCTACCGCTGAAGAAGAGAGGATTTCCACCTCAGGCATTTTAAGTCCAAGAGGGTCAAATGAAGAACTACATTAGAGACCATTTTGGTAGAATGCTGCGGAGTTCATGCTTTCTCAAGAAAGGGCAGTTTTTTGAGAACAATATGAGCTTCAGTAAGCTGATGGTTGGCTAAGGAGTTAGTTCAGTTTATACATAAACACACAGCAGAGATTCAAGTGTCTCTGTCTTTTTAATTTGGTTGAAAAATTACAGAATTTGTTATGTTGTGTTGTGCTGTTTAACCTTTTTACCCATTAATGAGATGAATATAGTATTTTGCAAAAAGTTATTTTTAAGCTGTATGTTTTGTATTTATTGGCATTTGTATTTTTCTTGTACACTCTTGTCTTAAAAGATGATGACTGTGTAGTTTTCTATATTTTATAATTTAAGGGTGACTTTTTTTTTAACTCCTTTGGATCACATCCATGGTCATATTGTGCACCTATTTAACAAGAAATGCATATTTTGAAACACAAATGCAATCATCTCTTTCCCTTTATAACAACATATGTTGCATGCTTATGTGAGCTAGTACTGACCATTTTAACCAATAACATCATGACACCCATCCATCAATAATTCTGCTGATTTTAGCGCCAAAAGCTTTGTTTGTTCTCGCGCTTGGCCCTGAAGTGTGAGCCTCCGCAGACGGCGTGCCAGGCTCCGAGCATGAACGGAGGCGTTTACGCTCAACGTGCTGTTCGTTGCATTATTCTCCAAAACTCCAGAGGGCAGAAAAAAAAAGACAACGAGTGTAACTCATAGATATGCCCTTAAGACTGTAGGTGTAACCGGCAAAACGCCATAAACCAACCTCCACTATGACGAGGACGGATTGTAATTATCTGTAAACTCATATCTCATATCCATGGACTACTTTATTGACTTTGTACAAGAACTGTAACGGCAGTCCTCCGGCTACATTCTAAGCCCGCCCACTTTTTAGCACGCCACTTAAATGCAAAGGATTTGATTTGAATCCCTCTTGTAAACTGTACACCATTCAAATATTTGGTTTGATTTTGGAATAGAACACATTACAGAAGTGTCATTGATGAACTAAAAAAAGTGGAAACACCGTCAGACACGGCCCTGATGAAAACAAATACATTTGGTGAATAAAGCGATTTTTAATGGACTGGTCTTAAAGCTCCTGAATGTGTGTGCACTGTCAAAAGTTCTACACCGACTCTCCGAAGGGGATAGTGTGATGACTGCACTGCGTGGATGAGAGCATGACGGGACAACGGGCGCCGACTCACCTGTCGAGTTCTTCCCCAAGGCCATAGCTCTTAGTGGCAAACAGGAGGATATCTATGATCCTCTCTGCAGGTTAAAGAGAGAGAGAGAGAGAGAGACAGAGGCAGACAGAGAAAACAAGTCACATGACGAAGAAAGAGAAATAATTCTTCCCTTGCACACTCCATCCAGCGACGATGCCCTCATCTCCTGCACACACTGGATGTGATAAATGAGCTAGGGCTGGGAGCCAGCGGCTGGGTGGGCCGACACTTCTTCATGTCACAATGTTATACAAGCGTTACAGATGGGTGGCCGTGCAAGGTGGGAGCCCATAGACAGTCCGCTAGGTCCTTGGAGGGAGCGATGCATAGAGTGTGAGACACTGGGCAGAATGGGAGGGCTTTGAAGAGAAAGGGAGAAGCCTTTTTATAACACATTCCTCTGCCTGATGAGAGGCAACCAGCAGAGAGCTATGACGGCATGAAGCACGGCGCTCCAAAATGAAATCTGATCATCTGCTCTACAGCGGGGAAAGTGTGAGTCCTGAATGGCATTTTGTTATTAGCCACGCTCCAATAGCTCCTCTATACACTGACTTGTGGTGTTGCTCGAGACGCAAAGCCAGCCGACAAGCTCAAGAAGTTCAGTAAAAATGAATAATGCCACTTTTGTGGAAATGCACTCTTTTTTTTGCTTCCTTTCTGAGAGATAGATGAGAAGATGGATATCAATCGCAGGTATTTGTGTAAAGCAAGGAGCAGCACAAAGTGAGCCTAGCTTAGCAGGCAGAAATCCTAAAAATGCTGATTTAATTCAAAACACATTTAGCAATATTTGTTTTGAAAAGTCCACAAATGAAGATATTCTAACCAAAAACATACCATTATTTTGGTAAAGCACTAAAATAAAACCAAAAGGTGCCATTAGAAATCAATGAAAGTGTTTATTCCCAACAAGGCCTATCCAAACATTTTTATGTCTTTTTTCATTCAACACAAAGCCTAAATTGTGGCCAGAACACATCGTTAAATTCTGTGTTGATTTTCGAACATTGTTAAATTGAATGAATGGGTAAAATTTGAATTGAACTGTCACTGCTGTTTTGTGTGGGGTTCTTTTTTTGTCCGGGGCTCTAGGAGTGCTTTTAGTGCCTTTTCAACATGCTGCTTCTGTATGTTGCCCTGATGACCGATCTAAAATCAGTACGCTTGTCTGCAGATTGAACAGTTTCAAAGGTGTTGGTAGCTGCAGGCACCCAGGAGACACTCGGTGAAAATGTGGGTTTAGTCAGCTGTAATCCGCCCCTCACTCAATGAAACATGAGGTTACTGTTAGGCCTAAACAAAACAGGCTTCAACAAAACAACCTGCACGTATTTATCTGCTGCCATTCGGTATTTCTACTAGTGGAAGTTGGCGACCCTACACACACGTTTAGCAGGAAGAAAGGTCGTTGTGTATGACGGCCCGTTACAAAAGTCCTAACCCAAGTATCGGGGCGCATCATCTCTTGCTGCATTCGCTAGCACTCGTACGTCAGACTTTGGCTCTTGTGAATTGTTGGAGAATTGTTGGAGAGAGTTCAGAAGGGTGCTGGGATGCAGCCAGGGGGATACTACTGTATTCCCTTCAGAACAGGCAAAACACTTCTTATCCCAGCTTGTGGTTAGAACAATCTAGTCTTAACTGGTGAGAAATGCAGCACAACTTACGTTGACTTGTGTGAATTACCTGCAACTGCAAAGACAAGAAAGTGTAATCATACCTTGTGATTTTACACCAAACGGGGGGGAATAATCGCCGATCTTGGAGAATCGTTTGTAGTTTGGGTCAAGGAACATGGGTGCCAGTTTGGTGAACCTGTTGATATCAAAGAAGACATGTTACAACAAGTACGAATGAAGAAGTGGTATTTGTCGATGCAGTATCTGTCCAAGACCCGTACGGCCTTGACGTGTGCGGGTGCACCGATTCGTGGCAGAATGCTTAAGAGGATTTAGAGTATTGTGTTTCCAGCTAATCCACAGAATTCCCCTTCACCATGAAGAGTATGGCCCATTCACCTCCCCATCGAGACTTTAAGGGAGGTGAATGGGCAATGCTTGCCTGCTTCCGACCACCAGGATAGTCTGGGGACTGAACCAGTACCCAGCACCAGAGGTAACACTGTGATTGCTATGAGACTAAAAACCCCTTCTGAAATGGACTTGTCTTTGTGGCACCAGGTGAACAGTGTACTTTGTCTGGACAGTACATGTACATTTAAAGGGATACTTCACCCTGATGTTGATGGATGATGGTTGTAGACCATTTACAACCATAGACTGTATATAAGAAGTGAACAGAGTCCGGAGAGACGTACAGACGCCGTATATACGCTCTGGTAACAACCTTATCAATCACAAGGTAGCCCCGCCCTCAAGCATAACCATCCAATTTGACACTAAATGGACCATAATTTACTAAATGAACATCATGCTGTATTGAAGAAGACTTGAAACTAGAGATTGAGACCATAAACTCATGTTTACAATGTTTACTGAGGGAATAAATCAAGAGAGAAGTAGAGTCATTTTCTCATAGACTTCTATACGATCAGATTTATTGATATAACCAGAGGAGTCGCCCCCTGATGGCCATTAGAGAAAATGCAAGTTTAAGGCAATTTTGCATCGTCTTTGTTTGATAAACTGTACTGCAATTTTTACTCAAAATTTGTCCAGCGATGTCTTAATAATCATCAGCCAACACATGCACTGATACGCATGTTTAGTATTCAGTATTATTGTTGTGTGATATATCTATAAAATCTGCAACAGGGATACACTGTAAACTATTATTCTTTGTTAAGGATGTGTACAGAAACAGTAATAATAAGCGTACGTGACAAGATAATACAATTTAATAAGATAATAATTGACTCGACATGAACATAGTCCAACTGGCTGGTTACCACCTTTCTGTCCATCTCTAATGAAGGTGTGCTCAACATTGCATGTAAAAGAAAAATTACACAGCTAAGTGCATTCTGTTAGTTTGTTGCTCCACAGCATTAACCATGCTATGCTCTATTTAATCTTTACATCTGTCTCCACTTTGGGGAATTAGGCTTTCACAGTCGAGCTTCGTGTTGAAGCACAACTGGACATGTATGTGCTGTACATACATACGTTTGAGTGCATTTTGTCAAGATCCCGGCTGAGAGGTAACAAAACAAACTTATTTATAACACAAAAATAAAAATGACCACGATGCCATTGAGTGTCCTCAGGCTTCCACATCCCTTGTGACAAAATTCTTTCATTTACAATCTAAGTGACGTAAAATATAGCAGAAAAAATCTGGAAAAGGTCAGTAACTAATAAAAAGAAATAAAGTAACTACAAACTTACATTTAGGGTGAAAAGTCTCCTTAATACTTAAAAATGACAAAAACTCTAGTCAACCGTGTTGCTTTGAAAGGTTGTACAACAAATACATTTGGCTTTAATTGCTAAAATAATTTGTGTCCAATTTTGAAAAATTAAGCATCCAAAAGGCAACGTGTGCATAAACCTTTGCTGTGGAAGAAGTGAAACAGAAGGAAAAGTGTTTCTTTAACCGAGTCAACCCCTGCAGCTTTGGCAGCTCGTTTCCTTCATGTGTAATATCACATAATGAACTGCAAATGAGCTCTGATTTTGGAAACACAAAACAGCTGCTAATCAGTCAATGTTGGAAGAAACCTGAAAACACTTCAACACGGTGAATAAATCAGCTGCTAACGATGCATCTTGCCTATATGCCTCCATACTACGCTAGGATAGGATAAGCTAAGATAACATAGGATAAGATAACATGAGATAAGATACTGGTGGGTGCAGCAGCACAATGACAAAAATAGTACAATTAAATAAAGAAGTGGTATAAAAAGCTTGAACGTCATGCTATGAAGGCCGTGGGTTCAGTCCCCATGAATCAGGAAGGACTGACTTTATTTCTCCAAATCACAAATTCAATTTATAAGATCAACACCAACACCAAAATCTGGCCTTGTGATCTGAAATTGATCAAGGTGCAAAGCGTAAGTTACAAAAGAATGGAAACACTAAACCTTAAAAATCAGCAAAATACCATAACTATGATTATCAGGGTTTATTAAAAAGAAGTCCCAGTTTGATAAAACAGAGAGTATGTTTGCTGAGAAGTGTGATGGATTTCTGCTCAAAATGTTCCTGACTATGACCACCAATTTACGCATTAACGATGCCCTTATTTTTAAACACACATAGATAAATAGATACATGCTTTTCTTCAGAGGTTTGCAGACATTTTCACTGGACTCATGTTCAGAATGACCCCGAAACATTTCAAGACATTTTACTGTCCGGTTTGTGAGAAAATTAAAGGGAAAGTTGGCTCAAATGACATTATAACATTCATAATAAAATGAGTCCTCTTCAGAATGATCCTTACTATGACAATGTCAAATTTGAAGATATTTTAATGTCAAGGTTTTTTTTCATATTAAAGGGATAATCACCTCAAATTACATTGTAACACATAACAAATTTCCTCATATTTAACAGTGCTATATTCAAATTTCAGAGCATTACTATAGCAGCCAACAGCTATTATCTATGTAAAGATAGAGTGGAGGAGAGAATGAAGTCACTGTGTGTCTCTGTGCTTTGCTTACGTAACCGGTCCACTGCTAGCACCGTTAGCTGCTAGCCGCCGGCTCAGCCATCTCCATGTTGAGAGCTGTGTGGAGGCAATCCCTCAATCATAGATATGCTTCATGTAAAATCAGACATAATGTTGCTCTCTCACTCCACGGTGAGGTTTCGCTTGATTAGTCACGTCAGCAAATTCTACCAACTACTACTATACTATTTAAGATTTAGAGTGTCCCGATACATAGTATGTCAAATGCAGGATGTTCTACAACATCCGGTCGCATTTTGCAGCATGCAAACCGGCATGCTTTTCTGGCTATTCTGACCCACAATGCTTTGCGCAGCAGAGATATGAGATGTGGGTCAAAGTTCAAGGTGTAATGTTATGAGGAAGGTTATGTCCGACGGCGACTGGGTCGCATGACGATGTGTCCTTGGGCAAGACGCTTAACCCAAAGATTGCTCCCGTAGCTGTGCCTATGGTGTATGAATGTGTTTGAATGATTAGATCCTGATGGTGGAACCTTGCATGGTATCCCTGTCATCAGTGTATGAATGTGTGTGAATGGGGGAATGATGACAAGTAGTGTTAAAGAGCTTTGAGAGGTCAGAAGACTAGAAAAGAGCTTTACAAGTACAGTCCATTTACTATGTCCAAATGAAATGCATACTACATGCAACAGTATGCACTTTGTAAGGGCAGCTGCAGCATGTACTAAAAGTAAAAAGTGTGCAATATGGAATGTAGCTTTGTTAAATTTCAGTGCATGAAATTTCTGTGCATTCCTTCTTAGTGACCCCTGGAAACAGTTTTGCCGCACATTTCTGTATTTGCAGCAGTTTCCCTTCAGAAAGATCCACGGAGGACCCAGCTGAGCAAAGACAGCAGATTAAATGGGTCAAGGATGCCCTAGGCGTTTCATCCTCCTGTGTTATTTTAACATGCTACAATCTGGACTCTGGGAGCACACTTCATTAACGGCGCTGTCTGAAGGCCCCGGTGGGTTTGAGGGTTGCGTGTCTCCGGTGCTCACAGAGTAAGTGGGTATGTGAACCGGCCCGAAGGTTTTCTCACGCACTGGGACGACGGCAGAGCAGAAGAGGACCGAAATAGATGTGCACCACACGTTGGCCCAGTCAGACCACTGCGTCTTCAGACTCATTTTACACATAGTGCTGAAAACATGTGCAGGTGAAGGGCTTTAACGGGGGTGGGGACTTCTTCGGTCTTTAATAATGCAGAGGCAGAAATGGGATCTTTACTCTACCGTACCACTCTGAGCTCAGAGAGCTTTCTGTAAAATAGGACTGTTTGATGGAGAGTACTTGATGTAGGCCAGTTTTTAGGCATGCAGTGGGTGAATTATAATAGCATGGTTTTTGTTAGAAAGTTAAACAGCTCATAATTCCCTCTCTAATATCTATTTATATTGCTCTGAAAACATCTCCGACAAACAACTCGATTTATTCAAGCTCTTCGCCAAAAACTCAACATACATGATGACATTTGAACACATCATAATAACATTAAAATGTACCTTCAGCCAGCACTATGTTTTTGCTGAATAGAGCCTGAAAGCGTCTCAATGTAAATCCATTGGGATGCTTACCAGCTGCAACTTAGAACCTTCTGCAATTATTTTGTCTCATTATGTGACCTTGTCTTACACTGTGTACATCATGCATTTGAGGGGACATTTGTAAAGACTGGATAAGTTACCAAAGTAAGTAGTGATCATGTTCTAGGAGAACCCAAGCACCAACATTACCACAAGCACGTGATGGACCAGCGATTGCACAAGCGGTAACACACCAGGGTCATGCTGATCCTGTCGTATCTAACGACCTGTGTTTGATGGCTTGTGCACGTTCTTACTTTGGATAAACGGCTGTCATCTTGGCAGCTGCAAACCCAGGCTTACAGGCTCCCTCGCTTAGATTGCCGTACTTGTACGTCAGCTCCAGCGGCCTGTGGACATGGTGGGGATCGAGTCAAGTGATGGTTGAAGATTCACACACAAAGTATATACACGACTAGTGTTACACAGAGATGTAAATAACAGTAGGGACAAGTCAACAGTGCTCAACCATGCACCTCATGCCACCATTGATGCGGTGCCTGAAAACAAGCGGTTTATATATAAGGTTTAAATATAGTACGTAAATGGAAAAATGTATACTTACAGACTAACATCCAGCTTCAGAAGGAACCCCTGTTGGTCATACACTAGACAAAGAGAAGTGAAGAAAATATGATTTAAAACATCATAGTTATTTGTATGACATTGAAGTCATTCAACACATCTGTTAACTCAGTCCAGTCTGTGGTCAAGTCAGCAGTGGGGCAGACTTCCTGTTCTATTGTCCACTTGCACTCAACTACACTGCACTCATTAGTTTAGTTAACTTGGCGAACTGTCCAAACAAATGTACAATGGAGGCCAAGTCAATAGGGTTACAGGTGTGGGGAGCCTGATTGAGAGTGAGCTTCTCTGTCAATAGAAGGAAAAGGAGGACCAAAACACCACTTTGCACTACACTTGAATGGGGAGACCTGTTTCATATGCGATCAGAAAGGGGAAGGTTGAGGGTAAGCCGTGGTCAGACCAGGCGGTAACCTCCAGTTCTGAAGAGTGAAGCCAATATGGGTATACAGTATATGGTGGTATATATGGGTATATAATATATGAGTCTTAAACTTGCATTCTCTCTACTGACCAGCAGGGGGCGACTCCTCTGGTTGTATAGAAGTCTATGAGAAAATGACTCTACTTCTCTCTTGATTTATTTCCTCAGTAAACATTGTGAACATGAGTTTATGGTCTCAATCTCTAGTTTCAAGTCTTCTTCAATACAGCATGATGTTCATTTAGTAAATGATGATCCATTTAGAGTCAAACACACCATAAAACAGAGTACGGCTCAAACCGTACAGTTCACTGTGACCTTCCTGTTTCCATTGCAATGTGTGCCATGTTTGTGGATTGCCATAGCAACCGAGGCCGCATGGCTTTTTTCGGTGTCTGTATTATTTCTGTAGTCTCCTCGATTTCATTTGCGTCTAATAGAAACGTCCGAACCATCCTGGCATGTGGTTTTAAGTGAGAAAAGTCAGAATAAACAGATTTTTGGAATCATTTCCACAACAGAATTTCATAAAGAGGATATGATCATATTGTCATGATGCCATTCTACTGAGAGTTTGTGGCCCCTGTAAAGGCATTCAACTGTGAGGTGCGGACCTCGCTCTGAGTAAATGCTACATCGCTGTAACAAGTTGAACATAAACGTCTGGAGCTCAGCAACAACGGGATTTCCAGTGGCTGTTAAGATCTTTATTGAGAACTTTGAGAAATGCAGTCTCTTCTCTTCTGCAATGGCCAACAGCTCCCCCTTCATTTGAATAAGGAAAAGGTCTCATTTACGTTTGTCGAGCACAGTATTCAGTTTGTCTGACCCTGAACTTTTCTACCTAATTTGACTCTTTTCCAGTCATACTCATTCATAAATACGTTTGCTAATATCAGCTTTAACTTACGCGCCATATTTTATGTGTCACACTATATTTTATGAGCAATTTATAAAGTTCATGAGACTCAGATTGATGCTGATTACAGAACATCAGACAGGATGTTCCATCTTTGAATGAGGTATGGCACCAATCAGATCGAGGAACAGCCACTGCTTCACTGACGGATGTTATATAAAAGCCATAACATCACAGGCTGGTTTAAAAAGATGCATCTACAGCTGAATTGTCGGCTCATGCTCTTTTCTGGCTAACAAAAGTTTAGCGACTCGGGAAAAGCTTAAGTTCACTGGATAACTAATAGTTTGGCTCAGCCTGGACCACCAACCCTTCTATGAACTTTGAGTGAAGGCCTTCCCCACTAGCCAGCGGTTCACAAACATAAATAAATATAAAAATGTCACTTCTTTATTTAGTGTATTTGCTGAGAACTTGAGTTGCAGCTAAAGGACTGAAAAGAAAAATATGTTTATTTATGTAAGAAAAGCAACAATAAAATTGAAATAACTTGGTTCATTTCCTGGATTTTAGTATATAGGATGGATGTCTGCTGCTTTTCTTCTTTGAAACAGTGTAACAGTGCAAACTTAAGCCTCCGATGAAACATGCTGTCTCTAAGTAAACCGACTGGCTCCCCCATCTGGTAGAAAGAGACATCATGTTGATGACGCCCTGACCAACACGAACAAGGCTGCAACCAACAATTATTTTCTTTATCCATTAGTTTGTTGATTTATTTTTATGATACATTTTGTGGCAAAACTGTTTTAGAACAATTGCGACAGATTGGGTAATTTGGGAGCGCAAAGAGGAAACATCAGTCATCCACAACACCAGAATTAAGAATACGTCAGCAAATGTTTGGTCAGGATCTCGATTGATGCTAATGTTGCAATACATTGCAACAATAGAGGATGTAAAGCCGTGTTCTCAAGCTAAAAAAAAGACACAGTAGGACTGAGGGCCGGGCAACAAACATTATGACTCTCTCACCGAACTAATTCTAGTCACATCAATATGTTTGATGAATTCATTTCTCACTTCCCCCTTTAGAACAGCACAGAATCTAACTCTACAGTCATACATACACAGTCAGAGTCTGCTGAGTTCTTAAGGAGGCCTTGTTTCACCAGCAGAACTTAAGGTGCTGTCACACAGTGAGCAGCCCCCCCCCCATTGTTCATTGTTGTCAATGTAAACAGAAGACGGCGCAGACGGAATGCAGAAGATGATGTTACTGTATGTAAACGACAAACAGATCTATGGAGTTAGATGAGACCGTACAGGATTTTACTGTGGAGCGCAATAAAAAAACACTCGCAATAAGTTGATGGTGGGGAATTTCTATTATCTGTATAATTTTGAATATTCTCACATGAGTGACTGGAAAAGGTCGTCTCTAAAAATGCAGGAATTAACATTTAAGACAGAACAGACTCACACAATGATTTATTTATCTATCCTTTATTTATGCAGGGGGACCTTATGTTTTATCATGACCTTATTTATACCATAAGTGATTCCAGTATGTTTAGTGACATTTTCAGCATATTTGGATGATTATCGAGATCATTTTGTGGATCGCAACTATTTTGGCCTGGATAATCCGTTACATATAGTTTTCATATCGTCCCATTCCTAAAACATCAGTTTTAAAAGACAATAAACGTTTATAATACAACTTGCTAAATGAATTGTGTCATATTGCTTGCATTTCCTTTATTACATGAGTGTATGGTCTCAAAGTCTTCTTCAATACAGCATGATGTTCATTTAGTAAATGATGGTTCATTTAGAGTCAAATAGACCATAAAGAGGAGTATGCTTTAGGGTGAGGTTGTGATTGTCAGTTTGCTACGGCTACCGGAGCTCTCCACTTAACTCCTCAAAAATCCAAGATGACGTCGGCAGTGGGGAAATTTACAGGGGACATTATCTAATACTCACATGAATCATGGCCCCAGCCTCGTAAACTGATCCTCCCTGAGTAGTAGAGGAATCCCAAGGCCAGCATGGAGCACAGGCCCAGGAAGAATTGGCGACTGGGTTTCATTCTCATCTCCAGCTAGCGTGCATGGCCCGTCCCACACCGGTGCCTGTTTGTGGAGGAAATAATCGTGTTATTCCTGTGCTCATACACGGCTTCTTGTTACTTAATACAATCCCCCACGGATGCCGACTGCCTGACACCCTGCCCCAGTCAGCAGAAGTGTCAAATTCATCCCGTCTTCCTGTGGAGGACACTTCATTTGTATCGATCCACCTTGGAAGTTTGGGCGGAGGCTTCGTCACGACGGGTCCACTCGGGTCCTAGTAACTGTATGCGCCACTGAAGCGTGATGTACACTGAAATGGAAGATGCCTCAAGGCCCAATGGGCTTGATACGGTTGACATCGGATCCGATACCGTGCCTCCCGAACATTTTATTGCTGAATAATGTCTCTTCTCTTATTTGATCTGAAAAGGGATGGATATGTCCCCCACATACTCTGTCTATTAATCAATGGAGATCCTCCATCCGTAATGTATTGGTCTTTCAAGTGTCCACTGCATCTGTAAACAGTGCTAAAAGAGACACGTTAGGAATCCTCTATGTAAAATATGATTGTTGATGTATATTTATGTGGAAGGGTGAATAGTACCTTAGTGTACAATTATGATATGCCACCTTAATTAGGATGTGAGTCAGTGAATTTGTATTTCTGTACGTGTAAGCCATTTTGTGAGGATGGCATGGAAAGTTAATTCAAAAGTTGCTAACAAGACGCCTTGAGGCAACTCCTGCATGGTCACCTCATCTCTTGGCTCTGTTTCGTACAGGAGACCTGAGTCATAACAAGGTGTAAATACCAGCACATGTTGTGTTTACGTTTATATTTCACTAAATAAAACTGTGTTGAATGTATACACACGATGCACAGAACGTGGGAGAATTGCACGGCCAATAGGGGCCCACAATGCATAATTTTTCCATGCATGTGGGGTTAAGGGAGGACTTTTTTGCATATATATATATATATATATATATATATATATATATATATATATATATATATGGTATCGTCCTTCAACTCTGGAGCTCCTCTATTTTGTGCCAGTTCAGTTATAGCGGAGGTAGAACTGTGAGTAAATTGTAATAATGAGTAATATTTTGTTATTTATCACTTCCCTGACTCAATTCCCCGTTTCTTACTATTCATACACACTCCATCTGCACTAAATAACAATAACAAAATTGTAAAAATGTAATCATATACAATATGGAGTGATTTACTAGCAATTGTATTATCATTTCTATTCATTAGTTGATTTAAATGTTTACCAAATTGCTTCATCCGTTATAAACCATCTTTTACTATCCAGTTGTACTGAGTGTTATACAAACTTTATTATTTTATTCTACTGGAGATGCAACATGTGACACTGTGAGTCTAATTAGAGAAACAGTGTGTGTGTAGTATTTAGAGTAGACTTACTCTCTCTCTCACACACACACACACACACACACACACACACACACACACCGGTCACCACTCCTTTTTGCTGTCTTTAACAGCATCAGATGTAACGTTTCTTTATGTTTTTTCACAGTGTGTTAATCATTATCAATGAAACGGCAACTCAATATGCTTGGAGGCCAATTTGGTTCCACACGAGGAGATTTATCTGCGACCGATTTTCACGATATTTGTCGTGTAACTGTTGCGATATTTAATATTGGCAAATATAGACACAGTGAGGCAAACTCAGTAGGAATAAGGACAGCAGTGGTGAGTCAGTAGAGGGAACGATCTTAACCACTAACGTTAGGTCACTTACTCACATTTACAGTGGACGTTAAATGGAGTATTGTGAAGTGACGGGGTTTCCATATTGGAAAACAACTGACAGTGAACGCAACGTTAGAGAAACGGTGTCAATAATGACGGTAACACCAAAAAAAAGTAAGCACAGTGATGTTATTGCAGCTAGCAGCTAAGTTAGCGTTAACGCAGCTCAGAGACTATGTTCGGCTGTCGCAACGGTAATGGTCGCATTTTAGCTACAGTAATATAACGTTAGCTACGGTAATAAAGCTACGTTAATATAACATTACTTACTGTAATACAGCTACGTTAATATAACGTTACTTACTGTAATACAGCTACGGTAATATAACGTTAGCTACGATAATAAAGCTACGGTAACCGTTACTCCTCGGCCGGTCGGTCGGCTGGCGGTGGGAGATGAAGAAAAACGCGCTGCCTTTCAATACACGACATTAATATGACAACATGGACTGTCAGGGTAAATTGAATACATGTAATAACGTTGTATCAAGTAGCCAGCAGGCACGACTAGCTGGCCTCGCTGGCGAGCAAGCCATTCACAGACTCTTACCGGACGGAGACCGTTAATTTTCAAGTTGACCTCGAAGCCGTCAGTGCCTCCTGCCGCCGCGTTGGCCACCGAGCTACCGACGTGCATCGGTCAACACTGACATTGGCGTTACGTGAAAGCATCCCGGTAGTCTTAGTCTTAACTAGCTCCGCATTGTATCGACTCACTTAACAGGGTACACTCCGCTCCGTCCAGGCTGCGGGCTGCAGGCTGCTCAGTTGGGGACACCTGATATGTCCAGCCCAGCGGCACGGGGTCCTGCTGTGTACGGAGAGAGCGTGACGCCAAACTTCAATTAAAAAACCCGCTATTTAACGATTTAACTATTTTACATCGAGAAATGTAACGTTACACACTTGGTACAATGGGTTATAATATTTTAATTATTTTTAATCGCAACAGGAATAAAAAAAAACAACACATATATGTAAGTGTGAAATTACATTTTGCAACTGTTTCACTCATTTCGCAGCCATTAAAATGTGTATTTTAAGGGTTCAAGCTTCAATGATCATTAATTATCACTATCCAACATAGGGGTGTTTCATAAATATTTAATATTTAATACCGTGGAGGGCGGCGGCACAGGGGACCGGTGTCAACTGTCGTTTATAAATGCGATGTATTCATGTGTCATACTGCACGTTTAGTGACCTCTTTAGGTCCCAGGTTAGAAAGACACTTCATCTGTAATTTCAGAACCCAATGTTTTTCCTGCCTTCCCGGTCACACATACGTTATTATCAAAAAAGCTTTTATTTAACAGATAAGGCACACCATGAAAACAACTAACACGTATTGTTTTGTATTTAAATTAAATTGCACACATATTAGTGAATAAGATGAATAGTTTGAAATGGCCCTCTGGATATCAATTCCGTCCTGTCAGCATCTGTGAGGACAGAGAGACATCTCCTGGTTCTATGGATGTGAGATAACTGAAGAATCTGAATATTAGTTGATATTAAAGAAATAAAAGTAAAAAAGTGTAATTGAATGGCTGTATAATATCAATGACTGTATACTACTTATGTTATGTATATTGTAGGAGCCATTTCACCTGTTTTTGCTCATTTATTTCTCATTATACCGCCATCTAGTGGTGAGGTCGGTTTGCACGGACTGCATTCATTTAGGATACAGAATTGGATGTCAGAATGAAGTTAATCACATCAACTCCCTTACTTGATTCATCAGGAAACTACTGCATGCTGCCCTGCTGAAGAGAGAAGCTGCCATGTGTTGACGAGTTTCCTCCCAGCATGCAGTTCTCAGTCAGTTGGCCATGGATACTTCATATCTGGCCCAGGAAATTCCAAGTTGTTCGATCCTGCCAAGTATGCATTATCAACAGGGTTTCTGTCTTCTGATTCAATTCTTAAATTTGTTTAAAGGTGTTTGGCCTGCACAGTATTCCCTGATGAAGCTTTCCCAGCTTTTCTGGGAATCCATTCTTTAACACGTGGAACGTGTTTGTGCACCTGCATCGCTGTCAAAGCCAAGCAGCTCTTTCTCACTCGTTTCTCACTTGTAATGGATGGACGATCAAGCTTTCAGCAGCAGCAAAGTGCATAAACCTCAGGTCACTAATAACATCCATATGAAAACATTATTGTTCTGCAACTTGGGAACACTGGAAGTATTCAAATATGGTGAAATTAAGTTTAAGTTTGAGATATGAATTTATCTAATATCTAGCTAATAGCAGAGGAACGAATACCTCAAAAAAAGGCTTTAGCTTTTGAAATACCAAAAAACAAAGCACAGCCATGTTTATTCATAACGTTAATAGGTTTAGTTTTTGAAGTGGATGGTTGTATAAAAAATATTTCACTGCAAAGTTATTCTTTTTTTGGTTGATGTTTGGATCCTCCACCTCTGCCTCATCGCGTGTCATTAGATTTGGACGCAATGTTCTTTTAAATTCATACAGTTAAACAAACATTAATTATAAGCAAGGGAATTAAAAATCCAAAAGCTACGTGTTTATGTGTCTGTTATTATGACAGTAAAAAAAAATTAATTTATATGTACAAAAAGTACGTTATCTGACTATTCCCTTCACTCTCTGACATCACCACTTAGGGAACTAGTGCAGCCTGCACTTCAAAGCATTACATACAATGGGCCCTATTGGTGTAAATGTGTGAGGAGAAGGACGCCAACCACAGAACACGACATAATAAAACTATATATTGCAATATAAAATAATAAATATTTCTTTATTATTGTAAATACATTCTTTATTTATAGTTATCATTTTCTTTGAATAACACATATGATTACACTATGAGCCAACAGGCTGCATGACACAATCATTTCACATGATTTAATTTCAACTTTGAGGGAATGAAATGGAAAAAAATCAAAGACAAATTTTTAATTGAATCACAAATTAGAGATATAGAGATGACATTTATCATTCCTACTTTTAGGATGCCCACAGTTTCTCGATAAGATACATTAGAACAGCTTAGCTAGCTAGCTGGTTCACCGCTGAATGGTAGCATCAGTAAGCTGTACGAGTTGTAGACTGTGGGAAACCAATGATCAACTCAGTATGTTGTTGAGTGGTTCACTCTTTAAAAATGCATCATATATTATAAAAGTTAAGTGTTAAATAAGCTGCGTAAAAGGTTTATCTGCAAAGTAAGTAGCTGTTAAATAAGTGTCGTGAAGTACAGCATTTTACTGTGATTGATATTATTAGCATTAGTAGTATTAGTAGTAGTATTTCTTCTGTCGTCCCTCTCAGTCAGCTGATTGGGGATATTTACTGTGGAGCAAATGCTGCTCCGTCTCATCTAGACTCAAACTAAGAATATAGTTTGCATCTGGTGCTTTAATCCCTAATTTTACTTCCCATTAAAGTTTATTCTCAGTGTTTGTCACAGGATCCCAGTAACCTTCAGATGAGAGTCATTCTTCTGAAACAAAGTGAGAACAAACTGTAGGGAGACAGCACTCCTCCTGTTGTCCCCGCTGGGATGGATCTCAATGTGCACCCTCAGCTTGAGGAGGGTCTTATCGGAGCGTTTGATGGGTTCACCCCCGCTGGGGAGCAGCTCCACACAGCTTTAGGCAACCGCATCCATTGATGGATCCTCAGAGACTGAACGTTGGACTGGGCCGCTCCCATCATCCAACAAGGACCACAGACCGTCATGCAGCCAGGTCCCTGTACAGTCAGGCAGGTGCTCATGGCCAGACTCAGGCAAGATACTATAGAGGTTAGTGATATGATGAGAGTTTTATCAATACCTGCACCAAAAAAAAAAGATTCGGAGCAGAAAGGATTAGCCGATTCAATAATTAGTCAATCTGCAACTATTTTGATAATCAATTAATTGCATTTTTTTTCAGCAACATTGACCATAATTCACTGGTTCAAGCAAATATAAATATTAGGTCTGTTGTTCAGATCAAACAGGGAATTTAAAGATGTCAACTTGGGCTTTGGTAAGTTGTGATGGCCGTTTTTTTGTACTATTTACATTTTTTTTATTTTACAGAACAAAATATACATTGAGAAAATACTCAACAAATGAATCGATAATGTAAATATTCATTGGTTGCAGCCCTAGTGTCAATAGTGGATGCATCAGGACAACAGAGGGACAGAAAATGACTTATTCTAATATAAGTACACTCTGTTATATGTTGTTGAATGTAATGAGTTGTGCAACAACAAGCTTAATAACCGCCTATTAGTCGTAACTCAGAAGCATTAATCCAAGAGTGATCGGTGCAGTGAAGCTGTCAAGTGAATTGTGAATTGATTGTCAAATTGTTGTACCATGCCGTAGTGGAATGATCAGTGTGTTTTTTTTGTTGTGGTTTGCATTGAAGCATCTTCATCTACATCTGGAGAGGTCACCCAGCAATCCAAGAAGCTGTGTGACCAAACACAGGTGTGATGGAGACCGTCCAGATACAGCATCCTCACACAGACACTTCAGTCACTGTGGATGTCAGCGACTTCACTAGAGGGGTAGGAGTCCTCCTGGCCGGACCCGTCTTATTAAACAACGACTTGACTTGGGTCAGCTGGATCCACTGGTGGCAAAGTTGCTTGAACTTCTTCTCCTGCTCTATATCCTCCGAGATCCATCCATTTGGCACTTGATCTATAATTACAATTTACATGATATGATTTTTTTGACATTCTTATTGGACATTGCTAAATAAAGTATATCATAAATCATTCCAGCAGATGGTTCTCAGCTGCTCCTTCACCGTACAGCTTCAAGTCAAAGTAAATGAGTAAGTACATTTTGGTCATAGTGTACTTTCTTTTTTATGACTGGCTCATGATCTGTGGCAGTGGTCTCCAACTCATAACCGAACCACATCCACCATATATTCATATTCCGTGCAGCTGTTGTTCCATTGCAGGGGTCTGTTATTTGTCTACCAAGATGCCTGCATGAATATTATTTATATCGGTCTTTTTTAATGGTGTTTAATGTACAACATGGCACAGACAATGATACATGTCTTTATTCTGATTACTTATTATTCAGTTTCTTTCTAAAATAATTCAGATTTTTTTTTGTATTCCCAGAGAGAGAGAAAAAGCATGAAGACCAGCAGGATGGTCAACCATTGCTTCATGTTGTTCACAGAGGAGCAGAGACCAAACTTCGGTTAACTTATTTTGCTTTGTGATTAGTTATGTGACACATTGATTGGTTATATGTACAGTATGGTTGTTTTTTTTTTATCAAATGTAACACTGAGTTTCTTCACTAGTATCAGACTGCACAATGGCTCAGTCGTAAAATAAAAGAACGTTGCGTTAGTTTGACATTTGAATCATTTATTAAACCAACGTCCGTTACACTTCCAGAGTCTTCCCTCGGACAGAGTGTGAGTGACAGTGGACATTAAGATACAAATGAAAAAACCTGGAGGGTTGACGTCGAGGTGAAGAGCAGTTTCACAGCAGCTCTCTCACACCTCTTCTTCATTGTCATTTTCTTTACATCAGACGAACAGCATCGACACCGACTACCAAATCATCATTAGTAGGAACCAAGTAGAAAAAACAATCAGAAAAATGGATTAAAAGAGCTTAATCTTTTTTTCTTAGTGGATTTTTAAAGCTAAATACTGTAACACTTATTTTCTGTAAATTCAGTTCTCCTTGTATATTCTCATATTTTAGTAAATTCAAGTTGAAGAGAGTGAAGACCCTATGTCTGCATGCTAATCTGTTGATTTGCTGGGTCTATCTACAACCATCTCTCACATAAAACAAAGACACTCTCACAAACACACAGCACTTGCACACTCAGACACACTGTCGCAACATCTCCAAGGGCTTATCATTCACTGTGATGTTACAAAAAAAAGAATATCAAAATGTGTCCATATTCATACCTCATAAAGAAGTTGTCGAACGAGGGACAGGTTTGTTCTGTTGATTTTTTTTCTTATAGGAATTTTCTCTAAGAAACGATTGGCTGTCTGAACAGATCCTTCATGTTAAAAACAGACCATAATGAGAATACTTCTTAAAACGTAAAACTGCCGTAGCAAACTAGCAAGTTGACAGCTGCAGATGGCACAGGATGGCCTGTTCAATGTCTCTGTTAGAGGACGGGAAGCTAACTGGCAACCCAGTTCACTTACTTGTGTAGTTCACACATGGTATCTTGTTAGTTGGTAAGCTAGTCACCAAGTCATCTAAGGGTCACCTGCATTGTGTGTACAGTTAGGGCAGTGTTTAAACCTGGCAACCCCACTATGAGGACAGGACAGCTAGTTGGATTATAAGAAAATGGTGGTTAACTTCCGCAGGAAGGGGCCAGACCAAAAGCAATTCACCTATATGACCCTATATGAATCAGCCACAAAGAGTTGTAGCACCTCGTCCGGAAAAGAGAAACCGGGTCCCCCTTCTGGAGCCAGACCTGGGAGCGGAGCTCGCCGGCAAGCTTCTGATGGCCGGCATTGACACGTGGGGTTCGGCCGGGCACAGCCCGAAAAAATCTATTTGGAGCCGCCCCCATGCGGGCCCACCGCTCACAGGGATGGGCAGTGGGGTTGGGTGCATTGTGAGCCGGGAGGCAGGGTAAAAATGTGGACCTAAGTGTGCTGACCCCTGGCATCACAAAACTGGCTCTATGATGGTGGAATGTCAGCTCTCTGGCTGGGAAGGAACAAGAGCTTGGTGGAGCAGTACCAACTAGATATAGTTGGACTCACCTCCACACATAGCACTGGGTCCGGAACCAAACTCCTGGAGAGGGTCGGAGTTGCTCGGGGTGAGAGGTGCCGGGCGGGTGTGGGAAGAATCACGAGCCCATGGCTGAACACATGTGTGTCAGAGTTCTCCCCAGGGGGAACTGCGAGTCGCTGGGAGTCACTGTTGGTTGTGATTATGCACCGAACAAACAGCTTGAAGTACCCAGCCTTCTTAAAGTGGGTGGTGTCCTGGAAAGGGCGCCAACTGGGACCTCTATAGTTTTGCTGGGGGACTTCACTGCTCATGTGAGCAACGATGGAGAAACCTGGACGGGGAGGATTGGGAGGATTGGCCTGCCTGATCTGAACCCAAGTGGTGCTCTGCTGTTGGAATTCTGTGCTAGTCATTGATTGTCCATAACAAACACCATGTTCGAGCTTTGGGCGGTTCAATAAGTGTACTAGGTACCAGATCGTTCTCGGTCAAAGATGGCAAGCCACTTTGTGGTTTCATCATCTGATCTGCAGCTGTGTCATGGACACTCTGGTGAAGAGAGGAGCAGAGTGGTCACTGATCACCATCTGGTGTTGAGTTGTATCACATGGCGGAGGAGGCTGCCAGAAAGACCTGGTAAACCCAAACATGTAGTGAGGGTGCACTGGGAACGAGCGGCTGTGGACCCTGTCCACGAGGTCCTCAACTCCCACCTCCGAAAGAACTTTTCGTGAATCCCAGGGGAGGATGGGGACATGGAATCCAAACGGGACATGTTCAAAGCCGCCATGCTGGAAGCGTCGATGACGGCTGTCAAGATGAAGAGGGAGGCCTTTCGGGGAAGGGCTGCAGCGGTTGTCAAAGCAAAAACCCCAGTATGAGAGGAATTCAAGGAAACTGTGGAGAAGGACTTTTGGTTGGCCTCAAGGAAGTTCTGATGAACTTTTGGAAGACCCAGAAAGGGAAAGCAGAGCATAGCTCAGGCTGTGTTCAGGAGAGAACTGCAGAGCCGTACTGGGGGTGTTGGCGAGCAGTTGAAAGAGCACCGTGAGAAACTCCTGAACCCGACCACATGTCCTCCACGGAGGAGGCAGAGTTTGAACACTTGGGGGAAGACATATCCATATCCCTGGCACAGGTTGCTGAGGTAGTCAAAAAAGCTCCTCGAGCAGCAACCCGTCCGGGGTGGATGAAATTCGCCCCCTTGACACGCACCTTTAGTGTCCCATGGAGGTTGGGGACAGTGCTTGTGGAGTGGCAGACCGGGGCAGGTGGTAATTATTATCACACTGCTCAGCCGCCCCGGGAAAGTTTATTCCAGTGTTCTGGAAATGACACATCAAGGCATCTTCCTCTGCAAATTTCTGGTTTGCCCGGACCTTCAAAATTTCCTGCGGATTCCTCCAGACAAATCACTTCTTTTTGGAGTATGAATCGGACGTACAGTTACAGATATCGGGGCTTAAAAACACTTTGTGGCACTTGCATGGATTATGAGTGGAAACCTGTGTAGTCCACAGACCGTTTGGAGATGGGTGTAAATTGCCACTTTTTAAACTTCTTTCAATGTGAGAAAAATTTACACTGACAAGACTTGGGGGAGGGAACGAAAAATGAAAAAAAAAACAAAAAAAAACACCCTGTCACAATAACTTCCACGGCAATTTCCACTGTTACATATGGTGCTTTTTCTTCTCTTGCTTCTCTATATACTTATTTTTACATAGTCTGTACAGTGTCAATGTACATGTTATCTATGTGGAGTCAGGTGTATGTCAGAGTGAGTGAGCTGCACATAACACACACACACACACACACACACACACACACACACACACACACACACACACACACACACACACACACACACACACACACACACACACACACACACGGTGACACTCATCACAGTCTCTTCACAAAAGAAAAAAAAGAGGCTCATTTGGCCAAAGATTAACTGTGAGAGAGTGTCATCTGGACCTTTAAGGTGGAAGTCAGTGTTGTTTCATGATGGTCCCTATGTGTGTGTGTGTGTGTGTGTGTGTGTCTCCATGGAGCATTTGCAATCGTCCTTTCAGTTGTGTCACACAAAAAAAACCCAAATGAATCAAACTGGTACAGCAGGATTCACACAGTCACACATCAAGACGCATGTGCCCTACCATATTGAAAACTACAGTCGATCGCACATCCACGCAATCATACACGTACACACACACTCGTGCTTTGACAAAAAAAACACATACGCACACTGGAGCCTACGATACAATATCTCGAGAAGGCATTAAGGAAATCTCCTCAAATAAATATAAATAAATTAAATCATATAAAAAGAATGGGTTAAAAAACATAGAAATTCTGTTAAATACCGCAAAAATCTCAAATGAATACAATAAACAACAGTACTTGCTCGTAGACAAAGACCATATGGATGCAAAGAGACAGGTACGCTTTGTAAACAATGACAGACAGACAGACAGACAGACAGACAGACAGACAGACAGCGGGTAGAAACATTCATAAATCATTAGTGAGCAGAAAGGCCTGTTGGGGCTCAGTGGTGGTGGTGGACTTGCTCTGTGGGGTCAGGTGGGGTGGGAGGATGGGCCCTGGGGGGTATTTCGCTGGCACTTCTCGAATCCCTCCCAGGAAGTACGAGCGTGCTGTGCTGTGTCGAAGCGTTACACACGGGGCCTTATTGGCAGTGCTGCTGTCACCCCTCTACCGCTGTTGTTCATGGATTCAGGAGGGCTGTGGTCAACTGGACAGCACCGAGTGCTGTGGACGGAGTGGACAGACATGACCAGATTTCCTCAAGATTACCCAATGCTGAAGATTACAAGATTGTAGATAACGATAACAGATGCTAGATAACAATAGCAGTTGATATTCTGCACAGTATTTAACACTAAGTGTACTGTAATAGCACTACCACGATGTAAGTAGACAAAGTCACCTATTGGTTTGTGGACTGCCCTTATGAAGCCTCGTCTTGGATTACGGCTGTCGCCATGTTTTTTAAGTTACCATATCTAGAATATATATACAGTATATAGTATACGACTCTGGTAGCTACACCGACCTGTCAATCACAGTAAGCCCGCCCTACAGCATACCCAGCTTTATGGTGTGTTTGACTCTAAATGGAGCATAATTTACTAAATGAACATCATGCTGTATTGAAGAAGACTTGAAACTAGAGATTGAGACCATAAACTCATGTTTACAATGTTTACTGAGGGAATAAATCAAGAGAGAAGTAGAGTCATTTTCTCATAGACTTCTATACAACCAGAGGAGTCGCCCCCTGATGGTTACTAGAGAGAATGCAAGTTTACAGATCTATGAACCTTTTTAATACCAAATAGAATGCAATGTAAGACCTGTTTCTCTGTCATATTAGGTATGAAAGTATAATGGAAACAAACAAGGGAGGGCAATGTGTGTAGAATTCTTCATTATTATATTTTTGTCACTATTTTTAGGAAACACTTAATAATAATAAGGAACATAAAGAAAAGCGTCAGAAGATGAATGGCTTGGATTAACCAATTATAAATTAATTCTTAAACTGACGCTTTCTCGTTATGAGCTGATGAGCTTCCTAGCTTTACTGTAGCGACGGTGTTTGTTACAGGTGTGATGGTGCTGACTGAAACTCCACGGGCAGCACAAGCCAATGGCCACTGTTTGAAACCACCCCGCTTTAAGTCTCTGGGTGTAACTTCTCTGTGCGCCGCTTTTGAGTTGCTGAGCGCCTCAGGTTTCTACAGGAGCGCTCTGAACACCTTGAGTTGAAAATAATTCAAAACACAGAGTGGAAAAGTGCCCAACTTAGAGAAATTAGCGTTTGTTTCCTCATTGTAGTGACTTTTGCTGGATAGCCGGAGCTTTATGGCTTTACTAACCATAGCTACTGTGACCTGAGGGTTAGGCTTAAAAAACGACTGCAGTACAGGTAAGTTGTGTACTGTTAACTATTTTGTAGCGTACATTTAATAGTTTGTGTTTACTTTTTCGTTGATAAAATAAAGAAGCAGCAGCAAACTGCAGAACATGCTCTGTCTGATCAGGGCCCTACTATATATATATATTAGACTTTTATATTACACTATGATAGACTTTTCTAAATTAGATTTAGGGGGAAACTAAATTCAAGGGTTATTTTTAAGACGTTATGTTCACTTCATACTTTCTCGAAGGAAAATTCGAACCCAGTCTATGCTTAGGTGTCTGCAAACACAACATGGAGGAAGTGTTAAAGCGCCTTAAAGTCTAAACACAACTAGGGGCGCTATGGTGTCGCCATTCTGGTGGCTAAGTGGCCAACAGAGCTATATCACCTTATCGTTGTCTTCTTTTACAGCTACACCTGTTTAAAGTCTGGCTGCTGGCAGGCTACACTCTGGCCCATTGAGGCGGCGCACAGTTCGCCATCTTGAGGCAGGATCCCATCTACTAAGTAGCGGCAGTGTAAAACGTGGACGCAGCTTCACCTTTACGCCCGGTGTCTGAGACCTGCAGACCGCATGGTGCAGCTAGGCTTTACATCTTGTGGAAATCTGGTGCCGAACCCTCTGAATGCATTGCTTGGCCAGTGTACGTGTGAGAGACTGTGGCAGAACGTGGGTGTAATATATGTTTAAATGAACGCATCATTCGTCTCGCTGATGATTCTTGCTTCGCAGTAGATGGTGCGTTACACCGCAGAAGGGGGAATCCCTGGGGCAAGACTTTCCATGTGCGTGTGCGCATGAGCTGATATGCGTGTGTCAATTTCTGTGTGCCAGTGTGTGTGTGTGTGTGTGTGTGTGTTAAAGCAGGGGAAAACCAAGATCACAAGCAGTTCATAGGAAACAAAGAAGCTGGATTTAAAATGAACCTTCAGGTCCTGAACTCTGAGTGTGCCAGTGACAAAGAACACGTATCCGGTGAAATGATGAGATCCCTGCTAATTCCTTCATTCTGTACGTGTACACGGTATTAATGTATGTGAAGGCACACACAGTACTGTAAGCATATGAAAACCTTGGAACTCCAATACTGGTGTATGTAAATGTCAATTAAAGGACTACATCTACAGAAATAGAAAAAGAAAACAGCTGGTTCAACTCAAAATGTACTGTGGTGAAACTCCAAACAAGGCAGTTTTGTTAGTTCCAGAAAAGTAAACATGTCGGAGAGGCAAGGTGCTCACCCAGCGGCAACAATGTGTGTGTGTGTGTACGTATTTCTATGCTGGGTGAGTGTGTGTGGGCCTGTCATGGAGGGGGTTAAAGGGAGCGTATGGGAGGCTAAAGTATGGATGTGTGTGTGTGTGTGTGTGTGTGTGTGTGTGTGTGTGTGTGTGTGTGTGTGGTGGGGGGGCTATAGGATTCCGTCCATGAAGCTGGTGTCCAGCCGCTGGATGAGCACGCGGATGAAGGACATCTCCTTGCGGGTGTTCTCGAAGATCACCCTGGGGTCGTCGGACTGGCAGCGCAGACAGTTGGGGGCCATGACCATGGCCAGGTTGTTCACGTCCATCTTGGTGATGACCACATTGGCAGACTGGGCAAACACCTGAACACACGCAATGCAAAGCAGAGGAGCGGAGAGGTGGCCTCAAGTCAGAGTCAAGACATTCCATAGACTTTTTATTGTTTAAAATGTTTACTTCAGCCATTTTGATCTGAACCGTAGCTATACGTGAGCATTTGTTCACTGCTGATTAGCATTAGTTTGGCTAACATACCAGCATTGAAACCAACAAACAAACATGGTTTTGCATACAATATGCCAATAAATAGTTTGCTCACTTTTATTGTTGTTGAGGGTTTGTTTCGCTAACAGCTAGCAGCTAACGGAAATACCAGTACACACACTACTGAGTGCATCGCCACTGCTCCGCAGGCAGACAGCTTGGTGAGTTTTTTTGGGGAGGGTCGTGTGAAATGTCTTACGCAACGACTTTGAGTCGATTGTCTGCATACGACGCCGCTTGTTTTTAAGCTTAAGTAAGTTTAAGTTTAAGTTTAAGTAAGGTTAGCCAGTTGTGAGTTGTATTTATTCAATCACACAATACGTAAGTGTTTCACCCAAATTACAAAAAAACCAACAACAAACCAACCTACTTCTCATTATCTTCTGTATGCATAGATACAAACCATGGCTACTATCTGTGCAGACAGCTTGGGTTTCACTTTTCTGCATCAATACAATGGAGCTAAATAGAACTTAGCATGTGCTGCTCACAGAATTGAAACATTTTTGAAAAAATCTATTTCTGGATCTATTTGTTTATAGATCCGGTGTTCATGTGCCTCTGGATAATACACAGTTATAACAGTTTAACTATGTCTACTTTGCTAGAAAGTACTTAATGCTGTTGACAAACTTAATTCCATTCACTTCTTTTGTATTGCAGTGGAGGCAAATATAACCAAAAGTGATACCACAAAAGGGAAGTGAGAAAATACTGGTTTTCACAATTAGGCTCAACCGACACCACTGAGGAAACATGCTTTCTAAGCCAGTCTCAGGTGAGAAGTAATGAGGTCTCTATCAGTTGTTGTTTGTTTCACTTCTCATTCCCCTTTTTTTCTTTTTGGGTGGGGGTGTGGTGTCCTTAAACTGTTTCACTTAAAATAGAAATAGGTACGTTTGGGGGCGTATTTGTTTGATTGACAGGAGTCCTGTTCCAGTGTTCTCCCTTTAGTAATTTAAGAAAAGTAAGCAAGTGTAAAAGATCATGACTTAATATTGATATTGTTACGATGTTACTAACACAATATCTAAGTAAGTAATGATATTAGTGTCGGGCTGTGTCTTTGCTTTAGGATTACATTCAGTAGAGGTTGTGGAATAACACTGTGTGTGTGTGTGTGTGTGTGTGTGTGTGTGTGTGTGTGTGTTACCTGTAAGAAGCGGATGAGGTAGCAGAGCACCAGCTTGTTGATGTGCGGCAGGCCCAGCACCACGTTGACAGCGGCCTCCGGGTTGTCATAGTGACTGATGCACTCCTCGTAGAACTCATGGGGGATTAGCGGCTCCTCCAGCTCCCTGTACCAGAGCTTCAGCAGAGACGCTGGGGACACACGGGGGACACACGGGACACACACGAGGGACACACAGGGCCGCGTGAGAGCATTCAACTTATTCACCTCATGTCCATGACAGCAGCTATCCTGTGAGTGGCAGCAGTGTGGAACCAGGTCCACTGTAGACCAGCAGTGATCTCAGTGTGCTCAGCAGTGTGTGTGTGTGTGTGTGTGTGTGTGTGTGTGTGTGTGTGTGTGTGTGTGTGTGTGCCTGTGTTTACCTGGGATGTGCGGGTCTTCCAGCCCTGTGGGGATTTTCCATTGATCCACTTGCAGCTTGAGGGCATTGACTTCATCTATGTCCCCCGGTACCCTGGAGGTCAAAGGTCACAAGCTTGTTACACTTCACCTTTTACCGTCTCTCTGCCTGGTCTCCTCTCTATTTGTCTTTATACCTCTGACAAAAACTCAAAAATCCTGCTGACAGTGAAGGAGAGAACTGGAGCT
The DNA here is from genome assembly GCF_023349555.1 of Cebidichthys violaceus. Lineage (NCBI taxonomy): Eukaryota > Metazoa > Chordata > Actinopteri > Perciformes > Stichaeidae > Cebidichthys > Cebidichthys violaceus. The sequence continues at coordinate 13,411,761 of NW_027176296.1, forward strand.
GAGCGGTTTATGTTACACAGGAAAGTGGATTCAACAGTCGGAATCGACTCGTCATTAATTAAGGCTTCAGCGGCATCATAAGCTTAGATGCTGTCTGTGGGAAACCACAGGAGAAATCTGATTTCCAATTAAAGACCCACAGAGTCCTCTCCTTTCTGTTCGACTCACAGTCCTGTCGGCTCCCTCCACCCACCTGAAGATGCCTTCCATCTGGTCTCCGTTGAGACCCAGAACCTCTTCGGAGAGGCGGGTCTGCACCCAGGGCAGCTGGTTGTCAGGGTAGCGCTCCTTCTGCAGCGCCATCACCTCATCCAGGGAGGAGCCAAACATGGAGGGACTGAAGATGGCGTTCCTGGCGTGCTTGATCTCCTCCACACAGGGCTTCTGTAGGCCCTGAAGAGAGAGAGAGAGAGAGAGAGAGAGAGAGAGTTCATGTTAATACAGCGGGGCAGGTGAAGGGCAGCGTGGGTACTTGAAGGATGTGGGTCAGAAAGCAGCAGGAGGAGATTAAAGTCACATATTGAGATGTCAGTGGAAAGCATTGGTCCATCCAGAGAACACAGTGTGCTGCTAGAGGTGAGCAGGTAGCGACCTGCTGACATTCTGGCACCAACATGTACATGTTAGCATGTATGCTACGCAGGCTGTGAGCCGAGCTGCTGCCTGCTGAGGACAGTGTGAAAGCACCTTGGCTGCACTTTAGATTTGAGTTATCAATCAAGGGAAAATATAGCTTTTAAAAGCCCTCAACACAATGAATCCAAGAAGTACGTTTGTAGCCAGAAAAGCTTCCCGGAAAGATTCATTCTTCACACCTGGAGCTCTGGTTCAGAGTCAGAGCGATTACGCTGCCATCTCCTGGTGTACTGGAGCATCACAACACTTTAAAACCCACTAAGGCTCCAAATCAATTGATAAGGGTTATATATTCTAAGTTCGCCAATGCATACATCTCCACCCTGCACATTTTAAAAAGCTTAAAGGGACAGTTCACGCCCAAAATCAACGTATTCTTTCCTCTTACCTGTAGTATTGCTATTCAAATCTAGATAGTTTTGGTGAGTCGCCTAGAGTTGGAGATATCGGCCATAGAGATGTGACATGCAATATCAAAAAACTCAACGGCAATGTCTCCGTCCAGAAATAGTGATCCTGTTACTCAAGATCATCCACAGACCTTGTAGTTTCTGCCATAGTTCCTACATGAAACTGTTCCAACAGGGTTTATTGGTGATGGTGGAAAAATGACCACCATCAAAATAAGCCTTCTAGATTCATCGTGTTTCCATCCTCTGTGATTGTTAATGTTTGCAATAACTGCATTGCAGTGTTATACATGTTTTTTTTTTAAATCATCAAATAAAATCAATCAATCAAGCAACACACACACACACACACACACAAAATACACGGTATCTACAGGTGGGACTCTCTCGCTGCATGCCGGATACTGGGACCAGTCTAACTACTCATGCTTCCATGTACATACAGTAGATCACCTCCTCCTGTCAGTACTAAATGTGTATTTGAATGTTGGGACACAGTGTCCCACCTCCAACAACTAGAGGATTAAGGACAAAGTCAAACTAAACCCGAACCAGCAAAGAAGTGATTCTAGTAACAAGCATTGTGTGTCTGTCAAAGCCTGAGGGATCGTCTTCCTCTGAGCCACAGAGCTCCATTGTTGTCTGAAGACTTCCACACACACTGTAGTTTATTTTGACTCAATCCCACATGCAAATGCTCACTGGAGCACCAAATGTGGATTCATCCGCTGATGAAAATAGTCCCAAACAAATCAACTGTTTTTCTCCTGTTTGAGTAACGTTTGCTGAAAACTACAGTGACCAGCTGTTTTAGGAATCTTTTTAAAAATATGAAACAGTATATTTGTGAGAATGGGATTTATTGACAACAAGAAACTGTACACTAACATCAGCTCTTATAGTTTAAGGAAAATGAGTAATGTTGTTTGATGGCAGCAGAAACAACAACATGAAGACACTTACCTTCTTGGCACCAGTCAGAGCAGCTTTTGTCAGTTTCCTGTAGCAGTATTTAGCATAGCTGCTAATGGCCACTCCTGAAGAAAACAGAGAAAATAAGACATATTTACGCCATGAGAAGATTTCCTGTTTTGTCATTGTTTGCATGCATATACTGGTTCAACAGAAACAGCTTCCTTCAGTGTAGGAAGTTGGAATTTATAAGAAGCACAGGGTCAAAGGTGACGCAGCCGGCAGAGAAGAGCCATGAGTCATGAACCAGAAAACCACTTTTAATTCTAATGCTCAGCCAAGCAGTCCATAAACACGTCTGTTCTCAGAGTTACAGCTCAGAGTAACAAACACGTATGATTGTTGTTCATGCAGACATTCATTATACATGAATTATTATTATTAAAATATTACCTCAGACTGTATCCATATAAAAAACACATGTTATTGCCTTACATGAGTAAATTAAATATATCAAAGCTGATTAATAATTTTTAGAGTTTATTGTGCTATATTGTGGGAATAAGAATAAATATGTTATCATGACACTTGGGAACAGGACTGAAAAAAAGGTTTTTAAAGTCAACTTACTCTCTTTTTTTCAAGATTGTTAAGATGGTTATATCAAAACTAACAATTTGATGTTTTGCTCTCATTTTAAAGCTTAAAAGCAATCATGTAAATTATGAAGCCGATGTGGTCAACACTTCAATATCTCAAACATAAATCATTTCTTTTTAGGCTTTTTTTTTAAACTGAAATGCTATTTGCCATATCTGTCTTCATTCTCCATGATGTAGCTCTCAGTATCGGTTGGACAGTGTTCACTGTTCCCAGTGACTAAACCTCACAACCGCTCCTGAGTTCATTTAAGCTCATGACCATTATTATTTATTTGAAGAAAGCTACTCACAGGACAAAGACAAGCTAAAAAGCATGTTATAGATGACAGTAATTGTTGTTCACTCTGTGTCCCTGTAGGGGGCAGCAGAGCACCAGAATTAAGAAGCCCATCCAAAACCCTTTAAGACTGAAATGAAGTCTCTCACTGCATCTCCTGCTCGAGGACAACGGTTGTGGGATGTTATTTAGTCGCTGACATGTTGCATGTTGGCCTTGATGTCACTACAGAGCCTTCAACGGGAAATGATATTCTACATGGGATTTGTTGGATTGTATATCTGTATCAGTTTCCCTCTTATCTGATAATTCATCCTGTAGTTCCCCACAGACTGTCCTCAGTGCAGCTAAAATCAATACCCCACCCCGCCCTTTATATTAAAAAGAAAAACATTTTTTAAAAATGCAGAATCTGTCCAACTGCACGGACGAGCTTGTGGCGATTGTAATGCCAGAAAAGAAGCAGTGTTCAGCTGTTCTGTTATCTTTGGCTGGAAGAGACCCATTGAGATGGGGGGGAGACTGAGAATTGTCATTGAAAGAAAGAATAATCTCCAGCTGTGAGTGTCGAGACCAAAAACTAAAAAAAAGGTCCACCTGCGCCATCTTTACTGAGACACACTGTCCAAGACACCTACTGAAATCCTCTCTGATCTCTTTAGTCACCTACAGAGTCACGGCCTGATTCAGTTATTTACAACATTTGTACAAAACGAGAAGAACTGACGTCCAGCACAGCTCCTAAATTGACCTCGTTGTGTCAAATGATCGTGCCAAGGTGAAGAATGAACTTTGAACTTTGGCCAACATGGACGAGAAGTCCTTATGCTCAGAATGATCAAGCTCGTGTGATATGATCAAAAGCTCCAGAAGCCTGAGGTGAGATTGTTGTCTTAAAAGGTTCTCAAACACCCCTACTACCTGTTAGAGGCCGCAGTGTTTATTCCACCCCACAATATGTTCCAAATATATATATATATATATATATATATATATATATATGAACAAACCACTAACCCGACCTTCTCCTAAATACTGTAGTATGTTCATGTACTCCTCATTTCCAAGAGCAAATATGTATGAAAGAAACAAAGTAAATTAATTATGGGGTTTTTTTGCTAATATAACAAGTAGGGAAGGTTTTTTAATGAATATATCTGTGAAATGTTTGACAATGTGTCTCATTTGTTTTCTTAAAATATCTGCTGATTATCACATTCATGGTTCTGTTCATGGATCTCAAAGACTTTGTTAAAAGGTTTGGAAAGATGGTGGTCTATTTACTACATTACTGTCAGTCAATTCATGTTTCAAGGACTGTACACCTGTCTACCACAAATATATATTATTTTATTTTATATGTATATTCTATCCCTGCATTTGATTTTCTGCACTGTTTTATGAATTAAGATTGTAATTTGTTCTTACTTGTGTGATTTCCTTTTAATCATATCTAATGAGCACCTTTGGAGGGAATCTAAGACTTTCACTGGCAACGACTGCTTCTCTGGAATAGTTATGTCCCTGACAATACAGAAGTTATTGTTTTGGCTCACTCTCATTGCTCTTTTAGTGTCGTTTTCAGCTGCAGCGGGTTTCAATGAAAAAGCTGCTCAGCAGCAAACAGACACAGTTAGAGACGAGCTGCATTTAGCAGCTAAAGAGTTAGATGTTTCCAGAAGAGACCAAAATTGGAGCAAAAAGGAGTTTGTGGCCCACAAATCTCAGTTATTGCACGTTTGAATATTAAAATAGTGACAGTGACTTAAAGCACTTGACACAATGTGTTTATATTATATAATAAATAACCATTATGTAATATAAAACCACCATTATTTCCTAACCTCAACCAAAGTTTAAGGAGTTTAAACTAACAGGTGTCACAGTCCTTCGTTTGTGCGGTACGATCCAGGCAGCAATTAGGTTTTCTTTCAAACTTTTGTCACATGTTTTTGTGACGCAATATCATGGACCACATAGCTGGTCAAAGGGGGATTTTGGTTCGAGGCCATCCTCTGAAGACCATGAATATCAAAAATATACCTACTGGCGATCTGGGCCAGTAGTTTACACAAAGAACAATGGAACATTCAGACGGTTGCACCGAGTTCACCGCCGCCCTTAAACGCAACGACAACGTCTCTCCGAGTGTGTGCCGCCCCCTCACCCTTGGTGTCGTTGAGAGGGTCCATGTGTCGGCAGATGTAGCCCTCCAGGTAGGTGTGGAAGCGGGGCGTGGGGGGGAAGAAGGCCAGGCAGATGGCCATCAGCTCCCAGCCTCGCTCCAGGCTGTCGTAGCGGAAGTTCTCTGTGGTCTGGCGACACAGCTGGATGTAGAGCTCGTCGCGCAGGCCCTGGTTGCTCCACCCGCGCACCACCACCTGACGGGAGACGGGCACAGAACATTGTGGAGGCTGTGGTTGAACTGAATTGCACTTCTTATTAGTAATCGAAGCCTTGATGTTGCTTCTGACCCAACCAACTGTTTCAATGAGTCTAGCTGACTACACAGGCTGCGTAATGACTCGCCCGATACGCAATGTGACCCCGAACCCAAAGGGATGGATGGATAACTCGCCGGTGAACATAATGGAGCATTGAGCAGCTAAAGAGACAGATATCTTTCTCAGGAGTCGGTGGAGACCAAAAACAGAGCAAAAAGAGAGAGAATATCGGACTTACATTCATCAGGTGGACTGAGAATGTTGCTCTGGTTCTGCTGAATGTGTCAACAGGCAACTATTTGTTAAGACGTCAATCAAATGATAATGTGATTAGCCTCGCATGCCTAGCAGGACTGTGCTGTCCACCAGCTGCTAACAGCTAACAGCTAACGTTAACTAGCGCTCTTCCTGCTGAGTTCAACACAGAATTGTTGTTCTGATACTGGTATTGGTTTTGGAACACCATGTTTATCTTTTGCGTGCACGTAAACATTTGGTATCGATGCTACACATAGTTTAACAATGAGGCTGAAGTGAAAGCTTCCCCTCAAAGTCACACAGTGAACAAGGACACACAGCTTGCGAAGCCTCCTGCACACATCTGCAGTACTGCAGAGAGGACAGTATAGTGACAGTATAGTTCAGTTTGTCATCTGCAGACACTGCAGAACCCTTGTGTATGAATCCCACAGTAGTTAGTTTCCAATGAAGAATGAAGCTAACATCTAGACTAGAGCCCTACTGCAGCTATGCCTGAAGATGAAGTGTCAGGTTCAGACCAAGGACATCATTGCAAAGTCAAACCACTACAGAGGCACACCAAGGTGAGGCATGAAGTGTGAGATAATGAGTGTGAGGAGACCGGAGCGGTTCAGGCTTTTCCACAGACCTCCAGCGCCACGGCGAGGGAGTCGACCTTGGCGCGGCGATCTCCCATGAAGGTCTGAATGAGCTTAAAGATGTCCACCGCTTCCCTCTTCACGGAGCGGTCGGAGGTCACAATCATGGGCTTCTTGATGGGCTCACTGCTCCAGGCCAGCATGTTGGCGATGGACACCTTTCGTCTGAACAGACCCTGAGAAAACAAGCCGGGGGGATGGAGAGAAACAAGAGGCAGAGAGCAGCAGAGAGGGTGAGAGGAGCGGCAGACACACGGGAAAGATGCCATTTGATCTGCTTGGATTGTTCTCATTCTAATAAATCCAATCCATCGGGTGGACTGTCCCTTTAACCCTGAGACATAGAAGGCTGTATTATGTGGCATGCTTTGAAACGTGGCAGGAAGTGGCTTCATGCATCTCGGGCAGATTGGATGGATTGAAATCCGCTTGTGAGGTGGTTTTAGACACATTCTAGCCAGATGTTAAAAAGGTATAAATTATGCATCTGTCTCTCCGAGACGCATACATAACCTTTACTCCCCCCCACCCACCCACCCACACACACACACACACACACACACACACACACACACACACACACACACAGTGTCACCACGTCAGTAACTAAGCAGTCCACTCACTGTCTGATTTCCTTTATAGACCCTTTTATACAGCAGACGTTTTGACTGGCCGAAGCAGGAAAAAGCCCAGGGAGGAATTACTAACATTCATGACGGCTGCATTCCATTCAGGTTAGCCAGCTCACTGACACGGCTCGCTAAGACACTTAATGGAACAGAGCAATCGTTAATGACATCATTTACACCTGTGCTTCTCCTGCTTTGGCAAGTCAAAAATGTCTGCTGTGAGAAGGGTCAACGATGGTCTGTCTCCTCTGTACTATGGATCGTTGTTAGCTAACGTTAGCTTAACTGTGTATTTTTTGGAACTACTTTTTGTCAGTTAGCATTCATTTCAGGTGCATTACCGCCTCCTTCTGGACCGGAGGAGGACCGACACTGAGACGAATGCGCTCTATGGTGCCAAGTGCAAACGGAAGTGTCTTCAATCTCATCTGGATTTTATGGAGCCAAACATTAAAATCACAGACCATGGAAGCTTTCAGATGATGTGCACTACTTCTATGTGGTATGTACATGTGGTGTATACGTAGATCCCCTGTCCCCCCTAAACTGCTTTACGTGGGAGAAATTGGTTGTGATTAAAAACGAGGTTCTGGATGAATTTCGGTCTGGATGGGCAAAATGTTAATACAAACCTCAATCAAAAGATCAGATCGTATATTTTTCATCCAAAAATCTCAACACACTTCCATGTCTCTGAGGCCAGAAACATGATGGACCTTGTGTTAAGAGGTTTCCGTCAAGCTGCGGTTTCCTTCAGGCTAAACTCATGTATTATGTCTTGAGCAGCTAAACCTGATTAGTGATCAGCTGATAACTGAAACCAAGCAGTGTAACCCAGTGAGACATCAACAGTAATGCTTTAATCTGTACAGTATGTGATTCAGGAGCTGAAATGTTAAGCAGTACACTTACACTTATGACAATAAACAATTTCAAGATATTGCGCAACATTGTTGGAGACAATTTTGGAAATAGTTAAAAGACATAAAACACCAACAAAAGCCAACCAAACGTCAGAAACACACATCCTCTCGACTACCTGCGTGTGTTTGTTGAAGTGCTTGGAAGCCCAGTTCTCGATGTCTGTCTCCGAGGAAGGCTTTCTCAGGGTGAATTCTGGGAAAATGCCACAGCTGGCGCTCGGCATCATGTTCCTGGCATTTCGGCTGGCCTCAAACTGGGCGCAGGCTCCGAGGTCCTCCGACTGACGGGCGAAGAAACGGAGGAGAGAGAAGGGAACAGAAAACGTCAGTCATCTCTGCTGCAGAACTTTTGGAGCAGCTGAGAGCTTCTGTAGCGCTCAGAGGGAGCTGCCTGGGATTAATACTGACGCGTTAATACGTCAATATGCACAAGGTCATCGCAGTGCTACAAAGAGTCCTTTTATGCCTCGGCGTCTTGATTGAAATAACAATCGAAAGTAACGGCTGTGGATCAACAAAAGAATGACGCAAGAAAAGTAATTCAAAGGCAGCCACCAACATCACAGCTAGAAGAGCCCTTATATATATATATATATATATATATATATATATATATATATATATATACTGTGTAGAAGGTGTGAAGGAAGTACCATATGTAGTGTAATGTTGCCATGGAGACATGTTTTTGACAATGCATGTTTGATATTAGATTTAAAGGTGCAGTGTGCAGGACTTGGCAGCATCTGATGGTGTGGTTGCAGAGTGCAAAACCACGGTAATGCTGTTCTCCTCGCTCAGAGGCCAGCCATACCATAATACCACTACTTTAGGAGCAACAGAAGTCAGATGGTGGCTGGCAGTACCACGGTTTTGCACTCTTGACGTAAGAAACGCAGAAAACCCTCTCTAGAGCCGGTGTCCTCCGTGCTCCCTCTGTAGATATGAAGGACTCATTCTCAGCTAACGAAAACACAAGGATTCTTAGTTTCAGGGGATTATACGCTAATGACAAAATAAATATGAGTATTTATTTAGCTAATAGAGCCCCTGATACGACCTGAAGATACATTTAATACTCTATGTCAAGTCTTTTACAGTATTATTGCCATTTGGTATTTTGTTCTTTATATTTATTATATGGTATATGCTTAATACATAATGTATTTACTTACTATTTGATGTTGACTACTTGCGACAGCTGTGGTATGTCTCGTGTGCTTGTACAAGCATTGTGGGAATTTAAGATGGCGACTCTTTGTAGTGTCTGAGTCTGAGGAAGAGCATAAAAGCCTTCTAACGGGAGCTACTTTTTAGTTTCAAATCATGTTTATTCATAACACATTTCGTGATAACCTGTACCTGTGGCTGTCGCAGGACTGTGATAAGCAAATGAAATGATCGGACGGTAACGGTGGCAGCCATTTTTACATGACAGCTATCCTGGAACCCGTTAGTCTTTCTCTGTTGTTGAATAAAACTCTTGTTTGTTCTCTTCCTTCAAAGTCGGATTCGGCTCAGCAGATTCCTCGCTTCACACCCTCATCGCTAACCGGAAGCGTTGCGTTGCTGAATTTAAAAAAAGAAATGCAAAGCAAGAGAAATAAAATGGTGGGAGCAGGCCGACACAGACGGGAGCGACAGCCTATTTTCCTCTTGGCTAAGTGCTTCCCAGCCCTCTTATGTCCTCGGGGGCCTCTGAGGACTCGCATAAAAGCACATGTCATCATAGCAGCCGGTGCTTGTGTGTTCATTTCATGTCTGTCTCTTTACATCACACTCAAACAACACGAAACATCCGTCTGTTTCTGTATAAATACAGATTGGTTTGCGTCTGAGGCAAATTCACAGTACTCTCAGACTGAAACTCATCATCACATCACACGTTCCTAGCACACAGTGGCACATTGACAGATTCAATCAGAGCTATGAGCTATGAATTTAACATGACTGCATCTTCAGAGTCAAGCCCTTCATCCATGATGAAGACATATTCTACTCAGAGACTCATCCCACGTGCATTGGTGCCAGTACAATAAACCAGCAGCATTTGGGGGTACAAATTATGTAGATTATAAAATATTTCTTGCCGCTGCTGCTTCACATTAAAAGCTTTCCACCTTCAATACCAGCAGGAGGCTTTTATTGTGAAGCCGCTACAGCGATTGCAATGTCTTTGGAGCAGAGTTCGTTAGCAGCAACTCCTTCAATCAGAATGCAACAAGATATGGACAGTTGACAAAACAATCTCACCTCAATGTCCACACAATTTGTTGCAGAGTTTTTCTTAAATAATCATATATATATATATATATATATATATGTGTGTGTCTGAAAAAAATATTCCGAACAGCCTCATCTTTCTCCTCTGTCATCATGCCTTCAAATTTCCTGCATGACATTAGTTTAATTTGAAGGCAGCGTTACTATATTCATAGAAATAGAATAGGAGTAGAAAGGACATTCCCATTCAAAATCAATGTAGCAGGATGGTCAGAACGGCGGCCATTTTTATGTGTACCGTTGTAGCGGGCTAACTACCGTGCCAACTTACCGCAAATGGTGGACTCACTGAGGTGAGGTTTTGCAGTAACGACTAAAAGGAGCAGTGGAGTAGTAACGTTAGTAGTAACGTTGGGAAGCGTAGAGAGCCAGAGCACATGAGTAGAATGTAACAAGTTAACCCTTCATCAACACAGTCTTGTCACAGCGTAGGAAAACACGATGCTATCACCAGATGAGTGCCAACTTTGTTTTTCTGTAACCAGTGTAGCAGTTAAAGCATGGTGGGATTAGCAAGCTCGCTAGCTAACTAGCTGACAGCTGGCTAGTTAACTAGCTCGCTAATTCCCCAATGCTTTAATGCTACACTGGTTACAGGAAATGAGCGGTGGGTCTAGCGGTGGCGGTCCCTCTGCTCACTCCTTGTCAAGAGGGACAAGTTATCTAGCTAACTAGCCAGCCGTCAGCCTCTCTTCCCGGCAATTGCCATTTTCTTTTGTACTAGTCAAATGGAAAACGGTTCCAAAATCGTTTCGCTCCTGTGCTACTTCTATAGCTGTGTCAGATGAGCTTCAGTCATTAGACTGAGTTTACCCAGTTGCCATGGGAATATTGATGTTCAGATTTCCATTTTCACTGAGCACTTTATGTCTGAGCATCTACATTTGCTTTTGCTGATGGAGCTCATGTGGTTTAAAAGGGTCGTCAAGCATTTCCAGTGCTGGATGTATTATGTCATGATGTGTGTACACAGTCCAGGGATGGTCTGCATAAAAGAACTACATCTCCTTTGTTCACCAGATGGTGGCGTATCATTATAACATTGTTAAAACAGGTGCAACAAGCACATTTGCACATCCTTTGTTTTACTATTCTAGGTGTGTATATATATGTGTGTGTGTGTGTGTGTGTGTGTGTGTGTGTGTGTGTGTTCCCAGAGCGTGGTGCCACTGCGGGTGCAGTGAAGTGTCTCACTGGACCAGGCGGTAGTGTGACTGTTACATAAGCCAATCTAAGGCTCAGCAGCATTACATGAAACATCCATGACTTTCTACCAGGGTTGGGGGTTTAACACGGGACAATATCAGACCTGACTGGGAATGCACTGCTGGTGTGTGAGTGTGTGTGTGTGTGTGTGTGTGTGTGTGTGTGTGTGTCTGTTTGGGTGTTTCAGTGACTGTAGTTCCAGGTAAGGCTTCAGCTCTGCAGCTATCTAGCTGATCAACTGCTCTCATTTATAATTCACATTGTTCTGTGACCACAACAGCTCTCCAGAAAGAAATCGTTCAGGGACTTCCAACCTGGATCCATAACCACATGTCGTCAAAAACCAATCGCAGTGTTCTAGAATTTACATATGACCTACACTATGGTAATCAATAACGTACTGGATCTCCAAAAATTCAATTCAAAACCAATTTTCATGAGGACAACAACTAAGTAGCCAGAGAGCTGAGATCACTTCATAATAAACTGATGGGTATTGATTTCCGAAAATGATAACTCTGGTTTATCAAAAGTTGTGTCTTATTTTGGTAGTTTTGTCCATCATTTTAATGTAATATAATACGTCTGGGATCTGGGAACGTGGCGACATCACCACAACAAATTCGAGGCAAGAAACACGACCAGAGAAAACAAATAATGACCAAAATAAGACCCGAGTTGTTATTTTTCTATACTCCTTAATGTGGACACAGACTCCCAGCATGCAGCAGTACCTGTGAAGGGTGGAGGTAAGGCTCGGGGGAGGCCAGGTTGGTCTGGACGGAGAGGCTTTTCTCCAGCAGGGCCTGGGGGAAGCCCAGCCGATCGAAGGTGCTGCGTTTCCAGTGGTGGCCGTCGCTATGCGCCAGCGCCTCGTCCTCGCTGAACGCCCTCACCACGGGTCCCGGCAACGGCAGAGGCAGCGCCCCGTCACTCTCGTAGCCGTCTTTGGCGCCGCCCTGGGCCGCCACCCCGCCGCCCTGCCCCGAGTCCCAACTGCTCCTCTGTTTCATCACCTGCTGGGCCTCCCAGGCCAGCCTCGCCTGGGCCAGCATCGCCTCGGACGCCGTGCCCGCCAGCTCCCCCTCCGGCCCCCCGCAGCGCGCCAGCTCCTGGGGGAGAGACGGCTTGCGGCTCTTGCGTTTGCGGTTACCCCCGGGGGAGAAAGCCCCAGGGCCTCCGGTAGAGGAAGAGGAGAGGGAGTGGGTCTGACTGGACGTCCAGGATATGGAGTCCTCGTAAAGCAACCTCTGGCCTCCCTCTCCACCCTCCCCACTGTAGTCCAGCAGTAGGCGGGGGTCCCTGATCAGAGACTGGCTGTGCTGCAGAGTATAGGACCCCCCATACGAGCCACCATAGCCCCCTGTAGTGCCGTAGCGCAGCAGGCGGTCGGCGGTCTTGAAGCGAGGGCTGGAAGACGACTGCTCCACGTACACCAGCTGCTTGACATACTCCTTCCCCACAGGACTGTACTCCAGACTCTGGGTCTTTTCTGGACACTTCTGCCGGGTCAAAACCAGCTGGCCGTAGGGCGACTGGCCCTGCTTGGGGGAGTGATAGAGGGGGGCCGAAGACTTGCGAGCAGGTGACTTGCCGGTGCCGTAGAAGGAGTCGGAGAGGTGCATGTCAGTGGGCGGCTCCTCGTAGATGGGAGGGGGTTGGTACTCTGACGGCGGCTCCTCATACAGCGGGGGTTCATAGCCGTAGCGAGGCGAGGGGGGCTGGGAGTCGGCTGAGGAGCGGCGGTGGGTGCCCGTGCCGCCCAGCTCGGCCCGCTTCAGGAAGGGGGACTGGCGGCGTTCGGTGTAGAGTACGGGCGAGCCGTCGGGTTCCGGGGGCGGGTTTCCTCCAGAGGAACGGCGGGTTCGTGAGATGGTGCCCCCTCCAGAGGGAGGACCGGGTGTGGGGGGGTCGCAGGGGGAATAACCATTTCCCTGGTGGGCCAAGAAGCTGGGCTCTCTGTCCGTCACCTTGATCAGCATTCGCTCCTTCGTACCCGTGTTCCACCTGAAGGGAGAAGTCCTGAGAAGAGAGGGCAGAAGATTAAGGGTCAGGGGGGGGGGCACTGATAGAGAGCTGCGACATTCACACCACAGGACCTGGCAATACTTTAAAGAAGCTACTTTATTATCATATCCTTTGTGCCAACTGTAATAATCATCTACATGACTTCAACTTTTTGCCAGAATATCATGCTGTTCTAGTCAGGTTATGTGCATTTAATGGTAATCTGACATCTAGACTGCATTAAAACGTCTGCAGAGATGTGGACTTGTGTCTACTGGTACCGGTCAGCCAGTGACGTTTGATCCAGGACGTCCAATTTGGGTACTGGATCCAAGAGTTTAAAGGCTTATCAGATGCCACATGATTTAAAAAGGGTTTTCAAAAAAAACATAATCCAACAATCAGGCCCACTCTACACAGTGATTGGTGTGAAGGGTTGGAACTCTTTTTTTCCTTCTTAACACAAACCACTTATGGCACTTGAGTGTACAATCGAGTGCAACACTATGAATGTCTTTGAGGAGAGATTATTCAAAAGTGTGCTCCGTTATCCACATTTGTTCAACTGATTACATTGATGACAAAAAAAAATGTTTGTAACGTTATTTAACCAGTTGAAATCCAAAGAGACGAAATGTCTTTTGCGATGGCGACAACGGAGGAGGTTAAATCGACACAGTGTTCGATACATACCAGACAAAAAGGAAAGAAGACATGACTAAATGACGTTTGTGGTTAAAACTTCTCATTCCTTTTGTTTAGCTGGTGTCGATGGTAACCTGCGGAGGACAGCTTTGTACTAAGTCACACAAAAGATCATTTTCCCTTTGGCTGTAGTTATACATATTAAAACATGAACATGACAAATGGTAAGTAAGTTTGGTTTTTGTTTTTAATATTGGCAGTCATAGTTGAAGCTCAACTTGCTCTCAGGTCTTTGTGTCAAAAAAAAAAAATCTTGGCAGTTTGGGCAAATTAATAATTTTGAAGTCAAAAGAAACATGCGTGAAAACAAACGTTTTTTTTTTTAAATTCTAGACAATTTTGTTTTCCCAAACATGAAATCAAGTTCATTAGTTCACATTCACTCAGCGGCTCCTCTCACAGGCGGCTTGTTTGTCAGACAAACAGCTCGGAGGAGGGGGAGGAGGAGGGGGAGGAGGGGGGAGAGCGGTGTGGGACGCCGGAACAAGGAGCGAATTGGGCGCGAGGGACGCAAGTGTGACATCGATTGCGGCATTTGGCCGCCCCTCCGTTTCCAAATACTGATCCCCGGGGCCGGCGCTCAATCGGTGGCAGTGAGAGTGTTTGTGTGCTTGTGAGAGAGGGAGGGAAACAAAAGCGGGGCAGGATTAAGCATTACGGGGCAGTGCTGGCATCCATCACAACCAGTCCGGACTCTCACCCGCTTCCTCAGTCCATCATGCGTCCATCCATTCCTCTTCTCTTTCTATCCGCCAACCTTTTCTCTCTCCTTGCTCCTACTCATTACAACACAGCGGACGTTGTTCTTTCTCCGCTTATCCTTAATTATCATTAATTATTCACCATCGTTTGACTTTCAAATCAATCCACTCATTCCAGACCTTTTCCCAGACCGTCTCAGCCCACAGAGTCTTCCTCTTCATCTCACTTTCCCTCACCTAGAAACTCATTAGTATTGCTCCATCAAATACAAAAGTGGCCAGAAGTGCGTACATGTTGATTGTGCCAGTGATTTAAATCAGCATAAAGCACAACTACGGCCGAGACCGGCTCTGCTTATCCACATACTGTGGTTTGTAGGATGTCTTGCAAGAAGTTTTTTCCCCGGTTTTTAGGAGTTTTCCTTTGAAAGTCCAGCAACACTTGCCAATTTTCCCTCGTCTTTTTCAAAATAAACTTCCGTCTTCACAGTAAAGATTGTCGTTTAGGTTCCAACAACTATGGAAGTTACGAGTGAAACACTCTGGACGTGAACAGCTGGTCTCCTAGACAAGTCACTTGTCCACCTCCACCTCCTACCTGCATGGTGTTTGACGCTCTTTAGACTTCCTTGTTCTGGATTAGGTTGAATAAATAGGATTTGTTTTCGTGGGATATATAGACGTTACACTGCATGGCTATGAACAGTGTATGAGAACAACCTGACTGGCTACGTTCACCTTGTATGTATTTTATTCATTCAGCACAATGATTCTCAAAGGTTACCCTTTGGTCTGGAGCTCAGTTTATGTGAAAGACGGTGAGAATCTCAATTCCAGTGAAAAACCAGCGTTCAATAATCTATTACAATCACATTATTTATGAATAAGGACATGCACTTTGACCGTCATGCTTATAAAAAGTACCAGGTAAAAATGAAATGTAGAGAAATGATTCCTTTAAAAAATGTACAAATTCAAATAGATCATATGTCTGAATAATGTGTGTTTAATACATGGTTCAGGTTTTAAAACATGCCACACAATACACTAGTATTGTAAAAATATATCTGTTCTTTCAATAAAAGGGAATCCAAATAAATCTGACAAATTTCTTTTGTTCACAAATAATGACAGTGTAAGAACAAGCGTTCAAACAGCATTCTGCGTGTTGCGCTTACAGAGAATATCCCTTCCCCCTGTGGTTATTTGTTATGACTTACATAACACATGAGCTCTCACTGCGGCCGCATTATTAGAAAAGACACGATAATGCTGTCCGACTCTCAATAAGTCACTCGTGGTTGTCCTGATGCGGTCGCTCTGAGCCCTCTTTGCCTCGTGGAATCACAGACGGTTACATCACAACCGTCCAGATTCTCAACACATGCAGAGAAGAGAGAAAAGATGCATATTGTCTTGTCTTCACAAAAATAAAGTGTGTTTTCTACGTCTAAATTGTGCTCCAGCTGCCCTCTGGCTCTGTCACGGTTTCAATGGAAATGTTTCAGAAGCACAGCGTCTGATCTTCAGAAGCCACGTTTATAACGGAGTTTAGAAATGTTTTTTCCAACATAAATACATTTTTGCAGCTCATTTAAAACTAGGGCTGGGCATCGAACCTCCTCCAGTTAAACGATACCTGCGACGATCATCTGCACATCTGGTTTTTCTGTACGGTCCGTGTTCTGCTCTGCATGCTAAAGTTCAGCTGGAGCTAACGCGAGGCTTCAGCTGTCGGAGTTAGGAACGTCTTTTAATTCCCTCTCAGTGGTGCTAAGATCATTAGTTGATTAACGGTGCAATCAACAGAACGCTCATCGATTAGACAATTATTATGTTGACGCAAATGGTATGCATGTTTAAAACTGATGCATTTATCAATAATAAAAAACATTATTGAATAGTAAACTAGACTATTAATTACAAGACAAAGCGTGGCGCTGGTAGACCTATGAATAATAATCATAATGCTGCACCGAGACAACGCCGCATGTGATGAGAAATAGTTTGTGACTGAAGGTAAGTATGTCGGAGAAGCTTCTAGACCAAAGCAGCTCGAAAATAGTATAAAAACATCGAAAACACTGTAATAAAAAACCTAATGAATAAAGTAATTTACACTCGTTTCAACATTTTATAGACACAACATGTAAAGAGTTCATGTGTATCAGGTTTACACGCCGTCCAGACCACATGCTATCTGTGACTCCACTGGCTAGTTGCCCACCACTGCTCCTGTGTGTGAGTCTGTGTGTGAGAGTGTGTGTGTGTGTGTGTGTGTGTGTGTGTGTGTGTGTGTGTGTGTGTGTGAGGGAGACTGAAAGACTTGGTAGACACTTCACACACAACCAGATCCAATAAGGAATGCGTGAGAGCAGATCTCCAAAGCCATCTGGACTGACAGTCTGCAGCTGTGCCACCAGGCCTCTCAGCGCACGCACACACACACACACACACGCGCACACACACACACACACACACACACACACGCGTAACATCAAAGAGTGTCTTGGACCCTACATGAATAATTCCCTTTCACAATAAGAGACACAGAGCAGACAGGTAAAGACCGGCTGCAGGAAGGGGAGGTGACAATGACAATTCACAATCTTTTGTGCATCTCGACGTTAAACTGAAAGCACGTTTTAGCCTCGTTGATTGAACATTGACTAACCGAGTCTCCACACACAGCACAACATTCAGTTTTTTTCTTTCTTGTGAAGCTCCAATATGTTTAGGAAAACGGTGCCCACCATAAAGGGTCATAAGCTTCTCCTGTGACTCATCCACCCACTGACAGGCCCGCTGACGTGAATCTGCGACTTGTTTACCGCTTCTAGCATTTACACCTGTTTTGTTTGCATGGCACCGAAAAATTGCAGCTCCTTACAGCGCCATGTTCCTGAAAATAAAAAGAAACGTCTTCCGCCGCCGACACAAACATCCACTTCTTCTTCTGTTGAGTTTTACGGCGGTTGGCGTCCATGAGTGCTGCATCATCTTCTGCATTGCCGCGGCGTGTGTGAATATTCCTGAATGTGTGAATATTCCTGAATGTGTGAATATTCCTGAATGCACGTGTGAACGGTGACAACATCACCAGCGGTGAATTGCAGCTTTGTGCCACGGAGCCATTTCTTTTCATGTGAAAAGGTCTTTGTTTGACGGCTGTTGCCATTGGCTAGCGGCACAGAGACTCCGCTTTGAGGGAGAACAATTACCCTGGAAAATAAAAGCGTGGTGCACAGGTGTTCAAGACGTTTCCTCGTTTTTAGTAAAGCCTGAGTTCATCTGATAAACCCGTCCATTAGTCAAACTGTACTTACTAGCTTAATCTTGATTGAGCATGCTAATTGAGGAGTTTAATTGATCTATTTTCCTTTCGTTCTTAATTGTAAAACATTTCTTTTATACATGAGTTTATCACACAGTCCACATTGATTCTATCTGCATGTGACATTGTAAATACAGCCTGAGCACGTAACCCCTTTATTTACATTTTATTCCTGTTATTTCCCTGGAATACATCGTACTGTACATCTCTGTTCTGACTGATTCACTGCATATAAGAGAAGGACAAACATGCAGCCTATAAGTGAATTCATCCTCTCTCTCTCTCTCTCTCTCTCTCTCTCTCTCTCTCTCTCTCTCCTCTTTCTCCCATTTCCTCCCTCCTTTAATAGGATCCTTGGTAGAGCTGTGTGGAGGTCAAAAGCTCCCATCTGTCACAGAGGAAAGCTGTGTGGTCTATGACAGACTGCCCTCCTTAACACCATTCACTCTCTCCAGAGACCATCTTCAGCCCGACACTCCGCTTCCACACTAAACACACTGCTTACTGCCCTAACTCAATGAACCAATTAGACGAGAGAACGTCGAGCCGTTTGATTCTACGTTGAATATTTGCTATGAAGAAACACGCTGATGGGGGCTGTGCAGGTTCAGATATGCGTCTCTGGAGCACAACGCTGGACGGACTAACAGACTCATGAATCATCCGACACCCTCATCATTAGTGTGTGTGCAGAGCGTATAGCTTGTGCACCCCTTCACCCCTTCACCACTGTGGCTGATTCTTCTTCCTCCCTGAAATAATTCAAATGAACCCGCTGACCAAACAGAGCCTAGAAGTCACAATCTTGTAGCGTAGACCAATTTCTTCTTTCTTTCTCATTGCTCTTTCACAATGAAAGCCTCTTGTTGTTTATCAATGGGAAGCTTTTATTATGAAGCAGCAGCAGGAAATGTTGGGTTTGCATCAGCAGCCACTTAAAGGGTACCTTCGGTATTTTTCAACCTTCACTTTATTTTCCCATGTTTTTGTGTCTGAGTGACTAATGGGGACAACATTTTTTAAATTGGTCCAGTATTGAAGGACAACGCTGCAGACGGCAGCTCCTAAACGGTCTGCAATGTAATCGCTCGGGGCAACGTATGTACGTCCACTAACAGCGCCAGTGACGGATTGTTATTAGAGGTGTCTGACAACATTATGGAAAGAACCCCTACACAGGAAAAACTACCTTTAGCTCAATCCGGTCTGTTTGGTATTGTGTGTCTCGCTGTGAGAGGTCTCGTTCTGAAATCTCGCGTTGCATCCACACTGTCGAAATCGGCTCAATGTTCAGCCACGGCAATGAAATTCTTTTATATAACACTAAACTAAGCTTTCTGCTTTTTTTCTAAGGTTATTTGACACTTAAAATAATAATCTGAGCCTGTCAGTGGCAAAACATGCACTTTTACAGGAAGTACATCGACGTTGAGGAGTTGCCTGTTTAGCGTCTGCAGCGTTCTCCTTCAGTACTGGACCAAGTTCAGAAATCCAGTCCCCATTAGTCGCTTAGACACAAAAACATACATGTTGAAAAACACAGAAGTAACCCTTTAACACAGCTCTGATACGGCTAAAAGCAATCAGTAAACAGTATAATGAGGCGATTACAGTGAAACTCATTTTCACTCATTTCATTTTCAGCATCATGGTCGCCCTCAAAGGGCCGGTTGTAACTATAAGACTGTGTAAATGTAGCTACTCCCTAACATATTGTTAAAAAACTCTCTCTGCATTTGGTTATTGTTTATTCAAGTGTAACAATATTGTACATGCATTTATATAAATGTAAAAATATATTTAAGCACATTTCTGTTATTATAACATCAATCCTTTTAATTTAGGGTTAAGAAACCCACATTACTCCATCAAAGATCAAACTTTTAAAGAAAATAACAAATATCATCAAACAAGTTATTACAATAACTTTGTTCAAAGCTTAAAATCCTTTCAAGGGTGCGTTTGCACAATCCCACGTGAAATATTTCATCTGTAGTAAAGCCACGTTTAAAGTAGTCTTCAATGTACTCGCAATACATTTCTATGTCAAATGTAGGGTAACCTGTGAAGAGCTGCTTCTATGACTGTTGTGTTTAAGTATCTCATAATTATAACTTTCTAGCTCATAATTTCGACTTTCTATCTCATAATTTCGACTATGGGGATATTTTTATTATCACATCTAACTTAAATATTTTTGTTATTTTTTTTTTTTGCTGGCGGATTCGCGGGCCACATAAAATGACATGGTGGGCCGGATCCGGCCCGCGGGCCTTGAGTTTGACACCCAAAGGGGGTTAAGACAAAAGGGGTTAGGGTTAGGGTGAGGCATTCAGTTGTGATGGTTAAGGTTTGTGTAAGAGGCTAGGAAATGCATGATGTTAATGAGTGTCCTCACTAAGACAGAAGTACAAGGTTGCATGTTAGTGTGTGTGTGTGTGTGTGTGTGTGTGTGTCCTCTCAATGGAGTAAAGAACACATTTGCAGGACACTGTGACCCCAGCCAGGCATATCCACCAATCACTGCAGACTGCAGCAGATTACAGCAAACCAGCAAACCACTGTGTAAGGAGAGGTGAGAGGCTCTGAAGGTGAGAGAGGATAGAAATTAATGGACAGTGACAGAGACAGAAAGGAGGGGACGTTCTGATGGGACAGAGAGAGAAAGAGAGGAACAGGAACAGAGAGAAACCAAACGACGATCTTTACCTGAACTAACTAAGTATTTCACCATCTTTAATTAAAACTAACTAAGTATTTCACCATCTTTAATTAAAACTAACTAAGTATTTCACCATCTTTAATTAAAACTAACTAAGTATTTCGCCATCTTTTCTTAAAACTAACTAAGTATTTCACCATCTTTAATTAAAACTAACTAAGTATTTCACCATCTTTTCTTAAAACTAACTAAGTATTTCACCATCTTTTCTTAAAACTAACTAAGTATTTCACCATCTCTTCTTAAAACTAACTAAGTATTTCACCATCTTTAATTAAAACTAACTAAGTATTTCACCATCTTTTCTTAAAACTAACTAAGTATTTCACCATCTTTAATTAAAACTAACTAAGTATTTCACCATCTCTTCTTAAAACTAACTAAGTATTTCACCATCTTTAATTAAAACTAACTAAGTATTTCACCATCTCTTCTTAAAACTAACTAAGTATTTCACCATCTTTTCTTAACTAAGTATTTTTGTTACCTAATTTGCTGACTGAGTTGTTTCCTGTGACTTGATTTTGAAAAGACTGTCTGAATTTCACAAGCGTAAAATGACACGTGTTGCTGGTTTGAATAGGAAACAAACAGACATCATAAGAACCCTGAGGATACATTGCTCCAGAGGTTTTTTTTTTTTAGGAACCAGGAGAGGTTTTGGATATTTTGTCTTCATATTTTCACTGAAGACAAGGTTGCATAGATAGCATCAGAGCGTTGCAGGAACCAGACAATGCAATGATGTGAAGAGCACAAACTCAAAAATGGATGTTGCCGAGCCAGAGATATAGAAATCCCTTTATTCCATTGCTTCCTGTATGAAACCTGGAGGCACTTTTCATATGTACTCTAACACCTGTAAACGCACCTCGCTGTGTAAAAAAAGCTCCCCTTTGATGTCAAGACTCGCGAGCTCCAAAATAATGACTTTGCTTGGGTTTCTGTTTGCCAGCCGACTCGAGCGTCTCACCTGTCGGCCTCGTCCCTGCCGCCCTGCTTCTCAGAGAGCTCCTGGTCGAGGGAGGAGGAGGTGCTGCCCTCGCGGCTGACCCCGCTGTTGCGTCCCGGGCTGTTCTCCGCCGACGCCCTCCCTCCTCCGGCGGGTCGGGGGAGGCCGGCGTCGGTGTGCTGCTTCAGGGTCTGCAGCTTGGCCAGGGGGATGATGTCGCAGGCCTGGGGCCGGTGCCACACCGTGCGCTGGGTGGAGGCGTTGTAGTAGTAGAAGCGCGAGGTGTTGGGGTCGAACAGCTCCCACCACTGGTTGTCGCCGGTCCGCTTGATGCAGACGCCCTGCGGGGGGTCCCACACGCACTCGCCCGTCAGCAGGTTGGCGTACATGCGCTCCCGCGTGCGCGGCTCGATGATCTCCACCCACTCCAACCTGCAGGGGGACAGTTCACTGTTTTCAGTTTAAGAACAATCTGGAAGACATGCGTTGTATTATTCTCCACGAATCAACAACACGTTCAGGTGACAGATCATTAATTATACGATGCGTTCTAAAACCACGGAGCCAATTTCACTCTATGAATTACAACTTTATGCATTAAAGCATTAATGCATGTTAGGTGTTTTAGAGCCCAAACTGTACATTAAGTGCAGTTCATCATTATGATCAGGGTGGAAGAAAATATCCATACACGAGTGTCACAATATTTTCTCAAAAATTCTGTATTGATTTTTAATCAATAGTTTAAAGATATTTATAGATAAAAATCTATATATTTTTTTTAATGATATGGGCACATTTTTAAAAGTAGTAGAAAAGTAGAGCTATGATGTTGGATGTTACAGAAACTGACCAACATTTTTTTTTTCTGCATATGAAGATGTGCTCTTTATATTATATATTGTATATAAACTATAACTGTTTTCCTAAAATTTGATTTAAAATACGACTACCGCCTCACAGTTGTAGAACTACCCCAACCAGTCAAGTTGCAGTTTACATCCACGTCTTTCCAAAAATGTCATCACGTCATCATTTTATCCTGTTAGACAATTTGTGTGAAATTGTCAGAATTATCACATGAATTCTTGAGTCACAGTGACCTTTGACCTCAAATTACTAATCACTTCATCCTTGAGCCCAAGGATGAAGGATTTTGAAGGAATTCCCACAAAGAGATACAGCGAGAATGGACCGGACATGCGGAGGCAGTATATTGAATGGTAACTGTAGTATACAGTAGTATATACGACAGGCATACTGTGATACCTGTCGTATCGCCATATCCTGGCCAATACACAGCCCTAATTATGATGTCATCTTCCAACACTGGCAGAAGAAAATCATGCCACTCCGCTCCAGTGCAGTATTCAGTTCAAACAGAAGGGACACGGCCGCGGTCTTAACCATCGGTCAGATTGTGGATGTTGGAGTTGTGCTGAAAAGAGCTGAAGGCTGCACAGTTAAACCGCCAGGTCATGAAAATATCATCTCTGGTGCCACAGTTCTGTCTGGACAGGTGCTGCTTTTGTCATGGTACGCAATTATCTCACTGGAAGCTGTCAAACAGTGGGATCAGCGGTAGAGCAGTCAGAGGATCAGAGGATCAGCGGTTCGATCCCCGGCTCCACTAGTCCATGTCGATGTGTCCTCGGACGAGACACTCAACCCCGAGTTGCTCCCGCAGGCTGTTCCTGCGCTGTGTGAATGGGTGTGAATGATTAGTTAGAGTCCTGATGGGCAGGTGGCACCGTGGTGTGAATGGGTGAATGATGACAAGTAGTGTTAAAGAGCTTCGAGTGGTCGGAACACTAGAAAAGAGATATACAAGTACAAGTTCATTTACCATTCAATGCCTTCATCAGACGGTTAGCATACAGTAACGGCACTGTTGTGTGCATGCAAGCAGCTGTTCTTCTCAATGCTTCTTCTCTTGAAAATATAGAACGCATCACTTCCGCATCACTTCCTGCAGAATGCTCTTCCCCGGGAGAGACTCTTTGGCCACGACTGTCAGCTGCACATTTTACCTTCAGTTTGAGCCGAGGAGCTGAATGTAGCGTGTTCAGCAGCAGAAGATAACAGGTTGTAAATGAGCCGCATTACAGAACTGCAAAGGGATTACACACATACGGTATTATGAATAATAAAATAAAAAACAGAAGCCCACTCACACAGATCTGCACGCAGCAGTCTGCTCTTACACATCTCACACACACACACACACACACACACCCACACACACACTGGAAACACACACGCAGTTTATAAATATGCACTTGAGCAGCATTTTTCCTGGCGGATACGAGGTGGATCGATGAGTGCTGGCAGGCGGAGAGTGGGTGGACGGCGTGTCGGTCCAGCTGACTTTACATAACAGAGGAGGAGGATGAGGTGGACGAGGAGTTCGGAGGAATGTCCAAGAAGCAACACAAACTGTGGTTTAATTCTCACAAAAGTGCCAAACCTCTGATTTTGTTGGATAATAATTAAAGAGACCAGCTGTTAAACTAAAAAACATTACTGGGCCCTTTTTTTATTTTATGATACTACGTATGGATCTGTGATGTTCCTCTTCAGTAGGAACCAATTGGCTGAGAGCCACAGACAGGAAGTCAGACATGCTGCTGCTTTTGGTCTTATTCATGGGATTTACTAATCATTAAATTCATTATTAGTGTCATTCTTTAAGATGATAATTAATGCTCAGACATGCAGACGGTGAGTTCAGAGTGGACCTGCACAAGGTTCATGTGGTGGTTAAAGTAACGGGGGACCATAAAGACTGAGGAGAACTATGCAGTTTAATGATCGTATTTAGACAATGCACATTTCTTTTTGATTCAATCTGTTGGAACTTGGGAAGAACATTTAATATTCTAACGACCTGTTGGAATTCAAATTTACAGTCTATAAGAATATTTGTCTTGTGGTCCAGCAAAAGCTTTAAATCCACCGTCAGCCAGAGGTGGGGACTTCATTTTGCAACTTGAACTCTAGTCACACACTCGAGACTCAACTTGAGACTCGTCCTCAAAAGACCCGAGACTCGACCGGGACTTGACATTTGGGAATCTTAGATTGGCGTCCGCTGATTATCTTTGAAAAGATTAGTGAGTGTTTGTTTGCTTGCCACAGGGGTTTGAACAGAGCTGGCTCTGCCATGACTATAAAAATGGTTGAGCGACACGTTCCACTGCCGAAGGCTACTTCTTTGAAGTTAGCTAGTTACTTTCAGTAGTCACATCCTTGAAGAAATAGCGACAGGAAAATGGGAATAACTCCCTTAATACTACACATGAACTACTTCAAATAGCATGTGCATATACGTACACGATAGTGCACGGACATTTTAAGCTTTGCCATTGATGAAAAACTCATTTTTACCTGACAACACATCGCGGCGCGAAAAAAGAGGACAGTGACAGCAGCACCATCAAAACACTGCGGTGAGGATTGCGGTGCGCGTCTATTCGTGCTGTTACGGTATCAGAAAAGGATGAAGAAAGACTCGCATTAGAGCAATAACGTCTCACATTTTAAGAACCAAATAAAACCGTTAGCAAAGACGTTGCTAGCAGCTAACAGGACCCTGACTATGGGTGCAGTGTTTTGCTGCTGCATCGCCGGACTGGCTGCTTTTCTTGAAGCGCAGCGTGAGTCGGTTTGAAACGCGGCCGCACTCCAGATATCAACACTATCTGGCCACTTATCTGACAGACGCAGGCTTCACTGAGATCCACAGACAGTGACAATCCCTACTGAACACACACACACACACACACACACACACACACACACACACACACACACACACACACACACACACACACACACACACACACACACACACACATTACAGCAGACACGAGGTGTGGCTGAAGGGTGTCTGAATCCGATGATCCACTCGGACCCGAGCGGCTCTGACAGCACGGCTTAACGGCTGCATCCTCTCCTCTTCAGACCACAATCCTGACAGCTGAGGCACCTCAGAGGGAGACTAAAGTGCAACCGCAGCTGGACAAGTCAATACCCATGATGCACCTGATCCCGTAAGACTAACTGTTTTAAAATGTTGTGTCCTGTCCTCGGGGAGTATGTCCCTGTTATTATTCATATAAAATGATGGTCAGAATATGAAAGAAACAGCCAAACGCCCGAGGATGAACTTATAACGACCGTGTTTCTTATTGGTTTTATTAGCGGTTTCTTGCTGATTCCAGACTTTTCCTTCACCCTGTAGCGAGTCTCCTCTCTGCATTGGGACAGCCACAGTTAGCGCTGGCTGCTGTGTGTGCTTGTGCGCGAGGAGGTGGGGGGGGGGGAGAAAGACGAGAGAAAGAAATGGCACATCGGCTGTCGCAGCGAATGCTCGTCAAGCAGAGCAGAACGGGCCGGTTTAAATAGAGAGATCCAGAGCGGAGATAGCAGGATTAATTGGCCATAATTGCTCGACGTGTTGGTGTTCCAAGTGACCCAGTTTAGCTGGTGACCCTCCTCCCTGAGCCTGCAGAGACGGGCTCTGTGCGCCGTTGGCATTGCACTCTGAAAGACACTAATGGGGACTCTAAAGGGGGTTCACAAACACGTCGTGTCGAGGAAGCTCAAAGCAGGTCTTTAAAATCCATACTTTTATATTGAGTCAACCACTGGTTTAAAGACGTGCTGCTCTTATTACAGACACTTTGGTATTTTGATGATGCAGTCGTGAAACTTTACAGGTGTGTTGTTGCCTTCAAAATGAAGGTCGAGTTTAAAGATGGGCGTGGTCCAAGAATGGGCGCAGGAACTAGGGAGGTAGGAAGTAGGGAGGTAGGAAGTAGGGAAGCGGTCACTGACCCCTCACTTTACGTATGTAGACTGATTTGGCGTTGAGCTGTTGGGAGATGGTGTCTAGTATTTTTAAGTCTGTGATGTCTATCAGGAAACGTGTAGTAATCCTACTACACTATAAGTGCTGCGTCAACCCCAGCTTCTGAAAAGTGAAGCCAATGCTTAAACTTAAACCTGCATTCTCTCCACTGACCAGCAGGGGGCGGCTCCTCTGGTTGTATAGAAGTCTATGAGAAAATGGCTCTACTCCTCTCTTGATTTATTACCTCAGTGAACATTGTAAACATGAGTTTATGGTCTCAATCTCTAGTTTAAAGTCTTCGTCAATACAGAATGATGTTCATTTAGTAAATTATGATCCATTTAGAGTCATAAGCCATAAAGCAGGGTTTGCTATCGCTACCAGAGCTGTATACGGCGTTTCTACGTCACTCCTCCGCAGCACAAATATGGTCACTTCTGTTTACTGGTTGCAAAAAAAACAAGATGGCGACGGCCAAAACGTCCACTTCTTATATACAGTCTATATATTTTACTAATCACTCCCAACGCGTCACATAACACAGCTTGTTCAGTGCTCCATGGCCTCTGAAGCTCGTTTCACGTGCGTATGCGACGTGACTAAACGTGGTTTAGTTGGCTGAACTTAAACTTCCTGTGAAAACGGAAGTTTATTTAGAAAAAACACTACATACATACAATACCTATAACACTACACTCCATTAAAAACATACACATATATAGTATACAATAGTGCAAATAGGCAGGTAGCAGGAAGTACAATAGGTTATATTAGCTTAGCTTAGCACAAAGACTGGAAACAAGGGGAAACGGCTAGCCTGGCTCTGTCCAACGGCAACAAAATCTACCTACAACTACTTCTACAACAATTAACACGAGATAGCTCATTTGTTTAATCTAAAAAGTGTATTTTTAAACACTTTTCTGTAATTGGTACACATGGTACACACTCTGCACCAAATAATGACGTCTCAATAACCCAGATACTGACGTCTCACTTTGTGCTCATTGGAATCAACCTCCAACAGAGCTCACTGCGCTGGGCCAAAACTACCAGATAGAAAAGAATACATGAATAATAAAAGTATGACATTTGTACCAGAACATTCAGATGATAAACTGTGAGGGAAACTGTTTCCATCGTGTCTTGTGAGTGATATGATGGACGCCAACACGACGTCATAATGTCCCACATTTAATGCACACACAGAGACTCTGAAGTGGAGTTCAAGCTCTAATGTGAAGTTCATTCCTCTCGCCTTTCATTCGAAAACAACTGCACTTTGCTCTCATCCATCAAACAAGATGCCGCACAAACACTCATGTCAGATGACACCCAGCTCTGTCAGACATCCACACCACCTGCTGCGTCTCTGATCCTGATCCTGGATCTCAGAGCGCCCTGCTGGATGGACATGTGTCCTGCGGTGTTCAGAGCTGTTGGCCTGAGGAGCCGGTCTGAGACACACACACACACACACACACACACACACACACACACACACACACACACACACACACACACACATGCAAACGTTCAGCCCTTCAGCTCTGATGACCCCATGTGAGAGTCAAACCAGTCTGTTGTCAGTCAGTACGCTTTATCTCTGTCAACTGGAGGAAGCGCAGTGCATCATGGGTTAATCATACAGCAAATCCCTGTATTAGTTGTATCCAGGAATAAAGTGCTTTGCAGTACAATTGTATTCAGGTTGTATTCAGAAAGAACTCTTCTGCCCTCTTAAAGTGCATCGCACCGGTCCACAAACAGCCAATGGGATGTCTCCATTGGATTTTGGATTATTGCAGAAAATAACATCTGTGGCAAACAAACGTTTATGATGCTTAAAACATTTTGTTAATCAAGATAATCCTGACAAATGAGCACAACTTTTATGATTTTTGAAGCAGAAGTAAAAAGCTAACGCTAGGCTATAAAGGAAGCACGGTCACATGACTTCACGTCTCCACTAAAGGAGGACTAGTGATCTAGGGATGACGTTGAAATCTCTTCAGCTTGTGTGAACCACAGACCTTATTAAAGAGACATTGACTTTGAGGCGAGGGTACTGGAAGTGCAAAAATGACTCATTCCTGCAGCCCTCTATTCACGCGTTACATGCTTAGCATCTTTTCAAACTGAACTTCCGTCTCCACAGGAAGTGAGGTTGAGGCAACAAAACCGTTTAGTTGAAGGTCAGCTCGGCTGATTAAGTGTGTGTCAGACGCTGATGAGCGCGGAACCAGCTGCCTTAATGGATGCGTTGGGAGTGAGGACGGGTTGGAATCTTGGGCAAGGACAGGAGGACAGATGAGGAGAGGAGGTGGTGAGAATAAGGAGGTAGAATAAAGGTCAGTCTAATTAACCTCCCATTAAAAAAAAAAAAAACAGCTCAGAGAAACCCTTTATCTGAAACAGCCTCCTGACAGATGTTTCATGAGTTTATGTCATATTCTAATCAAAAGCCTCACCGTTTCTTCTGATCTGCTTCTGTTATCATTTGCAGTGACTGCAAACTTGCTCCATGTTTACCCGGTGTCTTATTATGTATATTTAATATTCAACTATCAGTGCACACTTCATTCACTCACTCACACACACACACACACACACACACACACACACACACTCTTCAACTGCAGCTCAGCGGGGGTTTGCACAGAGCAGCCTTTGATAGTGAGGATGTGGGCTCATTCAGCATGTTGCACCAGCTGTTAGCATGATTACATCTGCAGTGGACACATACAGTATGCACACACGCTCAGACACTCACTCAGTCACTCACTCACTCACTCACTCACTCACTCACTCACTCACACGCTCACACACAATCGTTTACATGCTTCTACTGTCACAGTCAAACGCCTTTTCTTTGGCGTGTGGCCATTGAAATATATTTTTAGCACCCAATATCTAATATTAGCAGATTCTCTGCCTTTGATATCGCTGTAATACAGGAAGCAGGTATGCTGTCATGTTCAACTGATAAGTAGATTTTGAAGACACGTGCGTGAGATGCAATCGTGAATTCAAGTTTAGACTTCACGTTCTTTTTCAAGCTACACTGTTAAAAGCTGTCTGGTTCCAGCTTCTCAATTGTGAGGTTTTGCTGCTTTTAGTTGTCCTTCGTAATGGATTTTCTTTGTGTTGAACACTTTTTTGCTGTAAGAAAAGCCTCCAAATTAGGAAGCAGCAAATCACCACGAAATGCACTGAACAAGCTGTAAGCCACACTCTTAGAAATAATGGTTCCAAACGGGTTCCTCCTGATGGTCTGATCTTCTACCCTGAACAGTTTGAAGGACTGTTGAGAGCACAATCCAGTCCACCCCCAAAAACTGTTATGGTTGCTATGGGTTGCGCTACACCACATCATTAGGGGCCTCATGAGGAACCCTGGGTGGGTTCTAGATGAAACCCTAGGAATATAAAAGGGTTCTCGGTAGCTCCCCCTGGGTGGGTTCTAGATGAAACCCTAGGAATATAAAAGGGTTCTCTGATTACCCCATAGAAGTATTCTCTGTAGAACCGCTCATAGGGAGTTCTGGGTGGAAACAATCACAGATCGGGTTGTATGTAGAACCCTCTGAAAGGTTCTAAAAGAAACCAAAAAGGATTCTCCTACAGGGACAAGCCAAAGAACCCTAGATGGTTCTAGTGAGCCTCTTCATTACTAGGAGTGTGTGGTCTCAGAACATGGTTGTGGTAGCAGAGACATGCGAGTATTGGTACAGTACTGGTTCACAGTAACCAGGTCATTACAGTGCATTTGAACATGTCTCCTCAGTGCTCATAAACATACTGAATGTAAATTGAACTGAAGCATGTGACGGGTGACATCGTGTGCCTCTGATCAATAACGCTCCAGCTTTGACCCAAATACGCTGACGCTCTACAGTGTGCAGCCAATGGGATTGTGGCATCGATGGGAGGCAGACGCCATGACAGAGATAATTCCACTGTGAGTGAAAAGCTAAGCTAGTATATCTGTGAAATACAGGAGTTACTGTTTATAACGCTTCTATCCCATCTTACTTACTTGGACTTGAGTAATAAAAGGACAGGTTAGAAATTATATAATATCGTACTACACTAACACACTGATTCATGTCATCAATGTTCATTTCATCTCTGAAGTCCTAACGTAGAGTTTATGAGCCTTTTGTCATCGTCAAAAGGAATAATCAACCTTTCACAACAACATGCACCACCACGGCAAAAGATCCCTCCCACTCTGTGACAGCTGCTCTGTCACTCTGGGATTTTCGTTTTGAGGCGGAATGTTCACAGCTTGGTAACGCACACTGTCAACTCTGTGTTTGCACCGCTGCCTTCAACGCATGGAGAGTCCCTCCTGAGCCTCCACTTTGACCGTGTGCCGTGCTTGTTTTTTTTGTCCTCTCTCAAACACATCAGCGAACCTCCCGTGTCCCGGATGAAGTTCTCTGTGGCAGACCTGCTGTGGTTCTCACACATCAACCTGTTGAATGGAAACTTGTGGCTGACTGGGACAGGAAAGCATTGATGTGTGGTATATGAAACAGACCCTTATTAGCACAGGTTCTATGTGTATTATCACCAGTTTTCTTAATGAATTCTGGGTCCAATTCCACTGCTATGTTACCGTTTTGAGTGACTACATGGACTTTGATTCCGCTGGATTCTCGTAACACGGGAAGGAGACGGGAAAGCGGGGAGGATGGTAGTAACACGCTATGTGTGACATCCTTTGCCACAGCATCTTGTGTGATCGTAATCGTGCACTTTATCTCCGTATGTATAGCTTCACCACATGTTCCAGGAAGCCGAATGCTCATGGCCTATAACAGGGGGATTTGTCTATATTATTTATTAGAATAAGAGCAGCTTGTGATGTCACATGACTCAGAACATGCTGAATTATGTGCTTTTACTACGAGGATGCTGCTACAGGCACAATGATATTTATTTTCTTTGCAATGCTTGTAAATGTAACCCTCACAGTTGACACATCTCTTCTATTTGTTACTAATATTGAATTAACAAAAGATGGTGGAAGTAAATTCATCTGTTGTTTAATCATGAATCATTACAAATATGCAGTGTTAGTCACAAAATAGCAGATTAATGTTGATGTGTCAAGATGAATTGATAATGGTTTTATAGTCGCATCGTAGCCTTCTGAATCGAATCGAGAAAAAAAATTAAAAAGAATAAAAAAGAATTGCCAATACCCAATATTTAACCCGCCCTGTATGTCAGTATGAACATAAAACATATCGCTCCATGTTAGACGGTCCGTCTCTTCACCTCCACACTCATACAGACAACCCTCATCTGGCACTGCTGCATAACGAGAAATTAACATTTATTATGGAAATGAAAAGGAACAATGCGCCGGGGAACACCTCCTCCTTATCCCCCAAGAAAGAGACAAGCGACGCTACGCCCTGTGAGAAAACAGAGCTAACGCACACGGACGCAGTACCCGATAATGTATATGCATGTACGGTGTAGCACATTAACGTTCCTTCCTGTGGCCAATCCCGTGAGGCAGAGGCAGAGAACGCATTTGAAATGCAGCCCGTTCCATCTGGAGTTCAGTCAAACGTGTGCCGTACGAAGGCTTTCCATTTAAACGGTGGTCTCGAACTCAACGGGCTCTCCTGCTTCTGCCCCTCTCCGACTATGTTAGCGATGACGCCGGCAGACACATATGATGGACGCTCATATCACATGTCAGGGTCACGTCTCCGGGGATCGTGAGGGAACCCCCCCCCCCCCCCCCCGGGTGGTCCGAGGACCACGTGAGGCGTATCATGATACAGGGGTTGCGATACGCAAGCTGGTATGCTGTGATTTATTTAAAGTATAGAACACACCGTCATATGCGTAAAACATGAGTGAAAAAAAAACAATTACTGGCTAGTGGTTGTTGGCCTCCACCAACCAGTCATGTTGCACTTTACACGTCTGCCTAAAAATGTCATCACTTCATCATTTTATCCCGTTAAGACATTTGAGCGAAATTGTCATAATTAGCATATGAATTATTGAGTTATGGCAAAGAAAATGTGTTTTGTGACCTTTGACCACTAAAATGTAATCAGCCTCGAGTCGGTTGGTGTTCCTGACAAAATGAAAGATCTAATAAATTCAATCGAGTGTTTCTGACAAATTTGAAGAAATTCCATCAAGGCGTTCTTTAGATATTATGAGATTGGGACAGACACATAATGCCTGCGGCCATGAAAAATCACCGGGATTTTTTGTCATAATTTGATATTTTCTGTAACGTCACATACTTTGCACAGTATGTGACGTGTGTATTCCTACATAGAGAACGTCTAAATATTTCATGATTCTTACCGTTTATTACAACTTGGGTCATATTTTTGTGCTTTTGTCCGTTACTTCAAACAGCTCTGCTTGATTGCTTAAACCTGACATCATGTTGACATTTTGTTGCTGTGAAACTCCTTGTTAGCGGTAATTGGAGGCATTGGGTGTGTAACACTGAAGGTACAGTGGGAGCCTTCTAAAACTCTACCAGCTGGAGGCTGTTTGGCTGGCAGCCGACTGGGATCCAGTTCCCAGCTGGTGATGTATTACTCTGGGATGTATTGTGCAGCGTTGTAAACATACTTCTCCTGTATTTATTCATTGAGTGAGGAGCACACTGAATGTTTTTGTCCCTATGTACACCTTATTAGTATCACATAGCCACACCTGTCTCCACTCGTCTGAGCCCCAGATGCTCACTCTTATCTATTAGCTGCTAACAAAGCTGTTATTTTGTATCTCTTAGAGCTTTCATGCTCAGAATAGAAGGTACGATCAGTAACTAGAGGCGTGTCTATCCAGTAATCTGGCTTGCTCGTGCTCTAAATTGAAACAACCTTTATTTTATGTTGGCTAATGCATAAAAAAACAACAACCTGTGTCAGTGTTTTACATAAGAGCTCCAGCATGATATCTTCATGACCCTATGACTGGATTTCAGGCGCAGTGGGTCAACGAACATGTCTGATGGCAGAGAACTGCTTCAGCTTTCATAATCACTTCCCCTCCTGATGGACAGATAAAGCTTTGCCAATCAGGACGGCAATTCTATATGGCTGGACCTGTAAGTAAGTAAGTCCAGCAGGTAAAAGTCGAAACAGGAAGTGGGACTGTAAACTGTGACGGATGTTTAAAACCGACAGTTTGCCTTCTTCCAAGCCGGTTTGACGAACGATTCATCTAACAGAGTTTGTCACTGATCAATAAATTCTCAGACACTAAGGTAGATCTTATTCCAGCCTACTACCTTGCCAGTAAATGGTTCCAAACACAGAATGAGACTTATAGTAAATCTGTTTCCCCTATAACCTTTCCTTTACTCTATCTAATTATCTTTGGAAGTGCTCTGAGGCTCCAGTTCCTCATCTCATCTCCTGCCGTTTTGAAGCCTCGAGTTCGAGGATTTCGCAGTCGCCAACTTGGATTACGGCTGTCGCCACGTTTTTTGTTTTTTATGCAACCAATAATTTGGAATGTGGAGAAGTAACGTAGAGACGCTGGTATCATATGTCTCTGGTAGCGGCAGCAACCTGTCAATCACAGTAAGCCCCGCCCTAAAGCATACCCTGCTTTATGGTCTGTTTGACTCTAAATGGACCATAATTTACTAAATGAACATCATGCTGTATTGAAGAAGACTTGAAACTAGAGATTGAGACTATAAACTCATGTTTACAATGTTTACTGAGGGAATAAATCAAGAGAGAAGTAGAGTCATTTGCTCATAGACTTCTATACAACCAGAGGAGTCGCCCCCTGCTGGTCAGTAGAGAGAATACAGGTTTTAAGACACTTCAGCAACGGTTCTGCTGTCGATACTTTAGAAGTTCTGGAGTGAGATGTCCTTGTCTCAAACCTCCTGTCTCTGTGTCTTTGTCTCCGGCTCAGTACAGCGTGAGACTCACATGGTGGCAGAGAGAACAGAAAGATCCAAAGTGAGGCTACATTTGACTCCAGTAGATGCTGAGAACTCTGGTTGTCTGAAACACAGTAAAACCCTCAGAGAGAGGAACCAGCAGCAGTTCATCACAACATGTGACCAACAAGAGAACATCAATGTGCAGAAATGATCACTCTTCTACTGTTTGTGGAGCAGCCGTCCACTGCAGGTAACGTTAGCGATGATATACAGAGTTTGATCAGAAGAACAAGCTAATTCATTAAAGCTAATCACTGAGCTAATTGTTTAGTTGAGAATGTTTTTTTAAGATTTTAGAACTTCTTGTATTGCTGTTCAAGAAAGACTATTTCTTTCCATACAAGAATAATAAAGCAATGTTGATTATTTTCTCAAGTAATTTTTTTTTTCTCACAAAATAATGAAAAAGAACCGATAAGAGTATCGATAAGGAACCGAACCGATGATCAGTATGGATAATAGTACTCCGCAGTAAAACGTCTAACGGTGGAAAAACCAGATCACCGCTGACATCCCCTCAACTGTTTGTTTTGTAGTTCTGGTTTGATGGGAACAAGTTCAGAGGTGTTTTGTAGGTGCGTGAATTCAGGCCGGCAAAAAAAAAAATACAGGTTACCGTAAATGCAACACTATTCCAACTAATAGGAAAAACAAGATCCGTCGCCTGTGCACTCAGAATGAGCTCCACAAACATGTCCGGTCAGTGTGAAAGATAAAGTGCTGCTGCGTCTCCTGGGACCTCTCCGGTGAGCAGTGTGGGCTCCTGTGTGTCTCTTGGCTTCGGTCCCAGCTCATTACGCCGGTGGAGTGTCTCTATCGGCAGCCAGCGTGACTCATCTCATGCGCAGAGGCACGAAAAATCCAGGGGAGGATTTGGTTTGTGGTGATACTGCTCTGGATATTGCTTATTAGTCCTGTAGTATATCTCTGCTGCTTATCAGTTCCTTCTGATTACCTTGAACTGAAAAACAAAGTGAATAGATTCACTGCTGAGCTGGTTGCTCTCAGACTCAAAATCTACAACAAATTGCAAAATTGGAAAATATGGTGCAAATCAGGCTAAATAACAATTTTAGCTTGTTCATAGCAATTTGCTATTAGCCGCCTGAGAGCTCTGTACAAAGCAGTTACCTCCAGTTCTACAGAGTGAAGCCGATGCAGAAGTGTCTTAAAACATGCATTCTCTCTACTGACCAGCAGGGGGCGACTCCTCTGGTTGTATAGAAGTCTATGAGAAGATGACTCTACTTCTCTCTTGATTTATTCCCTCAGTAAACATTGTAAACATGAGTTCATGGTCTCAATCTCTAGTTTCAAGTCTTCTTCAATACAACATGATGTTCATTTAGTAAATGATGGTCCATTTAGAGTCAGATAGACCATAAAGCAGGGTGTGCTTTAAGGCGGGCTTACTGTAATGGACCGTGAAATCGTCAAACTTGAGGCTTCAAAACAGCAGTCCACAAAGCAACGGGTGACGTCACCATGACTACGTCCACTTCTTATATACAGTCTATGGTCTGTACGCAGATTTGTTTCCACATCCACAGCCGGTAACGTTGCTTCTAGCAATAAAATGATATTATGACAATAAGATAAAACACAAAGTTACTTTAAAACTCAAAACTAACTTAAAAGACGTATATGACGTGAATCTTTCATGAATGTAAATAACTTATTTCGGCCTCTTGTATCTTGTTATCTGTTGCACATCAGCATTGATTTCTTTACTTCCTCCCTTTGCTCCCTCTGTGTTCCTGCAGTATTTCTGTTGTACCACAGAGGTTCGTCTCTTTCGCCCTTGTCCTCCTTCCCTCCTCTCTCTTTTCTGCTCTGCTAAGCATCATTCAGACTCTGTGATTTTAATCAAGATGAAATATGGATCTCTGTGAGAGTATGTGTTTGTGCTCCGAGAGGTGGGACGTTCAGACAGTGAACAGTGTGTTTTCTGATTTTATCAGCGCTAATGTGGTATTTCCTTTTAATTAAGCCTGCTATCATCATTTTTATTTGATAAAAATATATAAATAGTGGAGCATTTAGCAGCTGAAGAGGCGTTTTCTTCTCATGGGTTGGTGGAGACCAAATCAGAGCTAAAGTGAGAGTTAATATTAGACTGACAGCAATCACATGAACAGAAACATGACAGCTTATGACGAAGGAAGGACGATTTGAAATAGCACATGTTACTGTCAACACCTCCATTGTAAAGGTGTCAGCAGCAGATTAATCAGGGTTCGCTAAACAGTTGCCAGGTTGCCATTGGCAACAATTTTGAGAAATTGTCAATCAATTTGCCTTTGGTTGCCATCAGTGGTAGCCACTTTTCCACATATCAAAAAATAGGGAGAGCATACAGTGCGATATTGAAAGATTGCTGTTACAGTCAGAAGCGGAGCGTTCTGCATGTGTGTTGTAGGGAATCGAGAAATTGTCCGACACACAGGAAATTGATCAGCAGTCAATAAGGGACTCGATAATGAATCGGACCGAAAAGCCAAATTGAAAATGCCATTGGAATCAAAATAGACTTTTCATTTCCACTCACTAGTGCGTTGGTGCGTTTCCTGGCATATAGGGATGCCTCTTCTGGTCCATCAGTCGATTAATCAGGTTTCTTTAGTCAATTATACATTTGTTTACGCTTTGTCATGCTGAATGACTTATAACTTAAGAGCACATCTCTGGTAAACACAAGATTTAAACTGGTGCTTTTTGTGTGATTCTTTGTGGAGAAACTCAGTTCCACAGATCTTGAGTCCCATTTATAACCATTGCGTCCACAAAGAGAGGCCTGAAACGCCACTTCCCACGCAGAAGTTGTGAAATGATCATCTTCTGTAAGAGAACGTCTACTAGTGTTAAAGAACTGCACAACAGAGCCTCAATAGATATCAATAATCTGCTAATGCGCTGCATATATCACCAAGTACGATCTCGGCTTTCATTTAGTTTTCTGAGTAAAATCGCTGCAGTGAAAAGGACTTTATTTATTTATGGTTTATTCCATAGGGACAGATACAGCATGCTGCACACACACTAAAAGCAGCTATCTGATGAGAGTATCGGAGCTCGCTGGTGCAGAGGAGTAACCGCGGTGACTGTCACGCAGCTTCTCCAGTCACCTGCACAGGGGTGGTGTAAATGAGCAACGTGTGACAGCTCCTGCACAATCGCTCCATATCCTCATAGTAGCATTAAATAAAGAATAAATAAATAGTGTTCACCCGTCAAACTGCCGTTTGTTAAATGATACCCACGGAGGGTCGTGATCATTCTGAAAGCGATCGGTCTGACTGCTGTAAACCGATAAATACTGCGGTGACACTCGTAATGTGTCCCGCTGCAGGATGGATGCTCTGGCACTGTTAGGACCGAGTCAATGGAAGAATTAGGAGGAAAACAAGATCCAGCGTAAAAGAACCACCGATCAGCAGGCTCTTTTCTATTCATACCGCTGGCCTTTACAACCGGCCGCGATCGATGCTCCCCGATGTCGACGGCTGACCGAGCATGTGCCGCCTCCCTCTCTCTGCCCTGGTTCTCCCTCATCCGTTTCTCTCACCCTCTCTCAGGCACATGTTCTCCTCTCTGCTCTCTTGCCGTTAAGCTGCTCTTTCTTTCCAAAACACACACACACACACAAATCCACATCTGTGACTGGCTGTGGAGGCTGACCGTTGACCCTGGTGCTTCTGTCGGGAGGTGGGGGAGGGGAGGGGTGCTGGGAGTCCCATTCATTCCGTGGAGAGTGAGAAGGAGGGCGTCCGTGTCCTCTGACCCAAAAGAGGCTCCTCCCCCACCACCTCCACTCTCACCCTTTAATGTGTGTGAATGAACACAGAGGTCCGTGTGTGAGGACGAAGCGTCGGTCACTCTTAACACACTACGAGAAGTATTTAAAGGAATAGTTCAACGTTTCAGAAAAGCCCCGTTTCTATTTCTTTCTAAGAGTGAGATGTTTGGATTCATATCGTCATATCTGTGCAGAGTACAGGACGTGGTTAGCCTAGCTTAGCATAAAGACTGGAAGCAGGGGGAAACAGCTAGCCTGGCTCTGTCCAAAGTTCAAACACCTAAAGCTCACTGATGAACATGTACAAGGATTTCAGTGCCGATACAATGTTCTGCTACAACTGTCAAGCTTTCCAATTTCCCCAAAAATATAATACAATAAATCCTAATTGTAGCTAAACGTACGTTCAAGCAGACAAACAGGTTTTCATCTAAACGTAGTGACAATTTTAAACAGATTTCCAGAGAATTGGCAAAAGAAAATGTGAATTAATACACGTTTCCTTCCACTATTGTTGTTTGAATAATAGGAGTTGGGTTCATCGAGATAAACAGCTAATGGCTGATAAACTTATACACTTTTGCTCAGATTTTTTGGGGTTATTTCTGGTAAGGATGAAAAATGTAAGAAGGCCCAACCCTCCAAACTCTCTGTACTGTATTCCACCTGTTTCATTGGTCCGTTTTAAAACCGATTGTGCTGCAATGTAACTGTGGAGCAGCACAAACAAATGAACAGTAGTAATCCATCCCAACAGATCCACACTGACTGCGTTATGGAAAGTCGAAAGCGCCATAAAACGCCTGTATTTTCACACGATTTATGTTAAGAACGCCGTTTTTGCAAAACAGACGGAGGAGCTCATTACCAACAGGGAAAATGCTGTAAAACGGCTGCTTTTAAACAACGTAAAAAGCTGCGTTTTAACATAAATCGTGTAAAAATAGAGGCGTTTAACGGCACATTCGGCTTTCCATACTGTGTTTGCACTCCATCCCGATCTCATCGGTGATATATTTGCTTTACATTTTATTATATTCTTCTGGCTGTAGCTTTTATCCAAAAAAGTAGCCTGCATGTCTTCCCTACCAACACATAGATCTGGAGTAATTTGAAGTTCACCGTCTTTAATATCAAGATAGTCGTCGGTGACACTCCCCCCGTGTGCTGTCCTGCTCCAGCTACCTGTCCACGCTCCATCTTATCACCAGCCAGGAGCTTCCAGCACCGTCCTGCTGTCCCGCCTCTCTCTGGGACCATTTAAGGTATTTTAGTCTTGGCAGAGAGGCTGTGGGCAGATCGGCCTGATGGGGGTCCGTTGTCAGATCGGACCCCCCCCCCCCCCCCCCCCCCCCGACTGTCTCGGGAACTCCAGCTTAGCGCACACCGTTTAGACACATCAGCCAGGAGCATCACCTGCTATTGACCCACATCTCGTCAGAAGAACGGCCTTCTGCTCCGTCTGCCGTCAGACGGAGAGAGAGAGAGAGAGAGAGAGAGGAACTAGCAGGTTTTCGGGATGAGGATCTCGCTCACATTACATTACATTACATTACAGTCATTTAGCAGACGCTTTTATCCAAAGCGACTTACAATAAGTGCATTCAACATTGGTAATCAAAAGAACTACTAGTCACCAGAAGTCATAAGTACATTTCCTTTTCCAAACAAGCATCTAAGAGCATGAAGCAGAGCATAACTCAGAGCCAAAGTACAGTGCAGAAACGGAGGTGCTGTATATCACAAACGGTACCGATGTGACGCCGATGTTATATGTAACCATGGGCAACAAGAGATGTCAAGGGAAATCAACCCCGTGTGCAGTCGACCGTTCAGGTGTGTTCACTGTGAGATCCTGACAGAGTGAGAGATCACTCATAGGCGTGCTAATATTAACATATTAATTCAAGCAGTCAACTCTAGAGATTTCTTTTGTGCTTTTATTCCACAAAATAAGGAATCATAAATCCTATTGGAACCAATACCAGAGGTTATAAAACAACACCCAGCCTCAGCTAGTACGAGTTAAGTACTGGATATCAGCATTAATAACAAAGATGTAGCAGATTTTACTTCAAAGACCTGGATGAGACCAAACAGACTCTTTTGTTTTAATTAAACATGGGATATGAAGATAAAAATGTAAACTCTATATTCTTAAACGCACTACAGCTTGTTATCTTAGGATCCTTTTGGATCTTGTGACTGTCCAGCTCCTACATGGGATGTGATGCGTTTCAATCAGAGGCTATGTGTTTCTGACCGATGCAGAAATACACAAAAACTTATTTTAATGTTTAAAATAATCCCCGTCTGTGTGTTCTTCATTGTCTTTACATGATGTCGTTCTATTCTTCTTCGTTACGTTGGTCTTATCTCAAAATAAATATGCTAATCAGAACATGACTGCATGTATTACTTCAATTATTTGACGTCAGACCAGACGCCCTATCTGCATTATAAAAACGTTCTAAACGCGAAGTCATTTTACTACATATAATTACTTGTGATGGGAATCAATCAGGTGGACTCTAACTTACTATACTTTTAACACGATTCAATTTAAAAAAAACAACCTTTTCCCAGGTGCAGGAAGGAAGCAACAGGACGAAGAGGCAGTGATGAGGAGGAGGGCGGAGGAGAGGGAGTGAAAGGTGGAGAAGAATGGAGGGGGAGGGAGCTGCTATTTGCAGATGAATGAAGCAGCCGGCAGGATAATGGACAGAGAGGCAGGAGTGAAGAGAAAGACAATAGAGGACGGACATTCACGCATCTGCAGCCGTGTGTCCACTTTGCATGTGTGTAGATGTGTGTGTGTGTGTGTGACAGGATGAGCCGGCAGACTTCCCAGCGTGCTGATTGGCTGAATGCTGCTACACAGAAGGATCTCCTCGGTGAATTCCTTGAATTCCTCCTTGAATGTCAGCTGTGATCCTGAGTCAGCTGTTAGCTGAGGAACAAATACTATCTGGCAATATACATTGACTTGGTGTTATATATGTGTGTGTGTGTGTGTGTGTGTGTGTGTGTGTGTGTGCGTGAGATGTCTTTTTGTATCGATTATTAGTGATCAAGGGGACAGGAAAGCGATATTTGGAACAGATGTACATTTGCAGTGTCAAAACTTTTTATAAATTGGCTAAATTGTTACAGGAATGGTCAGTGTCAGTGTCTGTAATGTGAATTCCTGGTTATAAAAGGTCCATCTGCAATATTCTGTGGTGGTATTAGTAATATTTGCTGTGAAAGTGTACTGAAGCAGCAGATCATACGACATGGTAAAGCTACGTTTGAGTCAAATGATTGAGGGCTGCTTTAATTAAATACATTTAGTGATATAATCATGCTACTTTCAACACTCTGTCGTTCTGGATTACTCATCTCAAGTGTTACTGTTGTATTTTAGTCACCGGCGCATTGGTTTGTGTTACTTTGTTAAACAGACCGTGAAACCCTCTGAACCCCAAAACCCACTGGCTGAACTGCTGCTGAACACAGAGCATTGAGGAGAGGATGTAAGTAGAGGATGTAAGGATGTAGACAGTTATATATATAACTGTCTACATCCTTACATCCTCTACATATATATATATATATATATATAAATATATATATATATATATATATATATATATATATATATATATATATATATATATATATATATATATAAATATATATATATATATATATATATATATAAATATATATATATATATATATATATAAATATATATATATATATATATATATAAAGCACATAACACTTGTGGGCACTTGGAGAAATGTTGTATTAATAGATTCCAGTTTTTTACAATTTCTATAAAAAAATAAATGGTCAAAGAAATTCAACTTTTTTTTTTATGATTCATGGCATTGTAACTGTGTTATTGTGCACAAAGGACCTGTCCATGGAGGTGCAGGACATTTATATTGTAGTGAAAAACGAGGCCACAGAGAGAGAAATGTGACAGGAGCATAAAATGACCCAGAACTGCTTGGGGTTCAGAGGGTGAACGAGGTTGCATTCAATGACAGTTGACATTCCTGATTCAGCTTCCAGAGCTGATCGGGAGAAACAGGGGAGACTTTATTTTACCTCCAGGGCTGAAGTAGCTGAAGTAGATGCTTCACTTCAAGGCTAAAGCCAGCAGTTAGCAAACTGAATCCTACCCTGGTCATTCACTATCACTCCACAGCTCAACTGCTAATTTTCTTCTCTGCTCCGATCCTCTCAGCAGCGACTCAAACAAAGCCCTTTCTAGTCTCCTGGATTCACCTAAATGGTAAATACTTTAAATGGACTGCATTCATAAAGGGCTTTTCTCACAGCGCTTTACAACGCAAGCCAGCATTCACACATTCACACATTCACACGTTCACACGCCGGACGGCAGAGGCTGCAATGCAAGGTGCCACCTGCTCATCGTAAACATTCACACTCGCACGTCGAAACAATTTGCGGTCCGGCATCTCGCCCGAGGGCGCTTCAACCGAACCGGCCGCTCCGCCTCCTCGCCTCGGACCTTTGAAACTTTCAAATATTGGCAGCCGTGAGCATCAAAAATCCCCCCTCGATCAGGCTGTGATGCCGTTTACCAAAATGATTGTTGCCATGGTAATTGTACCATAATAACTTTACAAATTGGCACACGCTTATTCAAAGAACTAACAATGGAACAGGTGGGCATCCACCCCTGTTTTAATGCCGTTAAGTGGGTATGACTAAAGAGGCCAAATTAACAAGAACGGCTTCATTTCGATGGGCGTTTTGCAGATGGAGCTTTACTCCGCAAGGATCAGGAAGCATGGGGTCCAGACCTCATCCACACCCCACTGAGCACCCGTCGGGCTCGGGGGCCTCTCCTTTCACTCAGCCCTTTGTTTCACTTCATCCGCCCTCAATTGGCTTAATCGTGCCCCCGTGAGGGCCTGATGCTGGAGGGCTGGGACCCAGCGGGAACAGAGGAGGAGGAGACGGGACGAGCCGGTAGGAGCAAAGGACACGGCCCACAATCTGGATGGAAATGGATAATGGATGCGATTGGTTTGGTTAAGGATCCGTTTTAGGAGCGACATGGTTTTCAATGACGCGACAGAACCCCCCCCCCCCATCTGCTCCGTGTCACCGCCGCACACCAGACATTCCTTGTTGCCACCGGTCCTCAAACACGAGAATCTCCTCTGTGAATTCCTTGAATTCCGCCTCCAATCCCAGCTGAGATCCTGAGCCAGTTTAAACTACACCTCTCTCATGCTATATATACTGTATACATATATATATATATATGTTTGTCATTTGTTTTTGTCAAAGTGAACTGTTTTACACCTGATGTGACGTCCAGAGTCAGAATGGAGACTCTTTGGGGAGTAATGGGGGGTCTAACAAAATGATATTTAAAGTTGACAAACATCATGTTATTTAATTCATGGCACATTTCAAACAGGATAAAAAAAAAAAGGATTTGTCTCTGGCCGTTGTCTATCGTACATATTATTCCCAAATAGAGTCCCATGGTAGTCCACTGGAAAGGCCGAGACTTCACCTCGCGTCTCAAATGTGAACATTTACTGTTTTTTTTACTGGTGATTTTTGGACTGTTGGTCAGACTGAACAAAATATCTGAAGATGCCACCTTGGGCTTTTCATATTTTTGACCATTCTCTGACGT
Organism: Cebidichthys violaceus; assembly: GCF_023349555.1. Taxonomy (NCBI): domain Eukaryota; kingdom Metazoa; phylum Chordata; class Actinopteri; order Perciformes; family Stichaeidae; genus Cebidichthys; species Cebidichthys violaceus. Next base: position 13,455,746 of record NW_027176296.1, read on the forward strand.
TTCTATAGACTGGTCCATTAACCAAGACAACAATCGACGGATCGATGGAAGTAATCGTTAGCTGCAGCAGAGTTCATTGGTGTGTTGCTCGTTTCTTTGTCCAGTAACAGGCAGTGAAACTGGCTCTCTGTAGTAATGGAACCTGTTACAGTATTTGCTTCAAGAGGGACGTTTTCAGCAGCACATGAAAAAACCCGATATTGTCCTTTGTTGTAAAGAGACGTGTCCTCAGCTGCTCCGAACAACACAAGTGTGCACATACCAAAGCCACATTTGTGGTGCAGCCTGTTGGCGCTCCCTCCACAGCACCCCAGGGCCCTGAAGGTGTGACTCCCTTCCTTTAAGACCACCTGCTCCCCGAATCTACCAGCTGGTCGGCTGCAGGAAGCAGAATCGCTGCAGCAACACGCTGCTTACTTTCACTCAAGACTCCTTCTGACGAGACGCTTTACGCTTTATGGGAGGCAACGTTGTGTCGATACATGGACACCAAGTATGGATCTTTTATGACATAAACTATTAATACAGCACAAGTACAAATGAAGCTTCTTCAGTCCACTGGTGCTTCGCTTCTTCTGGTACGGTCATGGCTTAAGTCGGATGTTGACAAACTGCATCATTTGCAGTTAAATAAAGGTAATAAATCAAGTATATATATTGCAATATATGTTATATATGGCTTATAGTATCCTTGGTTCTATGATTGGTCCTTTGAGTCTTATTAAACATTGTTGGTTGTTTGAAGGATCTTCAGATGTCTCATACTCAACATTTTAACTTTCTGGTTGAGCCGTTCGTGCGTTTTCCTACGAAAGTCAGCAAAGCGTGTCAACTTCCACTCGTTACATGCATACAGTCTTTTTAAAAATAAACGTCCGACTTCACAGGAAACTCAATTAAGTTCAGGCAACAAAACTACTCAGTTTAGGAAGTATCTGAAAATACGTATTTTAGTTCAGGCAACAAATCCACTTGGGTTTAGGAAAAGACTGTTTGGGTTAAAATAACTGCAGAAGTGCCGTTACTGAAGTACGCAATTCATAAATCAATGTTTGTCAGATCCATCTACCTCACCTCTCTCTGGTCTTTCTACTTCCTCGTTCATGACTACGTGGACGATGTGATATGAAATGGAGAAGACCAGTCTGCATGGATTTAGTACGTTTTTGGTCTGAATGCGCAGTAAAAACCATTCACGCAAAACACTGTGACTAGTGGTTCGAAATCTGAAATGTCAAGGCTCGTCTTTAGCAGCACTGCAGATTGCAGCATCTGTGTTACACACACACACACACACACACACACACACACACAGAGGCCACAGTGGGACATCTGCTAGGCTGCAGATTGCACCACCAGAGACGGGGAGACATGGGAACGGGAAGAGGACGGCAAACTGTGCAGGACGGCTCACCGTGATGCAAAGTCACAGTACCTTTAGCTTACTGTTGGTGAAGCTGTACACCCTGCTGATCCCTCAATCACACACACACACACACACACACACACACACACACACACACACACAGACACACACACACACACAGATATTAAACTCTGTGGATCTAATGAAACATTCATGGCTGCTCTGTCCAGTTTCAAGCTGCCTCATATTAAATGCATGGAGCGCTCTTTCACTTTCCACACGCACCCTCAGTCACTTATCTTAATATTAGCGGTCAAGACAGACGTCTTCTGTAAGACAGTGCTAACCTAACGACGGCCTACATGATGGCTTGGGTGACCATCACCTCCGCCTGATCTCCGCATCTTCAAGATATTCTCCAGAATAAAGTGCAGCGACATAATGTCTGTACCTGAATCAGAATTTCTCAATTCTAAATCAGACTTGGCTTTAAATTATGGAGATTTGACTTTTTCTCAGAGATCATCTAGAGAGACATTATCCAGCATCCGTTTTAGTGATGATTTTGACTACAACATCGTTGAATGTTTCCAACCACAGTTTCATAAAGACCTGAAAATATTCCTTCACTTCTCAGCAGTTTGGGTGGGGTGGTCAGTCAACTCGTTGGGTCAAGGATCTGGACCTGGACCTGGACCTGGACCTGGACCTGTCCCGGGGACGCTGGCCACACACACCGGCCCGTCTTGAAACACGGACCCCATATCGTTTACCATGCTTTGTGGGTGGAACTTTTTTTTCATATCTTTACGACCGATGTGTTCATGATTAAATTAAAAAAAGCACAAAGTTCCTCATAGATCTAGGCTCTGAAAACAAATGGCAAGTCGACTGCGAGGTCACCTACGGATGATCCAACTCATGGACTTTCAGGGGTGGCCCTACATGCTGGCTCCAAGTCTCTGTCAGAGCACACAGTGATGCATTGTATTTCAAAAGACTCTGCGGTTCTTGGCTTTGTTATCAGTCTTGGTTGCAATTTAAGAAAATAGGCTTTAATTGAAATACAAGTGAGGCCTGGAAGACGCATCACCGCCATTCATCACAGCGGTAGTTGCCATTTTCTTGTCTCAGCTCAGCTCAAAGAGAATCTCTGTATACGTGTGTGTGTGTGTGTGTGTGTGTGTGTGTGTGTGTGTGTGTGTGTGTGTGTGTGTGTGTGTGTGTCCTGTGTATATCTCGAGAACCGTTCATCGGATCTTCTTCAAACTTGGCGGGTGGATTGCTGGAGGCCCAAAGACGTACAGTGTCGAACAATTTTCAACACTTGACACGTCCAATACCGATAAACTCAGAACGGAACTTTTTGTTATCGCCATTACCAAGCTGATGCGGAGGAATACCGGGCAGAGCATGATGTGTTCAAATTCTTTTTTTTGCGAGAAACTAGAGAATAAATCCAGTTGTTTGAAGATGTTTTCACATTAATATAAAATAGATATTAGAGATTAATTATGACCTGTTTAACTTCCTAACACCAGCTATAGGCAGCTTATAATACATCGTTATAACTACCAATGCCCCCCAAAAATGTAAGCAAGTATTAAAATAAAAATACAATCATTTATACCGAATCATTTGAATTGTGTACTATCAGCTGCTAAGTTGCTGAATATGCTTAAAGTCAAGCCCGGAGCATAAAGACACTGTTTCGATGTTGTAGAGTTGTGATGATGCTGATGAGTTATTTGGACCAACAACAGTCTTTTTCTGACGTAACCTGTAACCCTGAATACTAATGTAGTTGGCTTACAAGATGCTATGCTAATGCTGTTTTACTAGTGGGCTTACAAGATGCTATGCTAATGCTGTTTTACTAGTGGGCTTACGAGATGCTATGCTAATGCTGTTTTACTAGTGGGCTTACGAGATGCTATGCTAATGCTGTTTTACTAGTGGGCTTACGAGATGCTATGCTAATGCTGTTTTACTAGTGGGCTTACGAGATGCTATGCTAATGCTGTTTTACTAGTGCAGGTAACTGCTTAGCTCGGCATGTTTACGTTGCCAACTTGCCAGAGACACAAACACACCGTTTTATCCACTTCTGACCATCTTTCTCTTATGTCTTTGCTCAGTTTGGATTTGAGAATTGAACTCAAACAGCTTCTCAAAGGCCCCATAAAGAAAACACTTCCACAGCCGTGGGAACAAATGACTTCATCTCAAAACTCCTCGTTTGTTGAGGCTCACGAGATCACAGCCTTTTTTTATTTGCTGTCATGTAATAAGTTTTGGGTGTTATGATATGAAGATCATATTGCTTGTGACACTAGGGCCAGCAGCCCGGCTGGAGGCTCACACTGGCAGCTTGGAGACATCTTGCGTCCGCTTATGTGTTGCGCGATAGCACACGCTCGCCTGTCTGTCTGTCTGTCTGCTCGCAGGTCAAGTGAACTCTTCATCATCATCATCATCATTATCACCATCATTCCATCCTGCTAAGTATTCCCCGTAGCAGCCGGCTGTGAACAAGCGCAGTGGGTTTAGACCCAGGAGGACGGACGCGGCGACGAGTGTGACTGTCTCGGGGTTTCCGGTAATTACTTCGGGTCACACGAGACAAAATCATTACGAGGCCCGACGCTGACGTGGAAGAGATGCGGTAATTGGAATCACTTGTCCCCGACACACACATTTTAAACTAAAAGCTACCACACACTCGACACGGCAAGCTGCTACTGATGCGATGTCACGTGATGCTCAATGATGATTACATAATTACTTTTTACGGTGCTTACACAGCAACTTGCAGGTTGCTTTTTTTTTTAACTTTAACCTTTCCTGAAAATGGCCATTTAAAAAGTTAGAGCTGGATTCTTTTTTTTTGCTGGATTTTGTTTTTAGCAAAAAAGCAATTTTTTTTTAGCAGTCCTAAAAAAAGAGCTCTCTTTCGAGCCGTTGTCCCCGACACAGCATTGGTACAAATGTAGAGAATCTAGCTATTTACAGTAGTTTTGAATTGCATTTCACCATTTTGACCTCATTGTGAATGCGACGGCGAAATCACTGAACTCAAGGCCTTAAAATCAGTCCACAAACCAGTAGGTGACGTCACGATGACTACGTCCACTTTTTATATAAATTCTATGGTTGTACTTTGCTCCACCTCCTCCGGTCACTTCTGGTTGCGAAAAACTGAGATGGTAACGTCCAAAATGTTGAACTCGAGGCTTCAAACCATCAGGCCACAAACCAATGGGCGACGTCACGGTTACTAAGTCCACTTCTTCTATACAGTCTATGTCCGACATGTTCAACCCATGTTGGACGCGTTCACATGAGTCAGCTGTCTCTCTGTTTGTCTCTGTTAGTAGAGATGAACCAGAGAATTCTACAAAGGTATATTTGGCTCTCTCTCTCTCTCTCTCCCTCCCTCCCTCCCTCCCTCCCTATCTCCTTATCTCCCTCCCCCAGGGGAAAACAATAGTTCACATTTAAATATTATTAAATTAATACTCTGCCAAACCTCCAAACTTTGGACCAAGCTGTAGTTGCTATTTTACAATCACGTTATGAAGATATTCATGACTGTTTCGATCTACAGTGAGTCAGAAGACGGCAGCGTGAGCAGCATTGCTCCCGGCTCACGTATTCTTCACTCTGGAGCAACAGTATCTGATTTTCTGCAGCAGTTCCCCACCTCCTCTCTCACAGATGGAGGGGTTAGATAGGCTTCTGTATTTTAGTCTCGTTTTATCCGATTTCATTCTTCATCACCTCCCCCCCCCTCCCGCACACCCATACTATTACGTAGTGCTCTGTGTGTGTGTGTGTGTGTGTGTGTGTGTGTGTGTGTGTGTGTGTGTGTGTGTGTGTGTGTTCCTGCACCCGTTTGCGGTGGGGCGATCTCTGCGGAGCTTCCATGATCTGGTAGGCTGATCTGGACCTCTCAACACCCACACACTAAAAATAGCTGCAGCAGCAGCAGCAGCAGCAGCAGTGTGTTCACGTCCTGGAGGCAGACAGCCTCCCAACAGCAGGTCTGGGGAACAGACTTTACCCTGTAGCATTACAAGGTGGGTGTGTGTGTGTGTGAGGCCTAAGGTCTGCAGTCTCTTGTCTCGATCTCACAACTACTGACCCCTCAGATCAGCTGATCTTCACACTACAGACACAACCCTTTGATTGGTTCATTACCTTTCAAATAATGCTGGCATGTGTCTATTAATGACGCACTTTGGTACTATTTACACACTTTTCTACACAAACTGTGTCGGTTTAAAGTGCGATTAGTATTTCAATGCTAAAAACAGTGCAACATTTGTGGATATTTAGATTCATATAAATGTATTATGGGAAACTACAACTATTGTAATGGCAATAAGGTGAGATTTAAATACATGCTGAATTTCTAATTGAATTATTAAATGATCCAATCAAAACGGATATCTAAATACTGGTTGGATTGCAGTAGTAAATGCTAATGTGATATACAATATTATATACCATTGAAGGAAAATAATCAAATATTTTAATAATCGATCGTTTAACCACCTCTTCTTCTGTTCCGGCTGCTCAATTATGAGGATTTACTGCTTTTCTTTGTCTTCGATATTTCCACCAATTTCAAACAGTTAATGCATCCGTTAGGCAAATGACTGGCAGATTAATCAATAGTGAAAACAATTGTTCTTACAGATGTAATGACTCAAGTCATATTTACGAGAACTAATGTAAATGAAAAGGATCCTTTGTACGGCTACAAACCTGCAGCAGGGAAACCAAAAACATGGCCAGCTCATAACTCATCACAGTCTTCATTCGTCTGTCTGTCTGTCTGTCTGTCTGTCTGTCTGTCTGTGTGTGTGTGTGTGTGTGTGTGTGTGTGTGTGTGTGTGTGTGTGTGTGTGTGTGTGTGCACAAATGCAGAGAAATAAAGAGATTCTTGTTTGTGTTTATCTGTCTGCTCTGTGACGTGTGTGTGTGTGTGTGTGTGTGTGTGTGTGTGTGTGTGTGTGTGTGTGTGTTTGACGCTGTGTGTGTGTGATGCTGTAGTTTATGCTGGAGGCTCTTGAACACAAACAGCGTGGGGAGACGGTCTCCTAGCAACCGTGGCCTTCGCAATTGCGTGACCCTTGGGTGCTGGCACATGGGTGGTGTGTCTGGAAACAGGACACTTGCCACGGACGGAACTAACTCCAACCACAGACTGTCGCTCGCTAGCTTAGCAGCTTAGCATCACATGCTCTTGTGGGAAAGCACATTGTTGTCAACAGATGAGTGTGGAATTTGCTCTGTAACCAGTGTAGCATTAAAGCATGGTGGAATCAGCCAGCTAGATAGCTAGCTAACTAGCTGACAGCTGGCTTGTTAGCTAGCTTGTTTATTCCACCTGGCTTTAATGCCACACTGGTTACAGGAAATGAGCTGAACAGCGGGGCAGGTTGGGTCTAACGGTCCCTCACGCCTCATTATTCCTCGTCGCTCTGGTGAAGAACAAGCTACCTCGCTAACTAGCTAGCTAACCAGCCACCCGAAGCTACGATCGCTCTCTTCTCGGCGAGCTGCGTCAACCATGACAACCAACAACAATCTCCATTTTCTTTTGTAGTCGAGTAACGTTCTACTCCTATTCTATTTCTGTGGGATCGTCACTCCTCAACCGCAGGGAACGCATTCAGAGACGAAAAGCCCAGTCAATAATCATGGTCAATGATCACATTTATGATCGGCATACTTGCCAACCTCCAGACATCAGGGCCTCAATGATGCTGAGAAAACATCCTTAAATGAGACCATGGGTTGATGCTGATGGATCAAGTGGTCCTCAGTGTATGTGGGATGTTCTTCTGGCCCGCTGCTTTGATTAGAACATAGCTGAACGAATCACACAAACCTGAGTCAATCACTAGTCAGTATGGAGGTTTTCTTTACAGCGCTAACAACCAGCAGCACACACACAGCACACTGCACATATTAATAGCGAGCTACTTTTCCTCCTCGCTCTATCGATCGGGGGGGACGATCTGGAGTGGCTTTGTACTTCTTGAATACCAAGCAGAACACTTACGTCTGTGTGTGTTTGACCCCCGTGAACCCCCTCAGCCTGCACCGTGTGAACCATTAGCGGGAGGAAAGAGGGCCACGACCTGGACGGGCTCCATTAAGAGGCCCGGGAGGAGGACGGCCCGGGTGTCCAGGGGGACATATCACTGGAGCGCTTTATCGGACGTGAAACACGGGAACGTTGCTGTCTTCGTCTGTCTTTTAAAGTGTTGGCTTTGTGTCACTCAGACATAGGAGGACATTTACATTAACGTCCAGTACGGCTTCATTCAGACATGGACGGCACATTAACGTCACAGCCGCACACACACACACACACACACACACACACACACACACACACACACACACACCATGTCTTTCAGCAAGTCCAAAATAAGCTCAGGGTCCCTCTATGGCACGGTCCTGCTGATAATGGTGGCACATGATGATGCCCTCAAGCTCTGTTCAGTAAAAAAAGAGTCACGACCGAAGGTGAATTATATCATGATAGGTTCAATTGTAATCTTCTTAAATGTAGTTTTGGTGAGATGTTTTCACAGCAATATAAAATAGATATGAGAGGTGAATTATGACCTGTTGAACAGTTCATAATGCTCCATTAAAACTACTGAAGCCAAGAGTTATTTTTAATCAATAAAAATACAATCTTTGATTTCCTAATCGTTTGAATTGTGTGTTTTTATGCAAAGAAAACCACTGTAGATGACTATAACAAATTAAAAGTGATAACATTTAGAATTTTTGCCAGTTAACACAAAGTTATTGTTATTATTTAATTGTTAGTTCATCCTGTGGGCTCACCACTTGCAGGAGGAACCGCTGGGGTCGGGTGCGCTGCCCCATGGGTGGCAGTGAAGGCCAGGGATCTCGACGAACCAGACCCGGGCAGCAAAGGCTGGCTCTGGGGACGTGGAACGTCACCTCTCTGTGGGGGAAGGAGCCGGAGCTTGTGCGGGAGGTGGAGCGCTACCAGTTAGATCTGGTGGGGCTTACCTCTACGCACTGCATCGGTTCTGGAACCGTACTCCTGGATAGGGGTTGGACTCTTTTCTTCTCTGGAGTTGCCCAGGGTGTGAGGCGCCAGGCGGGTGTGGGGATACTCACAAATCCCCGGCTGAGTGCTGCTGCGTCGGAGTTTACCCCGGTGGACGAGAGGGTCGAACAACAGTTCAAAGTATTCGGCCTTCTTAGAGACCCTGACTGGAGTCCTGTATGGGGCTCCAGTGGGGGACTCCATAGTTCTGCTGGGGGATTTCAACGCGCACGTGGGCAACGATGGGGATACCTGGAGAGGCGTGATTGGGAGGAACGGCCTCCCTGATCTAAATCCGAGCGGTCGTTTGTTGTTGGACTTCTGTGCTAGTCATGGATTGTCCATAACGAACACCATGTTCGAGCATAAGGATGTTCATAAGTGTACGTGGTACCAGAGCACCCGAGGCCGAAGGTCGATGATCGATTTTGTTATCGTATCATCGGATCTGAGGCCGTATGTTTTGGACACTCGGGTGAAGAGAGGGGCGGAGCTGTCAACTGATCACCATCTGGTTGTGAGTTGGGTCAGAGGGTGGGGGAAAACTCTGGACAGACCTGGTAAGCCCAAACGGGTAGTGCGGGCAAACTGGGAACGTCTGGAGGAGGCCCCTGTCCGGGAGATCTTCAACTCACACCTCCGGCGGAGCTTTTCTAGCATCCCTGTGGAGGTTGGGGGCATCGAACAGGAATGGACGATGTTCAAAGCTTCTATTGCCAAAGCTACGGCGATGAGCTGTGGTCTCAAGGTCTTAGGTGCCTCAAGGGGCGGTAACCCTCGAACACCGTGGTGGACACCGGTGGTCATGGAAGCCGTCCGACTGAAGAAAGAGGCCTTCCGGGATATGTTATCCCGGAGGACTCCTGAGGCAGTTGCAAGGTACCGACAGACCCGAAGGGCTACAGCCGCTGCCGTGAAGGAGGCAAAGCAGCGGGTGTGGGAGGAGTTCGGAGTGGCCATGGAGAAGGACTTTCGGTCGGCACCAAGGTGTTTCTGGAAAACCATCCGGAACCTCAGGAGGGGAAAACGGGGAAACATCCAAGCTGTATACAGTAAGGATGGGACTCTGTTGACTTCAACTGAGGGGGTAATCGGGCAGTGGAAGGAGCACTTTGAGGAACTCCTGAATCCGACTAATACACCCTCTATTGTAGAGGCAGAGCTGGAGGCTGATGGCGGAGCATCATCAATTTCCCTGGTGGAAGTCACTGAGGTAGTCAAACAACTCCACAGTGGCAAAGCCCCAGGGATTGATGAGATCCGTCCAGAAATGCTGAAGGCACTGGGTGTGGAGGGACTGTCTTGGATGACACGTCTCTTCAACATTGGGTGGAGGTCTGGGACGGTGCCTAGGGAGTGGCAGACCGGGGTGGTGGTTCCCCTGTTCAAAAAGGGGGACCAGAGGGTGTGTGCCAATTACCGAGGTATCACACTACTCAGCCTCCCTGGTAAAGTCTACTCCAAGGTGCTGGAAAGGAGGGTTCGGCCGATAGTCGAACCTTGGATTGAAGAGGAACAATGCGGATTCCGTCCTGGCTGTGGAACAACGGACCAGCTCTTCACTCTCGCAAGGATCCTGGAGGGGGCTTGGGAATACGCCCATCCGGTCTACATGTGTTTTGTGGACCTGGAGAAGGCGTATGACCGGGTCCCCCGGGAGATACTGTGGGAGGTGCTGCGGGAGTATGGGGTGAGGGGGCCACTTCTGGGGGCCATCCAATCCCTGTATGCCCAAAGCGAGAGCTGTGTCCGGGTTCTCGGTAGTAAGTCGGACTCATTTCCGGTGAGGGTTGGCCTCCGCCAGGGCTGCGCTTTGTCACCAATCCTGTTTGTGGTATTCATGGACAGGATATCGAGGCGTAGTCGTGGGGAGGAGTGTTTACAGTTCGGTGGGCTGAGGATTGCATCGCTGCTTTTTGCAGATGATGTGGTCCTGATGTCTTCATCGGGCTGTGACCTCCAGCACTCACTGGATCGGTTCGCAGCCGAGTGTGAAGCGGTTGGGATGAGGATCAGCACCTCTAAATCTGAGGCCATGGTTCTCAGCAGGAAACCGGTGGATTGCCCACTCCGGGTAGGGAATGAGTCCTTACCCCAAGTGAAGGAGTTCAAGTACCTCGGGGTCTTGTTCGCGAGTGAGGGAACAATGGAACGTGAGATTGGCCGGAGAATCGGAGCAGCTGGGGCGGTATTGCAGTCACTTTACCGCACCGTTGTGACGAAAAGAGAGCTGAGCCGCAAGGCAAAGCTCTCTATCTACCGGGCAATCTTCGTTCCTACCCTCACCTATGGTCATGTGGACTGGGTCATGACCGAAAGAATTAGATCGCGGGTACAAGCGGCCAAAATGGGTTTCCTCAGGAGGGTGGCTGGCATCTCCCTTAGAGATAGGGTGAGAAGTTCGGTCATCCGTGAGGGACTCGGAGTAGAGCCGCTGCTTCTTTGCGTGGAACGGAGCCAGTTGAGGTGGTTCGGGCATCTGGTGAGGATGCCACCTGGGTGCCTCCCTAGGGAGGTGTTCCAGGCACGACCAGCTGGGAGGAGACCCCAAGGGAGGCCCAAGACCAGGTGGAGGGACTATATCTCCAAACTGGCCTGGGAGCGCCTCGGGATCCCCCAGTCAGAGCTGGCTGATGTGGCCCGGGAAAGGGAAGTTTGGGGTCCCCTGCTGGAGCTGTTGCCCCCGCGACCCGATCCCGGATAAGCGGACGAAGATGAATGAATGAATGAATGAATGTTAGTTCGGAGCTTTGCTGTACATGAAAATCAGAATGGGCAGGATAGACTTTTTAAAAAGTCGTCTCTAAATGTTACAATAGACCGATTCACCGATACATTTTACATTTACTTTGCTGTAAAGCAGTAAGTAATGAATGCAAGGAAAGCTCAGCTCCGTCATCAATAGTTCATGTTATTAGAGAGGGAAGTCTGATGCTAGTCTTTTTTTTAATGTTCTTTGTGCATAAGAGATGATGTACAGAACTTCACAGTCTGATTTATTTAGTTGCTCTCAAAGGTTTTCTTTGGCTGCAGCTGAATCGATGAGCGGTGACTGCGGGTGATCTGGATCTCACTTCCTAGAGATCTGGACAGTTTGTTTGTTTTCGGGCCATAGCAACCGATTCGCAACGCTGCCACAGATCGGGAAAGAACAGTAAGCCGCTTCACACACAGTTGCTTTAGCTCCGCCCACCCTCTCTGGCGGACCAACCACCGTCGCCATACCAGAAATCTAGTAGTCGATATCGACACTGGTGAAATTCCACTATTCTCGATACTGAAGTTGACGTCACAGCAAAAAAAAATAAAAAATACTTCAACACATACTAGCATTTGCATACGGTTTTGGCAAATGTATCACATAAATAAGGATAAATAAGGGCCATCCGCTCCCACACCATGAAAGACGGGACACACACACACACACACACACACACACACACACACACACACACACACACACACACAAACAACACAGAGTTTGAGAGCTAGATAAAAAAACTGCGTGTGTTCATTGAGCACGAATCAAAGTGTCCCGCTCCGGCTTCCCCGTCTCGCCTCCCCCCCCCACAACGGCGCTGCCTGTTTCATTTGTTCTCCAGCAGCAGCGTGGCTAATTAAAACTGCCTCCTGCTTGTTAGCGGCCCCACCCTCCCGCCGCCCGGGCTCCAAAGTAAAGCTCGGAGGCTGTTTCGCTGACTCGTGATTAATTGATCGCCGCTTAAAACACAAGACACACCGCAACAGTAGAGCACACGACCTACATGGCTACATGTGTTCACCATTGACATAAAGTCAATATGTTATTACGTGTCTCACGTGTTACTCACAGTTAAGACCTTGGATTCAATGTACTTGAATCAAACTAAAGCTTTGTCTTTGTCCATATTAATATATAAGTATTTTCACAATGATGTGCAGACAAAGGTAGAAGATATGTTTGAGCTGGAGCTGCATGATAGAGCTGAACTTCTTTTTATTTACATTCAAACGTTAAATGAAATAAACCAAATGTCGCAAAACAGTATTTTGGGTTTAAGTAAGAGATACTACTATTATGTGCATAATGTACATATATTTACTCTCTCACACACACACACACACACACACACACACACACACACACACATTACATGGCAGATTTAAGCAAATGTACCTGCTTACACTAAATTGACGTTTAAGTAAAACGAGTTATTTACTCAGTTTTTAAACCACACCTTCTTCTGAATCATTAGCAACAGAAATGTATAGAAATATAACAATAGAGATCATATAATCACGACATTAATCGGCTGGAATTAACACTGAATAGTCCACAGTATTCAAAGCTACAACACTGCAAAGACTACAAAAACATGACATTGAATATGGATTTGAATCATAGTCACTCGTTACTTTAAAGGTGTGCAATGCTTATCAACCTGCTCCAAAGAAATAAGACGCAGCATGTCATCTCTAATACTCTGTATAACCATAAAATCTAAATTTACAGTCATCAGTTATTAAAAAAAAGCTTCGAACTAACAGTGTGACGAAATACACAAAATTCAATCCAAAAGGTTGAAACTCTGAGAGCCAATGTGGCGTCGGCCTGTTGCTTACGTGAGCCATGTGTGTGTTTACGCTGAGTCTGCATTCTGATCGTTTATTTTTTGGATTAAATCCAAAGTCGCAGAAATGAGAACACGTCCTCCTGAGAGCACAGACTCACAGCACTGATTGGCTAGCTGACCCTTAAAGCATCTGTCATCCGGTAAGAAGGAAGGGTGAATACTTTAATCCAAAGTATCTAACATGTTAAGTGTGTGTGTGTGTGTGTGTGTGTGTGTGTGTGTGTGTGTGTGTGTGTGTGTGTGTACGGCACTCATGTGTCAAACTCGATGGAGCTGTTAGCTGCCGCAGAGGTCACACTGCAGCCACCCTTCCCGCTACACATCATCGCCCCACCAACAGAGCTAATCAATATCCATCCAATGACGGCACAGGATGCCTGTGGTGTAAAGGGGAAAAAAAAGCAAGGCTGATCACCGGTTCTGCCTCTGATGCTTGAACCGACGATACGTCCGCGGAACCCCATAAACCTGCCTACTGTACATCTACATACATTTTCTTTACGCTGACAGACCAAAAAAACAACAACACCATAATGCACTGTGACTTTGTTTATGAATTACAGAAAAAAAAAATCCTGATTCATTAAGCGTCAACATGAGCTATTCTCAGAGGGACAGCTCTGCTTGCTGTGTGCGGCGCTGTCCCCGGTGCTGAATCTCAGTGGAGGAGATTGTTGGACAGAACGTCTGAACGAAGCCATGTCTTCTATTTGACATGTCTGCATAGGCTGCGGTCTATTTATGTCTTCATGTGTTTACAGGCCTACATAGAAGCAAAGTGATATGAGCCATCGCTGTAATGTGATTGAGGTGATTACTGCACTTTTTGTTTCAATACAAAGGAAACTCTGATGTGGTCCTTATCTCGCATTAGACAGTAACAGTAAAATAAAGTACAGTATGCATGAGTAAATAGAGGTTTGAGCAAAGTTTGACAGCTTGTGTTGTCTTCAAAAAATAAAATGCTCACATTTTTAAGGGTGTATTTTAAGGTGTTCCAAATATTTATGTATATTTGCAGGCGGCAACCTCCGATTCTGCAGAGTGAAGCCGATGCGGAAGTTCCTTAAACGTGCATTCTCTCTACTGACCAGCAGGGGGCGACTCCTCTGATTGTATAGAAGTCTATGAGCAAATGACTCTACTTCTCTCTTGATTTATTCCCTCAGTAAACATTGTAAACATGAGTTTATGGTCTCGATCTCTAATTTCAAGTCTTCTTCAATACAGCATGATGTTCATTTAGTAAATTATATAATTAATTAATTATATAATTAATTAATTAATTAATTAAAAATCTGAACGCCGGCTCTCATTTCAGACTCACTGTTTAATACACCTTTATGTCTTATTATAATCTAAAAATTTAAATGGCAGATTTCAACAAAATGACGGACAACGTGAAAGTCTAACTCAACCACTGATTTTGGTTGCAAATATCTGTTATCGATTACTAATAATCGGTATCAGCCCTGAAAAAAAAGCACACCGGTCGATCTCTGATTTGGACCCAAACTGCCATCCTGGGTCCAACATGCCGGCAGGTAGGGTGGAAGATAAAGGAATCTGCCCTACGGTAAGATTATTGACCGATAGATTCTAAAGATGCATCGATTGACAACCATGGATGACAACAACATAAAAAGATAACATTTAGAATGTTTTACTGTTGACTTCAGGAGGGTTGTAAATATGCCACACGGTTGCCATAGCTGTGCTCCACCCCTCTGGCAGCATGTATATTGACATTTAAAGAAAAAAAAGAAATTCTGAAAAGGTATACCGTGATAGAATGTTTTGGCCGTACCGCCCAGCAATACCGAAGCACACCCGAGACACCGCTAAAAGTGAAACACGACCAGCCGTTCATCCATTTTATACACCCAATGCTGCTTGTTCTCTATCTCTACCACTCGGGCCCACACACACACACACACACACACACACACACACACACACACACACACACCCTTGGAAGCCTCTGGGGGCAGCCCTTCAGACAAACACATTTACACCATAATCCTATTAGAGAGAGAAAGTGCTCTCCCTCTCTCTCGCTCTCTTCATCTGTCGATACTTCCTCTATGTCGCTCGCCCCTCCCCCCCCATCCACTGTCAATGCCACTGTCAATATGCTGCTATCTCCGCTCACTGTCTCCTATTCTAATTCAACCAGGCCGTGCTGCAGCCATCAGCGTCCGACGATATCGCTTCAACAGATGTGTGGGGAGTCATTCTCCGCGATGGAGGCAACACGCTGTACAACCTGTCAGTTTCCCCTCATAGCTTTGTTTCCTCTCCATCCTCTGTCCACCCCCACCCCCCCACCCCCACCCCCCTCCTCTTGGCCCTCCGCCAACACACAGACGAGCTAACGGCGAAAGAGATTAGAGCCGCAACCACTTCAGCAAATGACTGTACACTGTGACGGATGAAATGTGACGTGCGACTGGCATGTTTGAAGTATCTGCAGTGGCGTGCCGCAGCTCCACAGTGTCGGCAAATCAGCATTTAGTGAAACAGGCTTTTTTTTTAAAATGACGACTGGGTATTGGGACAGTAAAGGTCAAACATCTCCCGTATGATTCAATAACGATTCAATGGTTGAAAACTGCATTTAAAGGTTTAAATAAAAACGTTAATGTCGTCTGTGTTTTATGACGACCCCCTGATGCAGATGTGAAGGATTCCACATCGACGCAGTGACGGAACCATGAGCCATATCAGATCCGCAATATTGTCATATTGGGAATAACAGTGGAATAAGGGTGTGCAGGTATTCATTGTTAGGCTAGGAGAAAAAGTGCATGCAGGCTGTTCTGTCTGGAGGTGCAGCGACTTAAACCAAGCTGGAGTAGAAGAGCCATTAAAGAGCAGGAGGAGCTGAGACAGCATATGTCAACACATCATTTAAAATGGGTACATTGAAAAAAATAGTACCTTTAACCGGCTCGAGCTTCAGGTAATCGCGCACATCCCCAAATTCAGCTTCAACACCCGTCATGAAGGTGTTTCTGTAGCACAGACCGAGTGTGAATGCAGAGAGGTCAATAACATTGACCTCACGTGGAATGGCTCTGAGATCACTATTGGTTGAGGACGATGAAGACGGGTAGAACCGCTGACTTCCTGGTGTGTGGGTGAAGAATTAGAGGCTCAGGCTGCGGCCATGTACAAACTGCTGTCCTTCAGCGGTTTGTTCAGCGGTTTGTTTCATGAAGGGTGACGAGGGAGGGAGAAACACAACCACCCCGGGGTGCGTATCCTCATTTTATTAAGCCGACAGCCTGGTGTGCCGCCGTTCATTAAATGCCTTTTCCATACATACACATATGGGTGTTCACTGCCTCTATTAACACACACAGTTAAACAGATGTGGAGGAAATAAACTGCAGAGGACTATCCGAGGAGTGCAAAGTAACAGATGAACAGTGATGCTGGAGTCAAAAAATAAAAAGTATTCTTAAGCAACGGTTCCGTGCCTGTTTTCATAATATTTATGCTCCGGGTGTTACGATCAGGATTTTTGGGGCCGATCAATGATCGCCGGAAGCAACGTCAGCCAATCACCGATCACAGGTTCAATTTGAAGCCTTCTATTTGTCTTGTAGCGTTAATTATTTACATAACTATTCCTAACAACGTGGTATAATGAGTATTGAAATTAAAAGATGCTAAAGTATTATGGATTTACCCTTTGCTAAGTCCCGCCCCTCGAACGCAGCCTGGCCAATCAATCGTCCAGCTCCAACCAGTTTCTGAAATGTTCCGTTTCTACGGTGAAGATCTGTGGCGCTAACATTAGCAGAGCACATTGTCACATCATTAACTAGCGTTAGCACGTCTGTGCTACGCTAGCTACTGGAGGCATGCTGAAGGTATACGTGTGCTGATGATGACAGACCTTTTTGTCACAGATTTAAATCTGTTTTTTTGTTTAACCAGAAACAGCATCGCTCTCACTAAATACACAAGGCTCCTTTGACAAAAACGTGTCGAAAAACACACGACATTCAAACTCGACATGAACAAAATAAAACTCGCTTGGTTCATCTTTCCACTTCTTCAACAATCACTAACTCTGGTTTGGTCAAAAATAAACCGTAATCATTGTATTCATTCAGTCAGAGCTGGATCATACATTTCCCATAATTCCATAATGAGTCTTTTGTTTGATGTCCCATTGCGTCATATCACAGTGTTTTCAATGATAACGATAACAATGTAAAATCTCAGTAAAACATTGTATTGTCTGACGCATTGTAACTATTCCAAGTTGTGCATCAGCTTGTTACAAACTACAGGGCTGAGGGAAGAACATCGGTGTTTAGCCAGAGTACTGATGGACTTCTTCGCTCAGCGCTGCAGACAACGTGAGTGTATGTGACGGATCCGGCGGCAGCTTAGTGGCCTGAGCGTGCCGATATGAATATTTCAACCATGTGCTGCTGGCACAACACATAAGCCCGGTGCCCCACCCTTCTGCTGGGATCAAATGTCAAGCTGGCTGCCAGACGCGCAGAACACGTGCAGCGTGGGGCCGCCATGTGTGGGTCGACGGATGTTGTCGTGTGTCAACAACATGGTCTCATGTCGAGGAATTATAGGAACAGTACGATTTTTTTTTTCCCTGTTATTCTTGAGAATATAAAAAGGGACAAATATATTTCCACTACAATCACAAAGAGTTAAAGTACAATTAACGGCTCTTTAAGAGCTGTTAATTAGAGGCTTCGTTCCAACAATCATGCTGTGAAACAACTCACAGAAGAAGCGCATGTGAATTCTCCATTCACAGTCGCTCGACAGACTGGAGCACAACCACAACTCATGGTGAGTTTAGGGTTTGGGCAGCAGGTCCATTAAGACATACATTAACCTACTAGAGGCTGATTATCAGCTGTGATATCAGCATTTCTACGATTATTTAATTGTTTTGTTTTTTATCCGATTGCAGACAAAATAAATCAATTTTAAAATGTGCTACATTTGCTCTGATGCAGCCGCCTGTCTGTGTCTGTAGTCTCACTCGATGTCCCACCCACAGCACCATCTCATTGGTTACACGTCCCGAGTATTAGCCAATCAACAGAGAGCAAACGTGAGGCGGCAGATATTGCTGAAGTTAAATGTCACAGCCGTCTACGCTGAAGTTGCAAAGTTAACTTCAGTCGTTGTCGGCCTCCTTGATTACTAATAATCGGTATTGGACCTGAAATAACAGTCGATATATATGCATATTTCCAACTTGATTGCAAATAAAAAAGTTCACGGAAGATTGTTGAAATGCAGTCTGAAAATGACATCCAATAACCGAGGACCAGAAAAAGGGGAGTCGCCAAAAGTTATGAAACTTTAAGGTATTTTTGATTTAACTTCAAATGAATGTGCGTCACATCCAGGCGCCAACCTCCGGTTCTGCAGAGTGAAGGTGATGCTGAAGTGTCTTAAAACGTGCATTCTCTCTACTGACCAGCAGGGGGCGACTCCTCTGGTTGTATAGAAGTCTATGAGAAAATGACTCTACTTCTCTCTTGATTTATTCCCTCAGTAAACATTGTAAACATGAGTTTATGGTCTCAATCTCTAGTTTCAAGTCTTCTTCAATACAGAATGATGTTCATTTAGTAAATTATGGTCCATTTAGAGTCACACAGACCATAAAGCAGGGTGTGCTTTAGGGCGGGGCTTACTGTGATTGACAGGTCACTGCCGCTACCAGAGACGTATACGGCGTCTCTACGTCACTCCTCCACAATCCAAATATGGTCACTTCTGTTCATTGGAAATAAACAACGTAATCTAACATGGCAACGGCGAAAAATCGCCAAACTCGAGGCTTTAAAACAGCAGTCCACAAACCAATGGCCGACGTCACCATGACGACGTCCACTTCTTCTAAGTCTACGGTCATTTCCGCACACAACCAATCAGTGTCCCTCTGGTGCTTCTAGCAAACCAAAGATGCAAATAAGATTAGAGTTGTGAGGTTTTTTGCTACAAAACGACTCCCAAAACATCCATCTTCCCTTTAAACTAATAAAAGCATAATGGCTGTGTCTCAAACACACTGTGCTTTACCCTAAGCCACCCATCCATCGCCAGTCAATACAACAATAAATACACCCAACCTCAACCTCAACCAGCGTGGTCCAGGTCAGACCGGCTGCCCTCAGCATGCCTCCCTACTCTCTCCTCTCTCCTTGTGTGTCGCCTCCCTGCGTGAAGCAGGGGGAGTCTGCTGTGACGCTTTGATTGACACACGTGCTGCAGTTTGTGTCAACGAAGATCCCAAACAGGCTTGTCCCACAAGTCCTCATAATGCGTTCATGACGCCTTGACATCGGATCACAAGTCCAGAAAGCTCCCTCATCAGTCATCAAGTATTGCTGCGTGCACGTGAGAGTGATGATGGTGCATTTTGACCGGATCAATGGGGCCGAGTGAACTAAGCCTCTGCTAGGACTCTTGACAAACACGCCTGGATTTGCGCGGTGCTCCAAAGCCCGCGGGGCAGACCCGCAGTAGTGATTTACACGAGGCCCAGTGACCCCCCCCCCCCCCCTAGCGACACAAATTTAACAGCCATCAATTATTAACTTGGGCTTATGAGCTTGCTCGCTGCTGGGGAGGAACTGCCATTGTCTATGTTGAAGATGCGGCCCACACCCTCACTTTAAAAAGGCAACTAACGGAATAAAACAATCATCTATCGGGGTTGGAGATTTCGTTGAGTGACGCTCCATCTGCTGTAGCACCAGACTCCGTTCACATTCCGGGTGTTTCAATTGTTTTTCTCGACCCGTGGCGAGTTAACGGGCCGGGTCGCGTTATGCAACATGGGAAAAGGTTCGGCATCATCGACATATGCAATCGGATACGAAGATGATCAAATCTACAGAGCGACTCTAATCCCAGGGACGTTACAAGTTGGACTTCTCTCGCCATCAGTGGGAGGTTACAGCGAGGAGCAGCTCTGGAAAAATGGACATTATACTAATAATGGCTAATTCCCTTCATTGATGAAGTGTGGATGAATTTCCCACGGGAAACTACTGATTTAAAAACATGGCTGTAAGGCTAAGTGAAATATTTGCCAGCGCGTAAGTGTATATGGAATTGCCACCCATCAGGGCACAGACTGGTAACCCAGGACCATATTTCCGCATCTTGACAAGCACGGGGCTAAATATGACGGTGTTTCGAGAGGCAACGTTCACAGGACGGTGCCACTCTTCTCCCGTGCCCAGCGCCTCCTCTCATGGGAGGCGCCTCCATCCATCGCGAAGGAGACGGATGGATGCTGCGAGGGAGGACCCGGCTAGCCGAGCCTCAGCCCACACTGACGGGCTAGGTGTGCACGGGTGGCTCTGCTGCTAGCATCCAGGCTAGAGGAGCAGGTTAGCTGCATTCCAGCAAAGAGACGGCAATTTAGACCGACAGGTGCAACAGCATCACCACCCAGCCGTGCACAGCCTCCCTCTCCACCGCTGCTTCCACCTTGACAAATATCCAGGGGGTGGGGGGGATGTCCCCACACCAACAGCCAACAATCTGGCCAGTGGACCCGAAAACAAACCCGAATGCATATATGCGTTTTTCGTGATAGAAGAATTGTTGAATCGCGCGAGCGAATAAGTGGCGAGCTAGCTAACAGTCGCTTAAGCGCGGCGACCAAAGGAACCGCTGTTAGCCTCGTCGCTGGTCGGCTGCCTCCCGTCTTGCTCTCTGAGACGAGGCATCGAATAAAACAGCGAGTGGGAGGAAAAACACAGTGTGTGCGTGTTTGGACTCACCTCTCTGCCATTTTCCCCGACGGTTCTTTAAAATCCCTTTAGAATAAATCCCACAGCGGCTCCCATGTTGCCGAAATTGCGGTCTCCGCAGTCAACGAGTCACTCCTCCCAGACCAGTGTCGAGCTGTCGACAGTGACGAACACCTCTTCCGGTCATTACCTTCACAATAAACGCCTCTCGCCCGGCGATGCCAATGTGGCCCCTATTTTGGAAATAGAGAAGTGAAAAAATAGAAAACGGGATACAATATGTAGACATAAACGTAGGCTGTTGTTGTAATGTCAATAACTCATGGCCTGTAGTCTATATACAGGACTGGTAAAAAATAAATTAAAAAAAAGACATTATGAAAGACTTGTTGGCAAAATCACACAAAATAACATATCCTTATCTTGGAAATCCTCAATAGCATACAGATATGGCAATATCTTTAATATTGTTATACATTGAATTTCATTCTTAAAAAAGCGTATATTTACAATATCTAATACACTATTTCTTGATGTTAGTATTCTTACTTTAATGTCATCTGCACTATGAAATAATTCTGAAAAACGTCTATGAAAGTCTCAGACACTGCCATAACAAGATGTCCATACTGAGTCTGTTTTAATAAAACCACGCTACAAACCTGAATATTCATGTGAAATTATGCAAAACAACCCAAACACACATTGCAATTTGTGAACAGCCAGATTATTTTTTTATCTTGATATTTTTCCTCTCATAACCACACCATGGATGTTTTGCTAACACTGTCACGTCAGAGAGTAAATGGTCGTTTAGCAGTAGTTCAATGTTATGCACTTTTAAGGCAAGAAGGCAAACTAAACGACAAATGTTCGCATATACTATTTTATGTTGAAGTTAACATCCAATAACTTCCGGTATTAATCGTACTAATTCTGGCGAGCTTTATGGAAAAGGGAACGCGCACTGCTCGTTTTAAGAGGCGATGCATTCATGTTTAAATTAAAATGACTGTGTATGAGGGATTCTTTTAATATATGGCTCATCAAAGGTATCAGGCGGAGGGCTTCATTTGGCCACCTTTTGTCAGGGCTTCAGGGGATGGCAGCCGGTCCCAGCATGCTCTGGGGCACTAGCTGGACATGTCTTCAACGCATAGCAGGGCTACCACAGAAACAGACACTCCCATTCATACCACACTTGAGAACTACTTGGAGAGGTCGACCCATGTGACTGTGGGATGAAAGCCATGAGGACACAGAGAAAGCATGCGAACCCACAACAAACCAGGAGTCAAACAACTTCATGTATCACCTTCAAATACATTACAGTTTTATATTTAGTTGGGACTAAAGGTACTTCACTAGAAGTTAACAAATTGTATGGAACTCTGTTTGAAATAATTGAGAAAAATTACAACTTGTCAAAAGTGAAGAAAATAAATCTTGGCTGTACATGTGTATTATGCACACTGTCAGCTATAACAATCAAATACATTATTGTGCTTACCCTCATCACTGCCTGCCAGTATTACTCCAACTGTAATGTATTCAGGGTTGTATTTCCTCACCACACACTGGAGTTTCTTCTTCCGCAGAGTTGTCTTCCCCATCACTCATTCATTTCAAAAAACGATTCATTTTGTGTCACTGCATCCGAGGGAACGTTAGCTAGCTAACAGTGGCAAAAGATGTTTGTGAATGTGGATCCTTGAGCACATTTAGACATAAAAATCTAGCTTTGTCAATTACCAATAACCATAGTCTGTATATAAGAAGTGGAAGTAGTCACTGTGACATCACCCATTGGTTTGTGGACTGATGTTTTTGAAGCCTTGAGTTTGGCGATGTCACCGTCACCATCTTGGATTACAGCTCTCGCCATGTTGGGTTTTTTTGTTACCATATCTGGAATGAGAAGTGACGTAAAGACACTGGATACTCTCTGGTAGCAGCAGCGACCTTTCAATCCCAGTGAGCACAAGCTGCTTTATGGTCTGTTTGACTCTAAATGAACCATAATTTACTAAATGAACATCATGCTGTATTGAAGAAGACTTGAAACTAGAGATTGAGACCATAAACTCATGTATACAATGTTTACTGCGGGAATAAATCAAGAGAGAAGTAGAGTAATTTTGTCATAGACTCCTATACAACCAGAGGAGTCGCCCCCTGCTGGTCAGTAGAGAGAATGCAAGTTTTAAGACACTTCCGCACTGGCTTCACTCTGCAGAACCGGAGGTTGGCGCCTGTCAATAACATACATTTTTGTATTTAATCTATCTGACAGTACCTCCATGACCCGCTTGATGGTGCTCTGAGGACCACCAGTGGGCCCCAGACCAGTGGTTGAAAATAGCTCTACTATAGCAAATCATTCTTGTCATTTCAAAGAAACCCAACAGAGACCTTTTCCCCACCACAGTCGTTTTGTGATCTCAGCTTTTAAAGTGCTGGAACATGATCACTGGACAGGCCTAATAATACTCACCGCTGCCTCTCCTCTAAACCTGATCAGTTATAAAATGCCAGTAGCATCTCATCAGGTCTGGAAAGCAAGCTGTCAACCCGTACCAAACCATGATCAATGGACTAGTTTTCATGGAAAATGCAAATCCTTGTCACATTCTTATTTGTTTATCAAATGAAAGCTATTTCCAAATCATGGTATGTTTGCTTCTCACCATGTCATAGAATCATTATTCACAGATTTGTAATCTTTTTTTTCTTCATTTGGTTAGTTAGTTAATTAGTTAGTTAGTAAGTCACTCATTTAGCAAGCATCAACTTATTCCTGTGAAGGCTAATGCTAATGTCAACGCTCTCTTTATTTTATATCAGCAAGCAACACTCAAACAATAGACACAACCGTCTTCATGTTGACCATAGTTCCTGGGTGTGTGTGTGTGTGTGTGTGTGTGTGTGTGTGTGTGTGTGTGTGTGTGCTGATTGCGGCCCCAAGTGGACATTGAGTAGAACTTCAGCCACCTCTCTCAGCTCAGCATTTGATTGGAGACCATACTAGACATGGGATCCAAGTCATGTAATTTTATTCGAGCCTACAAACCAAATATATAAATGTTTCTATGACATAATAATTCACTTTATATTTGAACTGGCATTGTATTTATTTAGCTATTTACAATTTCTTGTACTTGTATTGTACAGTGCCTGGGAGTTTGACGGTTTTTTTTTACCTACATCATCAACATATAGTTTATCCTGGACTTGTTTCCTCAAATCTTCTTCAAGAGAAATGACGGCACGTTGTGTTGTACATCCTATTAGATCTGAGGTTTTAATTCCTTCATCAATACATAGATTATAGCACTAGATGTTCTTGTTCTGTTAGTCTTATAATGTTGGGATATGCTACGCTGTTGTTTTATCACCATGTGGGTTTTAAAAATCAATCTTGAAATCCCATTAAACATTAAACATTAATGACCAACCCAATTACCTTGCCCATAAATGTAGTACAAGATCCAGGGATAGTATTTTTTTGACATTGTCTTTAACTGACATATTGTTTGCATGTGTAAGATTCTCAAAGTATCAAGCAACTTGGCTGCCTGGTAGAACCTTTTATAAAGGTTCCACCTGGTAGAACCTTCTATAAAGGTTCCACCTGGTTGAACCTTCTATAAAGGTTCCACCTGGTTGAACCTTCTATAAAGGTTCCACTTGTTCCACCTGATAGACACTTCTATAAAGGTTCCACCTGTAGAACCTTCTATAAAGGCTCCACCTGGTAGAACCTTCTATAAAGGCTCCACCTGGTTGAACCTTCTATAAAGGTTCCACTTGTTCCACCTGATAGACACTTCTATAAAGGTTCCACCTGTAGAACCTTCTATAAAGGTTCCACCTGGTAGAACTTTCCATAGAGGTTCCACCAGGTAGAACCTTTTATAGGTTCCACTAGTAGATACTTCTAAAAAGGTTCCACCTGGTGATCTTTCAGAGGGTTGTACCTAGAACTCTCAAGTTTTTACCTACAACCATCTGCCAAAGGTCCAACACTGAATCTCCTATGAGGGGTTCTGAAGAGAACCCTTCTATGGTGTATTGGTTCCATCCACAACTCTCTCTGGCAGTTCTTTCCTCCTTCCAATGGTGCTTACACGGAACTCACCCAGGAGGCTCTCTAGAGAACCCTCTAAAACATTCTAAGGGTTTCATCTAGAACCTACCCCGGGTATTCTATTGAGAAAATCATATTCCAAGAGTTTCATGTAGAACCCACAAGGGTTCTTCCTATTGCTCTTTTCCTTTTAACACTTATGCTTTCAACAAGAACTCTTTCTTCCAAAAAGGGTTCTTTGGATGAAAATGGTTCTCAATTGAAGCCTTAGTCTTGCAAAGAAAAACTTGTTCTTCAGAAAAGGGTTCCTCAGAAGCAAATGGTTCTGGGTCGAACCTCAGCCCTTCAGGAAGAGCCCTTTTGGAACCCTTCTTTTCTGAGAGTGCAGGCAGAACCCCTGCTGTGTATGTTGCAGGCCTCCTTTAGATTGTGGGTATTTTCACACCTTGATGTTCGCGTTTACACGACCTCTCTCGTGGCTGGAGGATCTCAACATCCCGTCAGGTGAGCTTCACTCTTTCATCCACACATTGTTTTTGTCTGTTTTCGTTGCGCTCACCTCCACACAGTATCACACAGAATCACGGAGTATCACAGTATCACACAGTATCTTCCTCTTGCTGTCTCATTGTATGTCACTCAGCTGCCTCCTGATGGTTCCTGCGCTTCGCTACGAAGACCTGACAGTTGTCAGGACTCATGTTTTGAAAGCAGTGACAAGACAGGCCTCAACATCGTTCCCGGGCGGCAACACATTTTCTATCCTTGAACTACATGCAGTATTGTAACGACACAATGATATCCACAGTTTTGTATCCAGTCTCATGTGACAGAGAACAGGGTACTGCTGGAGTAAATGTAGATGCACTTGAGGGTCATATTAGCTGACGGTTTGTGTGGGTAGAGTTGGCACAGCTGTGCTTTTTGATTGGTGGTAAGGTGTATGTCAACAACTTCTTTTAAGTCTCTAAGTTGGATCTCTGGGCGGGCAATATTAATCTGGATGTTAAATAAAGGTTAAGTACTGCAACAATAAAAGCTTTCAATCTGCAGATAAACTCTACTTTTCATTGCTCTTGCCTAAAAATATATCATACCTGTATTATTGAGTGATATAAATCATAAATGTCATTAAATGTATATAGATAAATTGATAATAAAATTAATAATGTATTATTTTTCTACAGTCCATATTTATACCAATGTAAAGGGTATTGCTGTAGCGCTGTAATAGAACAGTGTACAGTCATGGATGGATTACTGAATGGGTCGACTGGGCACAGACCTAGGGGCCCTTAGTGCAAAAAGAGACACAAAACGACTACAAAGAGACCAAAACGACTACAGAGAGAGCACAACGAGACTCACAACAACTACAAAATGGAGCAAAACAACCGCAGACTAAGAAATAACTATCAAAAGACCAAAACAATTACAAAGTGACACAAAACAACTACAAAGAGCCTCAAGATGACCATAAAGAGACACAAAACCACAGAGGGATGCATCACAACTACAAAGAGACACAAAACAACTACAAAGTAACACAATACAACTACAAAGTAACACAATACAACTACAAAGTGACACAAAACAACTACAAAGTAACACAATACAACTACAAAGTAACACAATACAACTACAAAGTAACACAATACAACTACAAAGTGACACAAAACAACTACAAAGTAACACAATACAACTATAAAGTGACTCAAGATGACCACAAAGAGACACAAAACTACAGAGTGATGTGTCACAACCGCAGAATGACACAAAACAAGTATAAAGACACTCAAAATGACCACAGAGAGACGTGCAGTGACTAAACAACAACAAAAAGAGGCTGAACATTTAGAAAGTCTGTGTGTCTTGCTTGTGTGTAGGAGAGGTTTGTGGGGCCCTTTGCATGGGTGTGCCCAGGGGCCCATTGTCTCATAATCCGTCTGTATGAATAATGATACAGAGTAACTAGTGGCAGAAGTCATACAGTATGTCTAAATATGATCTTATACAAAGACAAACTTACCTTGGACATTAACCTTAAAAGTATCTATGTAATTTAACAAATCAGAATCTAATGTGTTGATGATTAGTTATCCATGAGAGTTTACATGCAGGGATCAGTGTCGTGTTCCCTTCTCATGGCCTGTAACACAGGTTTTGAGGCCTCTCTGTGGCCGCAGGTGGTACTGCTACTTGGGCAAACTTCTGGAGCTTCAGTATTATTTGAATAAGTTTATATTGTTAATATGATCAAATAAACAGTGTGCACTAAACTGCTGTTTTCAGATATTATTACAGATATATGCTGTAGACCCAGCATCAGCCTGTTGCTTATTATTAGCCACACATTTTAAATGTACAGGCTAATGTTACGTTTGCTGGGTATAACAATAGCTAATGGTTGCTTTCAGAACTTTGATTAAAGAACGGTCAACAGAAGACAATATGACATGCTAACCTCGCCAGCTACAGTTGAATCAAGACTTATTTTATAAGGCACATTCAAAAACAACAGGAGTTGAGCCAAGGGCTTTCTAGTAGAGGTGAATGGGTTAGGATCTGCCTCAATACAATTCTACACAATTAAAGACAGGAAAAGGTGCATAAAGGGCAACAATACGTAATGCAATACAATACATCAATAAAAGAAAAGTAAAAATGAAAAAGAAACTTTGCAGTTTGGAGAAACTGAATAAAACAAACAGCAGATTAAAAACCAGAATAAGTCAAGAGGGGAAAAAAAATGTGATTTAAAATTGTCAATGGTGACACAGGACTCCTCCCACTTAATGTGGGAGGAGAGCGTTACTTAATGAAACAAACAAATTGTTAATAAACAAATTAAAAAAGTGATGTATTTGTCAAGTCAGCAACACCGCCCTGTAGATTACTTGTCCTTACTATGGGTTCTGAAAAGTTGCAGTGCATGTGCGGTCAAAGATATTTGCTTTATTTGCTTATATTATTTGCATGTGTTTGTTTGATTCGTTTGCAGTGGGTTGAGCTCACAGCCCAGAGAAAATGCCTTTTACGCCGTCACCGCGTTTTTAAAGCACCTTACCGATGTTTCATTTTACAGTGTTTGGCTGCAGCATTACTCTCCATTCCTCATACATTACGACTTTGTGCAAAACTGCCGTGACCCGGATTCGAACCGGGGTTGCTGCGGCCACAACGCAGAGTACTAACCACTATACGATCACGGCGAGTTATCCCCCAGGATGACACACGACGTGTCAGTTGTCCAACCAAAGAGTAAACAGCCATTGAGATAATACAAAAAGTGATAAAACATACAAATGATCGATAAGGCCAATCATAAATGATGCACATGAAAACAAGAATAAAATGCGGCCATTGCATTTGAAATATTTGAAATGATTACAAATTATTTTGTTTGGTGCATTTGGGTAACTCGTATTTCAAACCACTCACCATACAAAGGGTGGCCTTTAAAAACTGTCCTCCAAAACCTTAACTAATGAATCCTGAGTCAAACTAATTATACCAGCCTTTTGAATAAAAAAAATGAATATTTTATATTCTTATAATGGCAGTAAATGCCAAACACTTGCAGTATTAGGGCCCCATTATAAAACCGATATTATCTTTTAGTCTACCAGCATACCGTCTAGCGAACGGCTTTTTACCCCTGTCGCCTGTTTTATGTTCGGATGTTGCTATTTCCAGGTAGGAAGTAATCACTCTTGTCCCCCACAGCGCCTTAATACAGCAGGAGAGCCAAGTCGCCTCGTGACTCCGCCCCTCTCCGATCCTCGTCCGACGCGAGCCGAGCCTCTCCGAAAAGTAACTCGTGGTCTCATTTCATTGGAGAGAGGCTCGTCCAATGAGACGCGGCCATCTGTGCAGTGCTTGTCACCGTTGAAATTCTCAGGTTACGTCTCCTCGAGCCTTTATTAGCCGATTTCACCCTCGAACCTGCTCACTTCTACGTCCTGGACGCCGGTCATAAGCTGCCAACATGAAGCTGCCAGCGGCGATTCTCGCAGTTTTTGCGTCGATAGCTGTCACCATTGATGCTACCGTGTACTTCAAGGAACAGTTTCTGGACGGAGGTGCGGTAACTTAACAATTCCACGTCTTCCATGTCCTCTCTGTGTGAATGCTCGTGTTGTGAAAGTGGCTGCCTCAACTGTCTTTGAACAGTGTCGGTCGGTAGTTTATATTTCTGATATCTGGCCTTTTTTTAAAAACGAAAACGTTCCTTTAAATACTCTCACTGCATTCATTTAACCCGTTACAATAGGCTAGGCCACGTTATGTCTAATAGTCAACCGAGAGGTAATGTTAGCCAAAAGAAAACTAACGTTAGCTAAAGTAACGTTAGCAATAATGTAACTGTACTGTACCGTAAATGCTGTAATATTATTGTCATAATGGAATGGGAAAACCAAATTAATGCATTAGCTCGGACCCTCTCATGCAAATCCAAATATTCTTTCACTTTTGATTTTGCTCTGAGGCGTATTGAGCTTCAGCTCAGGTCGTAGTGCTGTTTGAACGCTTTTCTGTTCAAATGAACCAAACGCTACTTAATACATCTCCTCAATGTGTTGACCCAGTTCAAATAAAAGCAGAACTTCGAAGTCAAATGTAAAAAATACATTTTAAAAAAAGAGCTGTTAGCACCTGGTATATACCTAGAATATATTTGAGTATTATAAACTATTAAAATGTGCACTAAACCAGTATTGGTTAAATTTCAGCTTTTATTGTGACGCCCCCTTCAAATTCAGTGCAGCAAGTGTGCGTCTGCAACAAGCGGTGGAATGGATGTATGTTGTAATATTGAAGTGTGTCGACTAACAGGAAGTGGCAGTCAGTAACCAGTTGAGTTGGTTTGCTGCGTTTCAGATGGATGGACGAGCCGGTGGGCCGAGTCTAAGCACAAGTCAGACTACGGCCAGTGGAAGCTGACCGCTGGGAAGTTCTACGGGGACGCAGAGGCTGATAAAGGTAATTTCTTTTTCTTTTTTATTCTTTCATTGACGCTCATCTCTGATACTGACAGATGGGGTGTTATCATGCAAATGTAGGCAAAATAGGTTTGTGTATATGACCTGCTCCAGCTACAGCCACTACAAAGAGAAGGAATCTGTTTCTACAGTATGTGCTGAGACTAGCTCCAGAACTGGAATAACCTGTCAGGGTTAGCCCCTGGGCCCCTAGTAACACCCCCGACTCTTAATACATGGGGTCCTGTTGTCTGTGCTGGAGTACTCCCCCATGTTTACTCATTGACATTTTACAAAGTAATCCTGGAACTTTTTGGGCTCCTGATGCAGGCTTGGTTATGTCCTCAAGCACAGAGTATCTGGCATATACATATTCATGATTCATCTTATTTAGAATAAAAGCATTTTTTTACAAGGAAAACCTGTTCAAGAAGAAAAACTGCAACACTGTCACAAACAAAAAGCCACGAAAAGCTTTGAGCGCTTGTCGCCAACAGCTGTTCACTCCTATTTCTCAGGTCTCCAGACCAGCCAGGACGCCCGCTTTTACGCCCTGTCGGCTCGCTTCGAGCCCTTTAGCAACGAGGGGAAGCCCCTGGTCGTCCAGTTCACCATCAAGCACGAGCAGAAGATCGACTGCGGGGGCGGCTACGTCAAGATCTTCCCCTCTGACCTCGACCAGAGCAACATGCACGGGGACTCTCAGTATTACATCATGTTCGGTGAGTCGCAACGAGGCCCCGATCAAAGAACACAACTGTTTGGGGAGAGAGAGCATTGATGCATTTTCACATTCAGCTGTTTTGAAATGTAGCTTCGACTGAGCTAATGTTGAAAAAAAAAAATATCAATAAATAACTTATTGTCTCCAGGGCCTGACATCTGTGGGTACAGCACAAAGAAGGTTCACGTGATCTTCAACTACAAGGGCCAGAACCACCTCATCAAGAAAGACATCAAATGCAAGGTAGCTACTGCTTAAAGCCCGTTTTGGAAAATGTTAGATTCCTGTGAACATGAATTTAGAGATTCTTGCTCTCTCCTAAATTCCCCCTTCACCCCCTTCTCTCCAGGATGACGAGCTGACCCACCTGTACACGCTGATCCTGAATCCGGACCAGACGTACGAGGTGAAGATCGACAACGAGAAGGTGGAGTCCGGCTCCCTGGAGGACGACTGGGACATGCTGCCTGCAAAGAAGATCAAGGACCCAGATGCCAAGAAACCCAGCGACTGGGACGACAGGGCCAAGATCGACGACCCCACCGACACCAAGTCTGAGGTAGGAGATCGGACCCCTGTTCTTTTGTGGGGGGGCCCCCGGGCGTTGCTCAAAAGTTATCCAGATAACCCAATAAATAGGATTCTTAGAACAGGCCCCTGGGTTTATTTTCAGACCCAGCTAACACTTCCCTGAGGCGGATAGAGAGATTTTACCGAAATCCAAACCAAATGATGGACCGAAAAATACAGCGTAGTCTGCTCACGTTGCTCAGGAGGTATAGCGGTATATTATGATCAGCAGGTTTCTGAGCCGATCGCCCTTTTGTTAGACAGCTTTAACAGTATTGTGTCACAAAAGTCACATTATGCACGCTCGCACTGAACGCTACTAGAGATGGATAGATGGCCCACTGTTAGGCTCATTTTCTGTAACCAGTGTAGCATCAAAGCTTGGTGGAATTAGCACCATAACTACAGCGGACGGCTGGCTACTTAGCTGCCTTGCTCATTCTGCCAGCCTTTTGCACTACAAGAAATGATCGGAACAAAGTTGTCAGTTATCTGGCGATAGCGATGTGCTTTTCCACGCTGAGACGAGAGAGTGTGGATGAAGCATTAAGTGTGCACAGTGTTATAGCATTAAGTGTGCACAGTGTTATAGCATTTCGTGTTTACAATTTCGGACTTCGGCGGTAACTCTATTTCTGCTCCCTTCCCAGGAATGGGACAAGCCGGAGACCATCCCTGACCCCGATGCCAAGAAGCCTGACGACTGGGACGAGGACATGGACGGAGAGTGGGAACCTGCCATGATCACCAACCCAGAGTACAAGGTGCGGCTTTTTACAGCGGAGGACACGGCAGGGCTGGAGCTTTTTATAGACAAAAATTATTGATCACCGTTTGAAATCTTTTTACCGGTGTTTGTGTATTTTTTTTTTTTTTTTTATTTTATTTTTTATTTTTTTATAGATTTGGGTTAAGTGAAGACATTGCTTCCATCATGGACTTGATCTAATAGCCTGTACCAATCACTAGTCCTAACCTTTTCTTGTGTCGCCTTTGCAGGGCGAGTGGAAACCCAAGCAGATTGAGAACCCCGACTACAAAGGGCCCTGGGTCCACCCTGAGATCGACAACCCGGAGTACACCCAGGACGCCACCATGTACAAGTTTGATAACATTGGAGTGCTGGGCCTGGATCTGTGGCAGGTAATGATTATTACCACCCAATGAGTTGTAATAAGGGAGTTACTGAACATGTGTGTACAGAACAACTTGTTTCATATGTGGCGTCGTTGAGGAATTAACGCTCGCATGATTGGTGTCTTTGTTCAGGTTAAATCTGGCACCATCTTTGACAACTTCCTGATCGCTGACGATGTCAAAGAGGCAGAAGAGTTCGGGCAGGAAACCTGGGGAGTTACTAAGGTAGGGCTGTATATCAATGCTGTATGTAGTGCCTACTGTACACCACACTGTGTCTTCTAGACTGAACAAAACATTTTCATTAACAATTCATCTATTGATTTTTGTTGCGTTAAATAGCTTATGTGCTTTTTTTTTTTTTTAAATGTCAAATAATGACATGCTTATAAAACAAATGACTCATCATAAGTACCCGGAGCTGTTCAGTGGAAAGTGAAGAAAAGCAGCCTTAAGTTCACGCCCACCACTGCTAGGACACTGGGCTGTGTTCCAATTCCCATACCACCATACTGCTTAGTATGCCGGGCAAAGATTTAGTTTGTCTCAATACATAGTATGTTTAATGTAGTATCTCAAAAAAATACCGGGATGTCCAACTGCAACCATCGTGCTTCTCTGGCTATATATATCCAGCAAGCAACGGGGTTAATGTTCAAGGTGCTGTTATGAGGAAGTAGTATATCCAAATGAACCAGTGCATCGCTTTTTACGGGCAGCTGCAGTATGTACTGAAAGCCTATGCAATGTAGTGTGGGTTTGATTCCCGGTAGCACTACTTCCTGCTTGGTTGGTTCTGCTCTACTAATGTGTACCTGTTGATCAAGGTTGCCTGGTAAAGCATATCATGAAGCAGCAGCAGTGATGAGGAGAGCCATGTGTATGGGACTGACATTCCAGATTTTATAAAACTCTTTTTTTTTTTTTTTTTTTTTTTTTTCCCCCCAGTCTTTACGTAACATGTTAAGCTAGTCCTAGCTCACAGGACTGGCTTAAGCCGCTAGGTGTAGGTCACAGGCTAGCTTCTAGCGGGTTAACCTCGGTCTAGCTCACTGGCTTGTTCCAAGCTGGTTTTACTAGTTTTAGCTCACAAAGTAAGCAAGGTTTAGCCTACAGGGTAGCTCTTAGAAGGTTAGCATTGGTCTAGCACACAGGCTAGCTACTTGTGGGTTAAGCTAGGTCTAGCTCACAGGCTAGATCATAGAGGGTTAAGCTAGGTCTAGACAAAATGGTATTTTTAGGTGAAAGGAGCACATAATGTTGTACATGAAGAAAATGTATATTCCTCTATTGACCACTAGACAAGTTTCCAGAGTGTGATTTGAATCAAAAGTGTTGTTGACATCAAAATACCTGCACTTGTTTTAAGAACACCCATCTAGTAGTATTGAGCATTGTCAACTGAAACAACACCTGTTGAAAACATCAAACGGCTTGTCCTCTTTGCCCACCAGGAACCAGAGAAGAAGATGAAGGACGAGCAGGAGGACATGGACAGGAAAGTGAGGGAGGAGGAGGAGAAGAGCAAGAAGAAGGACACTGACGGCGGCGACGAAGAAGAAGAGGAGGAGGAGGAGGAGGATGAGGAGGAAGACGGCGAGGATGAGGAGGAAGAGGGCGAGCACGACGAGGAGACGGACGCCCCCGGGACAGAAGGGGAGGACAGCGACGCCAAAGGGAAGGACGAGTTGTAGAGACTGCTGTGTGCTTCGAAACCAACGAAGGGAAAATCAGAGAAAGCCCTATGGACACTGGCCTTTAATACAGCAGCCTTTTATTCAGGTGTAGGGGCGGGGGAGGGGAGGAAGGTGGGGTCAGGTCAGATTTCTTTTTTTATCGATTCCCATGTTTGTTTTTTTTAGCTTTCAAATTAGAGAAGGGAGTAGGGTTTACGTGTTTGTTTCCCTCTGTTTGTGTGTCTGCTTTGGTTAAGAATGTTCTAATTTAATGCGACTCACTGAACGGTCTCACGCAGAGCCAATTCATTCTTATTATTGCCTTTGTTGGGATAAATCGAGGGTTTGTGATGTCTGGTTCATGCACTTTTATTCCTCCTGTATAATGTAGTACCATTCTTTTTCTTTTCTTTTCTTTTTTTTTTCTTTTTTAAAATGACCCCCTTCATAATTTATTCAATCATTACAGTGATTCCCTGAAAACACGTCAGTTTCTAACGCTCTGATTCGGGGCTTACGTCCTTCCTGCAACTCGGTGTGTGTGTGTGCGCGTGTGAGAGAGAGAGAGACAGAGAGACTGCATTAAACAAACTGTGATTCTTACAATCGCCATTTTCCTCATTGTTCTGAATGAGTGACTGCTCTGTGTGTGAACACTGCTCTGTATAAGTGAATAAAATTGAAGCCTCTCTACAAGCTGACTCCTGTTTTCGTGTGTGTGTGTGTGTGTGAGGGAGAGTGTGAGAGAGATATCCCACTGCCTTCCTCAGCAAGTTTACTTTGGCTCAGTTGTCGTCACTTGATCAAAGTGTTGGTCACATGATAACAGGTGGTTTTGTGTGTCTCTGCATGAAGATGGTCTCGGCCAGTGGATGCCGATGTCTTGATCTTTCTCCAGCCGTCCACCAATTCAAACTGAGAATGAAATCCCGTTAACGCTTTTAGCTCTATCAGCACTGTTTGCACTATTGGCACTGTTAACCTGGGGGGGAGACCAAAGTTTATTATGAAGCCAACAATCGAGTCACACTGGCTTGTCGAAGTTGATGACACATCGACTTAGATGAGAAAATGGATCCCTTTGCATGAATTCATTCATGTTGCAGACGCACAAAGAAGAAGCCTTTACGTACTTCAGTCTTGGGTGGTGTATTTCCTCCAGTGTCTCTTGAATGCATGGCTTTGCCGCTTAGAACACGTCTATTAGTGCTATAATCCAAGGTGGGTAGTTATAGGATTAGATTTTAACCAAAGTATCTGCTACAATGGAAACAGAAGTGGGAAAAATACTTAAATATGATATGTTTTATTAGCATCTCTGTTTACTGATATTAGAGTTATGCAGAGTCTAAGATGGTATGAATAAGGCAATATAAGTATGTCAAATTTGAATAACTGAATTTGATGCTTAAAGTGAAAGTCCATTGATTTTACACATAAAGGTCAGTTCATCAGATAGTAAATATTATGTTGGTTGAGTTCTGTGGTGTGTAGAATCCTGTGGTTTGTTTTAGATGTTTTTTTTATTTGCTCCATTAAAAAAAAGAATCCTGTGTTTGTGGAACTTGACCCATACAAGGGACTAAAAGTCAGAATATCCTTGAATACTGGTACCTCTTCTAGACAGACGTTGAAAGAAAATGGGGTCAGAAAAGCCAAGACATGAAGAGATAAAAACAAAATGCTCATTTAGTCCACCCCCCCTCAGCGTTGGGATATTTCCGACAGCACATGAAGGCAGCAGTGTGTCGTGCCTCCTATCCGGCAGTAGATGGCGCCCGTGCCCCCCAACCCCCCCAGTCTGCTCCGCGGCTCTGAGACAGCTGAGTCACAGCTACATACACTTGATTCAGTCCTGTGCGAAAAAAGAGCGGCTACAGGCGACAAATTGCCGTCAGCTCTCTCGTTTTTGACCCCAGCCGCCTCTGACACTGCGCCGCAAGATGCTGACGATAACACTGAAGACCCTCCAACAGCAGACATTCAAAGTAGAAATAGACCCAGAATTGACGGTGAGTAACGTTAGAAGTTACCGGGGCTGAAGTAAACACGGTGAGGCCGGGGGAGGCAGGCAGAGAGACTGTAGCATACGGGGGTCGTTAGCTAATATTAAGAGATAACACTAGCCGCTACAACCGTAGAGGCTGCTCAACTCTTTAAAAGAGATAGTTATTTAGCTTATTTTAAAAAGTCACGTTACTTATATGTCACACAAATATGTGGCGGTCAGAGATGTAAGCAATTCTGCGGGGTCTCACTGTAACTGAGTTCATGTGGGGTAACGTAAAGTTAGCTTGTGGAAGATCGGAACTGAGCAAGTTTCCCTTCAAAGTAAAAGCGTAACACCTGTAATCTATTGACACGCATATCAAAGCACGCCGTACACTCTCTAGAAAGACATTGTAATCAAAGTTATGTTTTTGTTAGTCAAACGGTACAGTAAAATGTATAGTCCGTATTCCACTGGTTGCCTAGACTCTTTTAATTGGTGTTCTTAGGTGATTTTAAAACGTACGAGCGGCATGGAGGGTTTATATTGAAAACACTTGCCGGAAACAATCTTTGTACTTTCTTTGAGCTTGACAGTGTTTGACTTGTTTTAGTCTCACCATGAATGACGATGCAATATTTTAACCCTCCTCTCTGTAGTTATGGTAATGCTGGTTAGTAAATCTTTTTTTGGAGAAAAGAGCGAATAGTTTTTAGAATTTGTTTTTTTATCATATAGTAAACAACATGCAGTCCTTAATGTTAGGCGTATTGAACTAATAATGTACCCTGGGAAGTGATATCACGTTACTCACAATAACCCAAAACATTACACACCGTAGAAAGTAACTAATAAACAATAATTAATTAATAATAAACAATTCCGTTAACATTAAACTGAATTATTAGGATTGCATGTTGAAACAAATTTTATATATATATATATATATATATATATATATATATATATATAGAAACAAACAAAAGAGAAAAAAATGCATACATAGTGAAAATACAAGATTAGTTAAATGGACACAAATGGACTCACAAAAAAAAAGCTTTAGTACCCAGACAAACTGATTTTAAGAAAAAAACAATATATATGTCTTAACTTAACATAACTTTTTGCCAACAGCTATGGAAATATTATTGTTTCTTCTGTTTATGTTGTTCACAGGTTGAAGCCCTGAAGGAGAAAATAGAGAAGGACAGAGGAAAGGATGCATTTCCTGCTGCAGGACAAAAACTAATCTATGCAGGTGAGCCGGAGGATGACTTTGAAAGAGATACAGACAAACAAAACATATTGAATTATCATATTCTGTGACATCACGGCCCCACAAAATGCCTGGTGTGTTCTATTGGCGAGTATTTGTTAAAATGATAAATGGGGACAACTCAAAACACATTTCTTTCAACTTTTTACTCTTTTACTTTTAACTTTCAAAAGCATTGTTCAAGGTATATACTGTATGTATTGTTACAACAGCAGCAGCTCTCAGAATCCCTGTCACTTGTGAAACTAGCCTAACCAGGCTGGTTTTCAGAAGGAGACTATAATATTCATAACTATGTTTTCATGTGTGGACAATCTCCTGAAACTAATAAACTGTTAGCATGAGTGCTTCAGATCTACATTTTTTTTTCTATCTTAGCTTCTTATTAATAAATCGTGTCCTGAATCTTTTCTAATTTGCAATTTCTCCTTGAATGTCACAGGCAAAATCCTGAACGATGACACCGCGCTGAAAGAGTAC
The DNA here is from genome assembly GCF_023349555.1 of Cebidichthys violaceus. Taxonomy (NCBI): domain Eukaryota; kingdom Metazoa; phylum Chordata; class Actinopteri; order Perciformes; family Stichaeidae; genus Cebidichthys; species Cebidichthys violaceus. The sequence continues at coordinate 13,493,518 of NW_027176296.1, forward strand.
AGAATTGATGAGAAAAACTTTGTGGTGGTCATGGTTACCAAGGTTAGTGTCTCTCCTTTTTTTTTTTTTTTTAGCCATGTCATACTCTGCTGCCATGAGTTTTCTTTTAACAGAAATACTGTTTCTATTCTCTTATTATTTCCAGTATTTTTTTACTTTTAACTTTTCTATTAAGCTAACCTCAAGACTTCCTCCGTAGACATTTCACATTAAAAGCCTCCGAGCAGCTCAAAGCTGTGAACTCAAACATTCTAAATGTGTCCCAGTTTATTTCCTGTTGCGCTTCCTTGTTAGCTACTGCATTAACAAACATTTCAACAGGAAAAACAAAGGATTCCGTTCAGAATGTTGACGTTGTTGAGTTCTCTCCACTGGCTGGGCCCCACATCGCTGCATGTTTCAGTTCATTGAGCTTAACCTCTTCCCGTCCCCCACAGTCCAGCCAATGTTTGGGTTGATACCTTTTATTCCACAGATTTAGTGCTAAATTTAACCATTTTTTACCACTTTTTACCAAATTAAGACGCAGAGAACACCGTAAAAAAAGACATCATTTTTTCACAGGTCACTGTATAAGTGACGTTACATTTCACAGAACGGTCTCACTACAATGACATTGCTACTTAGGGGACTAACATCATCACACACGAATGCAATTCAAAGACTGTGCAGGGATTCCAGTACGCAGAAATATTTGAATACACCAATTTTAGAATAGGCGAAAACATTTTTTACTGCATGCAAATAACGGCAGGTTTTTTGACCAAAACTTCGTGGGATCGACATAAAGTCGCCGTGTCTGTCAGCGGGAGGCTCTATTGACCGAAGAGCTCCGTTCTCTACTGAAATGTATAATAAATACACGTAATTACAATTTGTTATCCGACCTTATAAGCGACTAGGATTTTTGTTTTATATTACTTTATATTACTTGGGAATAAACTTAAGAGCCTGGTCCAGTTGAGTGAAGTGAACAATGCAGCGCTGCCACCTTTGGTCATCACATCCGCACGACAATGATCCATTCTCAAATGTCTTGACAGCCTAAACCAGCCCCCCCTCCTCAAGCGGCCCCACAGCCAACGCCACAACCGGCTGCAGCCTCCCCCTCAACACAAGGGCCCTCCACGGCAGTGTCTTCAGTGTCTGCCCCCACGCCCGCCCCGCAGTCGGTCCCTTGCTCCGAACCCCCGCTCCCGGTCCCAGACAGCACCCCCCCGGTTTCTGTCGAAGCAACCGCAGCCCTCGACTCGAACACGACCCGAGAATCGGCCCCAGACTCGACCCCAGACTCGGCCCCGGCCTCGGCTTCGGCTGCCACTCCGGCCTCCGCCCCGGCCCCGGCTCCCGAGGCTGCCCAGACAGCCCCGGCCCCCGCGGACCCCCCCACCCCTACTACCCAGCCAGAAGAAAAGCCGAAGGATGACCCCGAGAGCGAGCCGTCCGACCCTTCAGAAGTCCTTTCCACCGCTGTCAGGTTGGAGGAAACCTATGCTTACGTCTACTGTTTTGTCTGGTAGTCCGAGAGATGGTCTAGGGTTAGCTAGAAAAGCTTGTGTTGGGATCACAGGAACCTGCTTTAGATGATTAATTTCTTTTGAACTAGTTCTAATGGGATGAAAAGACTTCAACTCTCTACAGAGAGTCAGGGTCGGTGTGTGTCTTAAACGGATATACTTTGGTTTATGACTAAATACCTGTAAAACGTATAACATCACCATCAGCCTCAGCCGTACCTTGTGTGTGATTCCAATGTAGCCAATGCTAAACAACAGCATGTGAGCACTGCCACTAGGAGTGTGTTAGCATTACCAGCCTCACCGAGCTAGCTCTTAATGGATGCTTACTGTAATTGTGTGTATGTTCTTTCTCTCAAAGCCTCGTCGATGAACTGGGTCTCCTTGAAGAAGCAGCGTCTATACTGGGTAACACATACCTGTGACTTTAAGTCCTGCTGTCTTAACAGACAACACACCTCTGTATGGGTTATGTTGTATGGGTTATGTTTTTGCTTTGCTTTTTGTTTTAAAATGGGATTGTTTTCTGTACAACCATTGTTCTGGGAAGTAGCAGCTGCTAATGCAGCACGAGCTTTCATGCTACAAATTCACCAAAATGTTAACTGATGGTGATTAAACAAACAGAGCTAAAGTGAACTCACCGTTTGCACAGCCTTGTGGGAAATGTAGTGCCACGACATAGGTTTTCTAACTGATTGGTCGCTGCCCCTCCCTCTCCCGTGGTTTCCACAGTGACGGGTCCAGCCTATGAGAACCTGGTCTCGGAGATCATGTCCATGGGTTACGAGCGGGAGCAGGTCGTCGCCTCGCTCAGAGCCAGTTACAACAACCCAGACCGAGCAGTGGAGTATCTGCTCACGGTGAGGATGGAACCAGCCCGGGCTGGGGGGCTGGGGGTCTGGGGGTCTAGAGGTCTGGGGGTTCCATTCTCGCTGTATTCCGGAATGTGAAGTCAATGTTTATGCACTGCAGGGTATTCCAGCCGAGGCCAGTGATCCGCCACCTCGGGAGCCAGTCGGACCCAGCGCTCCATCCAACCCCCTCGCTCCCGCTACGCAAGAACCCCGACAGCCCCCAGCAGCCTCAAACAGTAAGAGCACACATGTATCACCTCTATTGATGCAGATACATGACTGATTAACTTAACTTCACTCAGGAATATAATCTTTATTTGATTGACATTTTAGCTTTGTTTCCAGTGAGTTTATATGGTGACTTTGCTGTTGTCAATATTTCCGTTGCTGCTAAAGAAACACAAAAGATTTGAGTTAGAATATAAATATATTCTATTCCATTTCAGATTTTTCTTTTGTGGAAAACAACCACTAAGAGTTTTGGTAAGAGTAGTAGTATTGATCAAATCCTAACGACACCTATCCGTACTCATGGACCCCCGCTCCGGGGCTAGTACTCTCACATGGTCCAGGAACTGTTTGTAGTTCTGTATGCGGCTCACTGGTCAACAATAAACTACATTCACACAGTAAACAGCACGTTCCTTCCTTATTTAGTTAATAATGACATTATGCTCCTTTTTTTATTTAGGGTGAAAAGTACAGTAACATGGGTTGGACAATGCATGCTGTAACTGGAATAACCTTATAGTTATTAAAGAGTAGTGAACGTATTGTCGCCAACGTTACAAAGATAACATGCTAGTTACGGTACGGCTAACTTCTCTTCATCGTTAGCAAAAGACAAACAGGTTATTGAACCGACGTTAACAACACTACTTTCACACTGCGGTTGACCACATTTGTTTTTGTTCTTATTTGTAGATTTTGTAAACGGCACAAATCACATGGAATCTGATATTTTCCATTTCCTAAATCAGACACTGGTCTTTTTAACATATCGGAATTCAGTCGACGTTTTATGTCTCTCTAGATCACGATCACGGTCCCACCGCTCCCGGGTCCGACTCTGCATCCACACACACACACACACACACACACACACACACACACACACACACACACACACACACACACACACACACACACACAGACACACACACACACACATTAACGAAGACTTCCCTGGCCTCTGTCCTCGTCTTTGTTCTTTCCACATGCGGGTCAGTTCAGGACTGTGACCAGCTCACGCTGGAATCTGATATTCGCCACATCTTAAAAAAAATGTGTCAACAGTCAAACAATAAAAATGTGATCCGAGCAATAGTGGGAATTGAGCACGAAGGCTTGCAGTGTGAACGTAGAGATTTATGTTTTAATGCATATGTTAGAATCCTTGATTGCCCTGGACCAACAATATTTAGCTACCTTGATATATGGGGTTCGGGTTCGGATTATTTTGTCAGCAAACGGTCTCCGCTCTATCACACTAAACAACACCGGCAGTAACCAGCGCGTCTCCTCTCCAGCAGGGCCAGCGTCCAGCAGCCAGCCTCCCCCTGCCGGTGGAGGCTCTGTCTCCACGGGGAACCCTCTGGAGTTCCTGAGGAACCAGCCTCAGTTCCAGCAGATGAGACAGATCATCCAGCAGAACCCTGCCCTCCTACCGGCCCTTCTGCAGCAGCTAGGCAGAGACAACCCGCAGCTGCTGCAGGTACGTACCAGCACACTCACTGATATCTATTTCATTTAAATGCATAATAACCACGTGTATATTTAAATTATATTTTGCACTAAAGTACAAATTTGTTTTGAGAAAATCCTCCTTCTTCTTAAGCTTAATAAACTCTTTAAAAAGCCTCTTGGATCAGCTGGAAAATGCAATTCCACAATGGTGGAACCTTCTATGGTGTAGTGGTTCCGACCAGAACCCTCTCTGGGGGTTCTATTCAGAACCTTTCCACATTTTAAGCGTGCTACCAAGAACCCACTCAGGGGGCTCTACAGAGAACCCTTTTATATTTCAAAGATTGCATGTAGAATACACCCAGGGTTTCTATCAAGAACCTTGCTATATTCTAGGGGTTTCATCTAGAACTCACCCAGGGGTTCTACGGAGAACCCTAACAACAACAACAATCACGGTTCCCAATCACAGTTTCTGGTGGTGTGTGGGCTGGATTGTGGGCCTTTTTTTCCGTAAGAACTCTTTCTCCCAAAAAGGGTTCTTCTGGTGAAAAGGGTTCTTCGTGGAACCCTTAGTCTTACAAAGAACCTTTTCTTAAAAAAAAGAAGATCTTCAGAAGCAAGCGGTTCTGGGTGGAACCTCAACTGTTCAGGGAGAACCCGTTTGGAACTCTTATTTCTAGGAGTGTAGAGACTGGGAACCCGTATATTAGTTATTTGTAGTATTTACATTGTATGTTTGTGTGACTTACAGCAAATCACGCAGCACCAGGAGCGTTTTGTGCAGATGCTGAATGAGCCACGAGCTGGAGACACGGCAGGGGAGGGGGCCGAGGCCGAGGCCGAGGCCCAGGTGTCCCCACAGACCAACTACATCCAGGTCACCCCACAGGAGAAGGAGGCCATTGAGAGGGTCAGTTACCTCCTTCTGTTTTGGTCAAAGTGTGTGGTGTGCAGTCACCGAGCTTCGTGGAACAGAAGTGAACCGACCCTTGGGTTTTATCTGTTAAGATGTGGTGTATTCCTTTATCTTGTTGTGTCGTGTTTCCATGTTTGGAACTAGGTTGATTTTTCTGATGTTGCGCAACGCTAATGAAAGATCATCAACCAATCACGTTGTGCGGAACGGACCTACTCAAGACGTGCACTATAGTGTACAAAACAGGGAGGCTCCGTAGTCTGAACCATAGACGGTATATGTAATACATACATAGAGCATGCATAGTGGAAGCGCTCATCGTGACTCCACTCATTGGTTTGTGGATTGCGGTTTTTAAGCCTCCAGTTCAGCATTTTGGGCGTCGCCATCTTGGTTTTTTGCAACCAGTGAGCGAAAGTGACTATATTTGGACTGCGAAGGAGTGTCATAGAGACCTGTCCATCACAAGGCAGCCCCGCCCTAAAGCATACCCTGCTTAATAGTAGTAGTAGTCATGGTGACGTCACCCATTGCTTTGTGGACGGGTGTTTTGAAGCCTTGAGTTTGACGATTTCACGGTCCATTACAGTAAGCCCGCCCTAAAGCACACCCTGCTTTATGGTCTGTTTGACTTTAAATGGACCATCATTTACTAAATAAACATCATGCTGTATTGAAGAAGACTTGAAACTAGAGATTGAGACCATAAACTCATGTTTACAATGTTTACTGAGGGAATAAATCAAGAGAGAAGTAGGGTCCTTTTCTCATAGACTTCTATACAACCAGAGGAGTCGCCTCCTGCAAGTTTAATCAGAGGTTGAAGCCTGGTCTGGACATAGACAGCAAACTTTATTCCTCCTTTCAACCTTGACAAAGGCAGAGCAGACCAGATCCGCTCCTTCTGTTCTTACCTTTCACAATAAAAGCCCTAGACATATCCACTGCCTAACTCTTTACCTGAGGAAACTCAAATTCCCTCAGAAGATTTCACTGAAAGTAAACTCATTGAAGTAGTTTACAGTAGCTTTAGGTGATAAAACTGTTTACCTCAGACAGAGTGCCAGAAGCTGTCACTAGCATCCTGGTGTTTGGTCTTCTGCCTGTGCAAATCTATTCAAACCTTTTTATGAAAAAAAGTATGAATAGTTTTGAATGCGGAAATTTCCCATCATGCCCCTGGTGTGTACAGGCCTTAACATTCAGTGTGTGTGTGTGTGTGTGTGTGTGTGTGTGTGTGTGTGTATAACATGAACATGTGCGTTGTGTGTTCCAGTTAAAAGCGCTGGGCTTCCCTGAAGGCTTAGTCATCCAGGCCTACTTCGCCTGCGAGAAGAACGAGAATCTAGCCGCCAACTTCCTGCTACAGCAATCATGGGACGACGAGTAGCCAAGCATCACCTGACGCGTCGCCGCTCACCAGAGGGCCGCAGAGCAGGTGACGACACGAGGTCCACCGGGGGAGGAACGAGAGAGGACACCTGTTTTTCACGCCGTGTGACTGTGCGTCTGATGCTGTGGGTGAAGACGACGACGTGCCGTCCAAAAGGTCGCTGCGCTGCCTCCCCTCCATACAGCCGTGATGATCGTCACAGCAGCTCGGGCCGAGCTGCTCCTCACTGCTGCCACCATTACCGCCGCCGCTTGTGCCGAGTGATCACGCCGAGAGAAGTCCCGCCAGGAAACAACGCCAACGGTCTGCATCACCTTTACATAAGGGAGCCCATTTCCACCAGCAGAAAGAAAATGAGATGAAAACCTAGCCTTGATAATTAAAGTATCCCACGGTGAGTCATACTTCTGAGATACAAAGTCAAAATTGTGAGATAAAAAGTCATAATTATAATTATGAGATAGAAATGTCAAAATGATGAGATATAAAGTCATAGATTTGAGATAAGAAGTCGAAAATATCACATAAAAAGTCAAAATTATGAGATAAAAAGTTGAAATTATGATTAAAAAATGTTCTTCAAATGGCGAAAATGGGCTTCCATATTTACAGGCCAACGGGCTTTGGTTTAGAGGGTTTCCTCTGCAGTCAGCTCACACACGCTGCATGCAGAACATGTGTTGAACTCGTAGACTGCACACACACACACACACACACACACACACACACACACACACACACACACACAGTGTGTAGGCTCCAGAATGTATCTGTCGTGTATAAATACATGACAAACCCCTCCATGTTGGGTTCGCCCGAAAAATGTGATGCAAACTGTTGACTTTGCCATTTGAGAGCTAGCATTGCTTTATATTAAAGTTCAGGTCAGATCATTTCAGCTATTCTGCTTCTGTTATCCCTTGGTAAAAAAACCCCAATGTAAACGCTTAGCTGACACAAAAGCTGGTGGTGTTTTTACATTTCATTAACCATGCAGATGTGTTTCTGTGTGGTTCTATCCGAGGGAAATGACATCTGCAAGGTTACTGAATGGAGTGTTTTTATGTTTGCCGCCCATTCCTGCCACAACAAATGAAAAACAAGAGGGAATGTTAGGAATGGAAAGTCACGTGACTTTTCAAAAATACTGTCATTTTGACGTACCATCTTGTTTTTTTGTCTTCCTGTCATTATTTTTGACTTAACAGGAGGCACCCCAGGACAAAGCATTGGTTTTACATGCACTGGTCAATTTAGATATTTTGGACTATTTACTTCCATAACAGACTAGTGGAAAGAAAACAAATATTTTACTACTTTGTCTATTTGTGTCTTCAGATTTCTCCTAAATTCACCAAAAGTTACCATTAGATAATTCCTAATTTTCATATTCAAACATTTCAGACAACTTCAAAAATACTTAATAATAACTGGGGAAGTTTTGTGTTGATATCTCATAGTTACATTGTTTTAACCTATTCATTTGTAGGGTGTCTCCCGAAAAAACCCCAAAAAGAAAGAGAAAAAGTTGATTGGTATATATATTGAGTTTGACTTAAGTCAGTATTTCACTTTGTGTCTTGTTTTGCTTTAATATGAGTAAAGCAAAACAAAACATTTGACGTGGTCTTTAACAATTTTGAAGTAGTATTTAATAATTTTTACTTAGTATGACTGAAAATAAAGTATTTTATTTCATTATTTTTTGACTCACCTCGAGTATATATAAATAAATATATATATATATATATATATATTTTATTCTCAAGTTATTTGTTGATCTTTACAAAAAGAAATGGCAGAAATGGGTTTCTAAATGCAAATACATTCAACGTTTGGTCAAAAACACCTTGCACTCTATTTTGAACTTCCAATGACTTGTGCAGTCACACACCATGTGTCCTGACCTCTCATTAAGATTCTGTGTGCTGTGGTGTTCTGTTTGGTAGAAGAGGACTCATGTCATCATGGTCTTTCACTGTGGAGGGTCCGTCTGTTACGTTATTCTGCAGATGAAAGAATTTGAAGTGCCACATAGCATGCTTTGTCAGCTGAATATTTGACTTTTAAAACAAAAATCAAGATTGTTTTTCCTTTATTATTTCATTAGCTTGAACGATCAAACACTTCAGAGATCCGTTTCTGTTCCATTGGTCTCATGTCGCGTCTTCTATGCATCTCAAAGCTGTCAGGATTTGAGCCGCTGCTCCTTCATGCCTTATGATTGTCAAAGACTTGAACGCTTTTCATTTCACAAATGGAGTTATAGTTTACAATAAAGTGTTTTGGGATATTTCACAGACCAGTGTCAAAGGATCGGTGATGATCACCATTACTGTTTAAATTATTGATAGTTATTTAAGGTGGTTTAAAGGTAATTTGAATAAGTGCTTGAAGCCAAATATATCTATTTTTTTCAGCTTTTAGCATGTACTTTGCTGTCTCTTCTTTTATTGTGTTTGAACTGGAAATGACTGGAAGTTTTGTATTATAATGTAAATGTGTATACACACTTAGGGGTGAAAAAGGGCACTTTACTGTGATAAATGCTGTTCTTTAGCTGTGAGGGGTATTTGGTTGCATGCATGTGTTACGGAGTTATTAATAGCATGACAGCGGGTTGGAATGATGGAACCACCAGTGTGGTGTTGCTCTGGTATTTTACTCATTTTTTTCTTTTGGATTTATAAAAAAACATATATTACAACTTTAAATACACCAGTTAAAGTTTTGCTGAATTGTTGTGAAAAACTTTTGTTAAAGCACTGTATAAAAATAAATGGCTTTTAGAAAGTGGGTGATAAATTGTGGTGTTTTATCATGACTAAGTGAATGCAAACCTCACATATTTCACTGTTGGGTGCACATATAAGGTTAGTTTAAAAAAGAGAGTGTCTGGTTTACTGCTGTATTAGTTTACATGCAACAGTGTGTATCATAAACATCACACATCTTCACAGCAGTCTTACACGCCATGAATACACGTTTTTTAAAGTTAATTCTACAAATGATCTTCCTTTCTTGACAACTCTTGCAACTTTTTTATTTATTCTACTTATTATCATATATTAGTATTATTATTTAAAATAATATAACTGCACGATTTATTTTTTACAGCCACCACACATCAGCGCCAGACATAAGAATGTGTGACTCTACAGACCCCGATGTGATTCCAGCGCAACTTAAATTAAATATAAACCAATTTAAGCTGCGATTGCTTGATTGTTTCTATGCAACTATATCTGCCTAGTTAAAAAGTCACATTTATTGGTTGAAGAAATTCACAATTTTGCAGAACAACGTAGGCAACGTAAAATGAGCAGTTGTTGAGCGGAGTTTCGACAGCATTCTCCTCCCGTATTGTGAGGCATGGGTTTGTCCGCTAAGGGGAGTGTTGCCTTGGAGAGAGAGAGGGAGGCTGCGTGATAGAGGGAGGGTGGGCGCGTTCCCGCAGCAACAGGGAAGATGGCAGCTCTCACATCTCTCACCCAGGTAAAGATGCAGCGATTTACGGTTCCACACCTCATCTCAAGGCTAAGCTATTTAATAGCACGGCACAGTGTGCCTTATACGTGACATTGTGGTTTTTAATATGAGTTTGAACGCAACACCAACTCGCTTTGAAATGCAGCTGGAAATAAGGCAGCCAGCCGGTCGATTAAGGCCTATTTGAAGTACCGTTAGGTAGCGGGCTTGTTAGCCTCAGCTAGAGGGAAGCTAGCCGTGTAGCTATTTACATACGACGTAACATCCAATTAACTCACTAATTATACATTTAAACTTAACAAGCACCGTGTACACTGTATGCAAAGTTAGGGACAGGCTGGCACGCGCGCGTATATTTAAGAAAGCACTGGAAACTATTAAAACGCTCAGTCCTTTCGCTAGCGAACCCTTAGCTAGCCTAGCCTTGATGCCAAGCAGTGTGAGGATGGAGATAAACACGCTCGTGAGCTTCTTATACACAGTCTATGCTCGTGAGGCTAGAAGGCAGGCTATACAGTAGGCTAACCCCAGCTAACCCGGGCTAAGCCTCGATTAATGCCGCTGCGGTGAGTTGGCTGTCTAGTCTCCATGTTCACCGGGGACCCACGTTCATGTTGAGGCTGAAGAGCACCCACGGTAGCGATTCTTGTCATCTGTGGTTGCGCAACAGTCACATAACATGGTAATGCAGCTGTGTTGTGATGCCTTCTTATGAACTGCGGGTTTGGGCGCTTTCAGCAGAGCCGACATTAGCGTTAAAGGAGTATTTGAATAAGAGCTATAACGTTAGGCTTGGCTAGACGTTTGAGTCGGTGTTTTGGTGAACGAGGCGGGTTATTTTAAGCTAACATGCTCTCAGTGCTTCTAGAAGGAACTTCACTCGTGGAGAGAAGTGCATGGGGGATGATTTCTAGTGCAATGACATTCTTTCTCTGTCACAGCTGTCGAGTGGGAACCCTGTATATGAGAACTATTACAGACAGGTACGTTCCTTTATTGGTAATTACGACATGGAAGCATGAATGATGCAAATATTCTAATACACTCAAACTGTGTGTGTTTGCTCCAAGGTGGACCCTGGGAATACAGGGAGAGTGGGACCAACGGAAGCTGCCTTGTTCTTAAAGAAGTCTGGACTCCCTGACATTACATTGGGAAAGGTAGGTAGTGGCAAAAGTTAATGGCTGATGATGGTTTTGTTATTTCACATAGAGCTGGATAGGTGCGTTTGTTTCATACACATACATGCTGTGTTCATAGTGGACTGAAGGGTCAACCTCTGGTCTGTGGCTATGCCAGTCTGCTGCCATCATTGTTTTAAACTGTCCAGAAGTTTTAAAAAAAAGTGACCGTACCAATTAAAGCATTTTATTCACAAACTGTTAATGCCGAAAAGGGCTGTGTGGCTATTTTTACAAAGCTCATCATTTATTTGCAGACCGTAAATTGTATCAGACTAATCATATTTTTGGAACACTGAGCGATTTGTAATCATAAGCGATGATTTGAAGCTGCATCAGTATTTCTACATGAATAATAGATCAACTTTTTTGAGATCAACGAGTTTGTGTTTTACAGCTTGTTCTGCTGCCTCAAGTGGCAAAATATTCAGTTATTGCAGCTTTGAAATGGTAGAAAACTACAAACTATATATATATATATATATATATATATATATATATATATATGTATATGTATATGTATATTTTTTGCTGTAGTCCTCTGCTTTGTTACCCCCTGCTGCCCAGCCAGACTGGCCTCATTCAAATCAATGAGGGGCCTGCGTTTTTTCACACTAAATTTGGTCTGAACCAGGCCAGTGTATCGGCCTATTAATTGGCCTTCTTGTTCTTTTCCTGCTCCAACTTATCGTTATTATATCAGCCTTTAAAAAAAAAAATCCAATCTGGGTTGACCTTTACTGGTTAGGCTTTTAAATCTAAGCCAGATAAATGAGTAGATAAAACAAAATCAACACTGACCGTATAGTGTGTAAATGTGTGTATGTATTGCACATTTGTTACTCATTGACCTATTGGTGACGTTAGACTGTAAAATGATACATGCAGTATGTAAGCATAGATTTGTACAGAAATCCAATAGTGGTTCAGTGTTCACACCTGAAATCCAATAGTGGTTCAGTGTTCACACCTGTCACCCACTGTGTAAAGCGGTCATGATTGAGAGAGAGAGAGAGAGAGAGAGAGAGAGAGAGAGAGAGAGAGAGAGAGAGAGAGAGAGAGAGAGAGAGAGAGAGAGAGAGAGACTCTTCCTCACCCTCACCGCTTACCTCTGGACGGAATTAAGTTTGTTGTGTTACTGCTGCTCTTCACTTGAGATGACGGAGTTGACATGCAGCAGCTTTAGTCACTTTAACTGTGAAAACAGTGGTAGACCTTGGATTTAATCTGAGTGGGAGCTGTTTGAATATTAATGTATGCATCATCACTTTTATTCTTTATCTTCAGTCCTGTATGCCTGTAAACTAAGGTTCCAGCTGTGCATTTTCTCCGTTGTTTTGCTCTCTTTGGACGGACCTGTGTTGCATCTTGGGACAGATTTCATAACTAGTCTCTCACATGCTTTGGTTTGTAACGGCTATGAGCGCTAGCTCCTGCGTTTGTTTTTGTTGATTGCTCTGGGGAGAAGATTAACAGATTAATGTTGATGCAATTACAGTGACATTGTTACCAATGGACGGTACAGGGCTCCACAGTGAGGGTTAACTTGCCAATAGTGGTGCAACGCAACCATTTTTAGAAATTGGCAACCAATTCTTGGCCTTGGTTTGCCATCAGTGGCAACCACTTTTTAAACATAAAAAATATGGACAGTGAACCGTGCACCCGGAGATCAATATTTTTTGGATATCTGTGATATTTTTTTTATTTTTGCATCACTTTTTGAGACCATGGCAGAGCACAAACCGGTTGTCTTTTGGGTGAAATGCTTGATCCTATAAAACATAAGACAATAGTGAGAAATGGCCACACATTAATAAAGGGCACACGGCGATGTCATCAGATGTTTTGTCCGACCAACACTCCCAAAACCTTCAAATGTTCCACTTACTATAATTTAATGGGAACATTTCACATCTGAGAAACTGGACATCATGGCAGTCCTGCCACATTGATGGATTTCAGTCTTCCTCTCTTTCAATCGCAAATTTTTTCCTCTTAGTGAGCATTACTGCCTTCAGATTTTCTGCTGTATCTGTAAAAAATTACACTCAAATTGATAAAACCGTGGGAAATCAGAGTATGACATGATTATTTCAGACAATTGTAAAACGCTTTTCTTTTTTAAAGATGGGTTAAAGAGTGCCTCACCATGGTCGGTCAGTGGGCTTAAAGATGGATAAAGATAAATGCTCCACAGGAAACTTGCTTCATTAGCCAAGTCAGCATGACATCTTACTATTCCACATGCACACACTCACACGCACAGCACCAGGGAACCAGGAACCAGGAAACGATGACGGCATGTGCTTCCGTCCAGTTTATTTTTTGATTGATTGACACTTTTCCACTCTTTAATGTATTTTCATGGGGCTGCACAGTGCGCCTCACAGCCAGAGGGGTTGGATCCCGGGCTGGATGGCCCTTCTGTGTGGAGCTTGCATGTTCTCTGCACGTTCTCCTCGTGTCAGCGCGGGTCTCTCCAGGTTCTCCGTCTTCCTCCCACAGTCCAAAGACACCAGCGTGAATGGTTGTCTGTATACGTGGAATTCAGGGCGCTCCTGCCTTTGTAGCCTTTGACACTGTGGATCTCCTGCCACACGTCTTTAGTGTTGTTGGTGTTGAGGTCTCTCTCCAGTCTCTCCTCACGCCTCCACTATTCCCCCTTGATGCCAGCATTCAGGCTGCCCTGGCGATGCTGTATATGCTTCCTTGTCACCTGACTTAAAGGCAGATTTTTTTTGGCTCTGGATAAAGCGCCCTCAACCCTCCATTTATTCAAGCTTTCTGATCGAGTAATGATTTTATCTTGTCTTTGTGATCGCCACATCATCACCACATCTGCTGATGTCACTGTTGACAAAAGAGGCATTTTGATATGAAAATACTCAAAAATGATTTGTGGACATATTTAGCTTAAAAAACGATAGAATATCAATAAACACAGGGTTGGATCTCATTTAGTCTTAAATGCTGTGTGTGTGTGTGTGTGTGTGTGTGTGTGTGTGTGTGTGTGTGTGTGTGTTTCTTGTGTTTCAGATCTGGGATTTGGCCGATCCCGATGGTAAAGGCTATCTGGACAAACAGGTAGGGATTGGAACAGTGCTCTCTCTTTGATGATGTGCTGAATGTACTATCAGAGAAAAGGGGAAATTACTGTCCCTGCAATGATGCAAAAGTACTTAAAGTAACCAAATCTCTACAAGTTGATCTTATAAGCTAACTCCAGTTGTAATAATGCCCCAAAATGTTCAAAGCCCTTTTGAACTGCAGAAGGGTAAACCATAAAACATGAGCCTCTCCAGGCAGAGATAGATATTTATTTATGTAAACATTGCCCGATATATTCTTCTTCTAGTTTCTCAGTAATGGTATCAATGTATGACAGGAGATGCATGCCTTCGTGGCGCTACGTCAGCGTTCCTGATCTCATGTAGAGGATGACACTGAGTGTTTTCTGTCTCAGGGGTTTTACGTAGCTCTGCGGCTGGTGGCCTGTGCTCAGAGCGGTCAGGAAGTTAGTCTGTCCAGCCTCAACCTCACGATCCCGCCCCCCAAGTTTGTGAGTATGACTTCATCATGAAAGCTCAAACCCACAAATTATTTGTGTAACATTTTTGTTTTTCAGAATATTGACGTTTACATGGAATTAATATCAAACCTGGAGATATTTTTTGTATAAAACATTATGTTACAATGTTGTTAAACTTTTCAGAAGGACAGCAGCAGTCCGTCTCTAAGCAACACAGCATCCGCCTCCGGAGAATTACACTGGGCTGTCAGGGTGTGTTGAAACACACACACACACACACACACACACACACACACACACACACACACACAGTATGATGAAGCAGTCATTAGAGATGTTTCTCATTGACTCAGAAAGACAAAGGAGAAATAAATTGAATTTCCCAAGATCTGTTTATTTTTGAGAGTCCAAAAGACTGGAAAGTATTGACTGGATACTTTCAGATGACATCGGCCATTGATATTTTGTATTAATTAAAATACGAATATATGCACTCCCCATGACATCATATAAACATAGATATTGCATCGATTTTTACACTGTAAAATGTCCCGCTCACTGCATGAAATGTTTTTAACTCTCAACTATCGGTATTGCCTCAAATATCTGGTGTTGTTGGGACTCCCAGATTGCAGTTGAGTCAACCATTCAGTTTGTGAATGAGCTTGAGCTTTGAGGTCAAAAGACAGAGTCGGGCTCAGACAGTCTAACATGTTCAAATCAGGCTTCTTACATAACTACTGTGTGTTTCTCTGTGTAGCACGAGGAGAAGAGTAAATTTGATGGGATTTTTGAGAGTTTGGCTCCAGTCAATGGCCTGCTGTCGGGAGAGAAGGTCAAACCAGTCCTCATCAACTCCAAGCTACCTCTGGATGTCCTCGGGAAGGTATCGACTTCAAGTTTGGTCGCTTGTATTAGGTTTACATTAGGCTTGTTGGTCCCATGATTGATGATTAAACTACTCAAGTCAGAAAGAAATGTGTTCTGTTTCACATGCATAAGAAGAGACATGAATGAAAGGGTGTCAGTTATATTTAGCCATGGATTGTCAAACATGGGTTTGTGGTCATGGAATAAAATGTGTAATAGTTTAGTCACTCCTTTCAGTTCTATGACTGGCCTCATGTGTGTTTCTTGCTGTTAGGTTTGGGACCTGAGTGACATCGATAAAGATGGCCACCTGGACAGAGATGAGTTTGCAGTGGTGAGTGTTCTCTTCTTCTTCCTTGTTACCGTATGTCTTTTTTGATTCTCTGTAGCCTGAAATAACTGTTTCCAGTTTATTACATACACCATCTTAACACTGGGTAGGACCCCGCCCCCCCACACTTTTGTCCCCAGAACATCCTGTCTTGTTTGATGCATGGATTTCACAAGGTACTAGAAACATACACCGCAGTTTTCGATTCACGGTTCGGATAGTTTTTCAGATCAGCAAAGAAAAAGGGGGGGCGGACAGATATAACTTTGCTTTCCATTTATTAATTAAAGAACTTCAAGAACACTTAAATCAAATAACTTTGGGCTGTAGTCTTCCATGAAAACCACAATATTTAAGATATTTATTTTCAGAAAGATGAGAATATTTACATTGACTGGGGAAAGGGTAGTGTGTCTGTGTGACTCTCACAGAGGGAGCGTGTTTGCAGCACCGGACTTTAAATCTCCACTCCGCCGTAATGAGTGAGCTGTCACAGTCTTCCTTTTCATAGAGTTCTGGAACGATCTTCATACTGAAGTGGGTGTGTGAGGGGATGTCCACCACCCTTATCCCGTCATTATAAGTTACAGGGAAGACAAAATGCTCCCAAACCTGCGACTTAAATGATGCCGGTGGCTTCCTCCGCTCGCCAGGACTTTCACCGCTAAATGCTAAAAACACGCTCCGTTGACGTGAACACACCACTGCTTTATGTGTGTTCACTGCAACTTTGCATTGATATTCGGGGACTTGTTACTTGAAAAGGAACAGCAGCGTTACAACTTTATTACACACTATGATGATTAAACTGTAAAAAAATAATTTAAAAAAATCAATTAATCCGCGGTTCACAAGTGTGCCGAACTGTGAGGAGTGATCTGATCTGTGATCGGTTACACCACTAATACACAGATCACCAGCAGCAGCCTCAACGTTGACACAAGGCAGGCTGGATCCATGGATTCATGTTGTTGACGTCATTCTCTGAAGCTGCAGTCTGCCTGTGACAGCAGACATTGAGATTTGCCAGACGAGGAAACGTTTATCCAAACTGCCCCTTCAGTTTCCTGTCCTTAGCCAACCGGAGTGGCTAAGAAGACAGTGTGGTCTGCTGTTGCTGTAGCTCAGACAAGTTGAGGTTTGACGGGTTGTGTGTTGGAGATACGGCCACCTGGACTGTGGCGGAGAAGGTAGAGCGAGTCGGCCTTCAATTTACAAGATCGGCGCTTCGAGTCCCTGTCATTGCAAGACAAATTGTCCCCCAAATTGCTCCCGAAGGTGTGATTGGGTGTGAAGGATTATTTAGTTCTGATGGGCAGGTGTATTAATGGGTGTGAATGGGTGAATGACATGTAGCGTAAAAGTGCTTTGAGTGGTCGGAAGACTAAAAAGGCTATACAAGTATAAGTCCATTCACCATTTTACAAGGGTGTCGGTTGTAGGACATGAAAAACCCAATGACTCCAGGAACTCTAAGAAGATGTACTAAAGAACAGGAAACAATAGGCAAAAATACAAATAGATAAAATATTAGATTGGTGTCAGTGCTCAGTATTATAACTTGTGTCTGAACTTGTTGGGGACATGCTCTGTTTTCTAAAGGCTAGACAGTATATGCAGCCAGAGAGCGTGCATTAACAGCAGTGTGCTCCCCTAGGCCATGCACCTGGTGTACCGCGCCCTGGAGAAGGAGCCTGTTCCCGCACTCCTCCCCTCGGCCCTCATCCCTCCGTCTAAGAGGAAGAAGAGTCTGGGCTCGGTGGCCGGCTCTATGCCCGGACTCCCCGCGAGCCCCCCCCCACCAAAAGACTCGCTACGCTCCACACCCTCCCACGGCAGCATGAACTCCCTCAACAGCACCGGCAGCCTGTCGCCCAAACACACACTCAAGTCTGGACAGGTAATGCACTACGCTGACATGCTACACCTCAATCAGTAAAAACTAGTGCTGAGCAACGATTACAATTTTGAATCGCATTGTTAGTGTGGACAGATAAGACGCACTATAGCTGGAAGGTGTCAAAGAACTCTTGATTGAACTGGCTTTTAACATTGTGGGTAAAATAACAAATAGAGAACATTTGATTTGATTGATTGATCCAAATATTAGTACTAAACTGAACCGATAAAGACAGTGCCATCTACCGAGTAACCTTGATTAGTTAGTTGTACTGATTTTTTATTAAATTAATTGCTTCATTGCTCCCCAGGCCTATTTGACTTTCACAGTAAAAATAATGTGTTAACGGTTGTTGAAAATGTCGACACACAATGATTTCCTGTAGGGGAGCTCTCTAGGAGGTTTATTCCTCTGGGGTGTGATAATAACCTGGGAAAGGATCTCCTGAGAAGAACCTTATTGACTCGTAAAGCAATAGATCTCTGTAGAAGTAACCTTTTGTAGAACACTAGCACCAAACGCACGCCTCTGCCTCTGTCTCAGCACTCGTTGAACTGGGTGGTCCCAGTGTCAGACCGCGGTCGCTATGATGACATCTTCCTGAAGACCGACGCTGATCTGGACGGGTTTGTCAGCGGGCATGAAGTGAAGGAGATCTTCATGCACTCTGGACTCTCTCAGAACCTCCTGGCCCACATATGGTACGCTCCAACTCATGTTCCATGTTCCATGCTCGACAGTTCATGCTGTTTATTTCTCGGCTAAGCTTATCATTGGATCGGTACCGCTCTCTAATAAGTCAGTCTTTATTTAGAGCTCATCGTTTGTGATTAATGGCTTTATTAGTGGGTGATAAATCATCAGTTATAAACCAATAATGACAACAAATTTGCACTATACCGAAAGTAAGTGGCCATTTGGTCTCGTCAGTGGAGGGGATTTTCACAACCTGGCAACCCAAAAGTTGGCTTACGACAGATCTATAGAACTTATAAAATCATTAACCATTGATAAAGCTGTTGGTTTTAAAGGGTGCCTATTTAAAAAGTGGTACCTTTTAGAACTACCAGTGTCAGAAATGCTTCACTAAAGAAAAAAAAAAATACAGCATACTCATTCAAATACAAGTCAGCAACAGTTGTGGTCATATTTCAGCCACAAACTGTCTGCTTGTTTTATTAGATTTCTTGAGGCGAGCGGAGGCTTGATTCACTTCTTCTTCTTCTTCTTCTTCTTTTTCTCTGCTGAACGTCTGCTCCTCCCTGCAGGGCTCTGGCCGACACCAGGCAGATAGGCAAGCTGACCAGGGAGCAGTTCGCCCTCGCCATGTATTTCATCCAGCAGAAAGTCAGCAAGGGCGTGGACCCCCCACAGGCCCTGACCGCCGACATGATCCCCCCCTCAGAGAGAAGCACTCCTGTACCTGTAGGTCCCTCACACACACTTCATGGTTACTACAGCTGAGTGGGACGCCTGTTTCTATTCATTCCACGGGGCGTCAAATGCAACCATTTCTGCAGGCAGATACGACTATTTACTGTATATATTATATATTGTAGTTAAAGGCAGAATCACAGAAAACCCATAATTCTAATCATGTGGAGTGACGTGAACCATAAATGCAGCTATCTGCACTACTAATGATCCGTTCTGAAAATGTCAAATGTCCAGTGAAAATACCAATATTCATCGTCAAAATGTTACTATCCCTTTGTGGTGATGGTTTAAATACAGCCACACTCATTAGATATCTGCCCTCTGCTGTATTCAATAGCTCCTCTTAGGGATGCCCCCCAGGAACCGGTTCTAAACGAGCAAAACCCGGAGTATTGATGCGGTCCAGAGTTAAAGGTTCTGCTGTCGGTATTTTAGAAGTTCTAGAGTGAGATGTCCTCGTGTCAAACCTCCTCTCTCTGTCTTTGTGCTTCCCTCTGACACACACACACACACACACACACACACACACACACACACACACACACACACACACACACACTTCGGCTCAGTACAGCGTGAGACTCACATGGTGGCAGAGAGAACAGAAAGATCCAAAGTGAGGCTACATTTGACTCCAGTAGATGCTGAGAACTCTGGTTGTCTCAAACACAGTAAAACCCTCACAAGTGAGCGAGGAACCAGCAGCAGTTCATCACAACATGTGACCAACAAGAGAACATCAATGTGCAGAAATAATCACTCTTCTACTGTTTGTGGAGCAGCCGTCCACTGCAGGTAACGTTAGCGATGATATACAGAGCTTGATCAGAAGAACAAGCTAATCACTGAGCTAATCATCTCACAAAATACTCCAAAAGTATTTTTATGGTCTTTATTTCAGACAATGCGATCCACCCTCTGCTATAAATCACAGCCTGAAATCCTGGATTTTTTTGTATTTCCTGTGAAGTTTGAAAAAAAAGCTGCATAAAGACAGCAAGGTGGTTGAGTTCTCCAGTTACCCTCTTATCATCCAGGGCTCCTTAGACATGTTAGTCTACCTTTTTCCCTTGTTGTCAGTGTGACTGTATGATCATTGTGTTTGTCTTCACAGCATGCATAATACTGATATTAGATAACAGAAAAAGAACAAGGAACTTGCTTAGTGCTGGCGGCTTTTTCTCTCTCTAAATGTTCAGTCTCTGTTGACGTGAATGGAAACAGTTTTTTTTACCATCGTTGTCATTGACTAAGTGATTTCTCTCTCAGAGCTTGTCAGGATACATGACCCCGGTGGGATCCGAGATGGCCGCTCTGTCTGAGATGAGACGGGTGAGTCAATACTTCTCTCACATTTCTTTGTGCATAAAGCAGTTCAGATGTGTCTGCTAGACGTCCTGTTCCTTGAGCTGTACCAATTTCCCAATCTGCAAAAATCTGCGTATTTGGTGGAAGGCGACTTGAAAATGTGACCCACAAAGACATGTAAATGTAAAGATTGAGGAGAGGTGAATCAATTATACAGGGCTCTGTAAATGTGTTCTCCCGCTAGGTGTTTTTACAGTTTTATTCTTAAATTCAAATTGATGGGATTTATAATTTAAATGGATTTTTATTTTATGTAATATGTGAAGACAATTTTTTCTTCTTCAAGAAATGAAAAACTGAAAAGTGGTGCATGTGTATATATATATATATATATATATATATATATATATATATATATATATATATTGTATTTTTTAAAGACATGTTTGTTTGTTTTCACTTCACCTATTTTGAGCAGGTCCATCGCATAAAATCCAAATAAAAATCCATTTAAATTCCACAGGAAGAACCCCAAAAGGGAGGAAAAACAATTGCAAGCGACTGTATCAAAGATATTTACGCCCACTGTTCTTCTCTTATCCCAACTGTTTCTTACTGCTGATGTGTCTAACTTCCCCCTCTTCCTCCTCTCTCAGGCCTTAATGTTGAAGTTGTGGGTAGGTAACATGGACCTACGCTGTATTAAACTGGAAATGCTTTCAGTAACTGGCCGATCAGGCTGATTATTGGAAAGCATTTGACTTTTCTCTCCATTCCAGTGCAGTGACATTGTCTCACCCTGTCAACTGTCTGCTGATCAAGGGAAGATTCAAGATCGCTCGCTTGTAGATGGCAACCGAGAATCTTTTAAAATCGTAACAGTTTGTGTTTGATAACGGGAATAGCTTGTAGGTTTTGTTTTTTTTTGTCTCCACACTCTTGGTCAATAACAAATGCACATGGACAAAATACTAGAACTTTGTTGAAAACCACCTTCATGAAAACTTTTTCAATATTCTCAGAGGGCTTCATTTTATACATAAAATAGCAAAATCCGGAATCTTTCCTTTCCTCGGCAGTTTGTCAGTGGTGGTGACGCCTCCCCCCTCCACATGTTGGTGACTGACCCCGCCCACTGACTCCACCTCTGTGCTGCTCCTCTTATCGAGCGCCGGTTTCTCTCCTATCCTCTCTTCTCCTCCTCTTCCTCCTCCTCACCTTCGGCCTGGTTCTGCCATGGCTCCGTTGGTACCATTTCACTATCCCACTTCACTTCTCCCACCAAAATAAAGTTCACTTTACTGACCGTTTCTTTTGTCTTCCCTCTCTCCGTTCCTCTCTCTCTGTCTACAGGACAGCTCCAGTTCAGTGGGTTCAGGGGAGTTCACTGGCATCAAGGAGCTGGACGACATCAGCCAGGAGATAGCACAGCTGCAGAGGTAACCAACAATACCGCCGCCACCGACATCCCATTAAGCCGATATTTATTGCAGTAACCACAGCAACAGCGTAGGCCTTTGCATGTTTTTTATCAAGTAGCAATTGCCTCGACATTTACAAGATGCAGTTTCCTTGTTGTTTCGCTACGATGAATGCTCTCGGTCATGGTCTGTGTCAAAGCTTTGAGTTCTGCCAAAACTGTCACGCTTCAGCAGCCCAACCTGTTAACCTCTAACATGAGCTTCTCTCTCATCCATCGTCTTCATCCGCATCCAGGCTTCTCTTCTCACGTTCCATAGTATCAATAAGACACAGCTGTTTACCTGGGGGGGGGGGGGGGGGGGGTAAACACTGTACGAGAGCAGTGCAGTGCAGCGGCTCTGCTCAGGAAAACATTACTCCACTATATGTTTACATATATATTATATTAATGCTCTGATTAATATATATAATATATATGTTGTTCTTAAAGCTACTCCATATAAGGAAGGTTAGTTCACCTTAGTATTTGATATTCCTATATCCCAAACTACAGGGCACACTTATTATTCTGCCTGTGTGCTGTATACTATCCGTGTTTTCTTTATTCTTTTAGAATATAGTTCACTGGTTTCATAAAAACTATCACAGCACTATTTGTTTTTTTACTTTTAGTACTTTTTTATGCTGACATAAGAATCCTACCAAAGTCGACCACTAAGGTTGGCGGACACAAAGTGCCACTGTGGTTGAAGAGCCGTTTGTGTGTTTATTTAGTCGCCTTTTTTAAATTGACCATCATTGTTATGTTTTGTAAAAGGAAAGCTTCTCATGTGACGTTACATCTCCAAGACTAAAAAGCTAGATGTCACTGCCAGTCCTTAACTCCAGAGTTAACTTCAGTGTCTCAGCATCTTTGAATTCCTTTGAAATCTCATTAACTCATTAACACACAGAACACTTAACCCACTCGTTACACCCGTCCAGCTGTTGGCGGCATTGCACCTGTAAGCTGGCTGTACGACTGACAAAAAGAAGACACGAAGAAGACATGTTGGCTTCAGCCTTAATCTGAACACACACATTGTTTTCAGGATTAGCTGCTTGAGATGCACCATCTCAATGTCATGTTATTATGTCCAAACTCAATGCAATTAAGGCCAGAGATTTCAAATCTGTCTCTTCTCGAAGAGACAGAAAAAGATAAAACAGCATGGTCAAAATAGATCATTCAATATCGTATTGTGTCATGCTGCTTTTATGCACAGGAGGCCTGCCTGCTTCTAGAAGACTTGATCTAATTGCTTTAATAATTGTGTTACTCCTTTCGTCCATAAATGGCATTTCATTTTACTGTAATGCAGTTTTTTCTCACGTAGAAATCAAACCAACCAATCATCTGAGCTCCACTGAGCCATGTATGAGCACGAGCCGTGGGATGGTATCATTAACCGAGCACGTCCCAGTGCGTCTTCAGTGAAACCCTCAGTGTCTGTTACACTGATGAGACTGACGGGTTAGTGTTTGCGTTGAAGGGGAATGTCCCTTTACAAAAGGGTGTTGACATGCAAAGATGGTGGACACAGCTGCAGAAGTTACTCTGTATGAACCATGGTCCAACCCTTTTTCTGTGATAAAATGCACACTTGAAAAGGAAACATGCGGTATCAAACGCTGATGATGGTTTTTAGCGCACACGCACACACACACACACACACACACACACACACACACACACACACACACACACACACACACACACACACACATGAACTACGTCACTCCCACACATAGACTGTATATAAGACAACTGAATCACATGACATTTAGATCATGGTGCAGGCGCTTCCTTCCAAAAGACATGCAGTGTCTAAACCTCATTTTCATTCTTATTTGGAGCCAATAAACACATCTGTTCTTTTTAAATATGTATTTTCTTTCTTAAGATATGTTCCCTTACATTGCCAATAGAGTGAAAATTGATGGAAAATTCCGTGATATAACACCGTCACCGCAAAAATAAATAAAAATAATAATGCAACATATTTGAAGTCATATCGCTCACCCCATGTATGAGCTTCACTTCTCATCTTTGGCTTTGTCTCATCCTACTGCTCCCTTCCTCCATCACTCCTTCACTCCATCACTCCATGCAGCCAGCCGTCCACTCTTCTTTTGATGTGTGTATTTTATCAACTTTTTGTTTGTTCACCACTTATTCTCCATGCTGCGTCAGCACTCTTGCCTTTACCCAGTGGAATACTCTCAGGTAAACACCCCGGCTGCTGGGCTGGCCTTCTGTCTAATCTACTGTGACACACACTCAGAAGGAGCACAGGCTCCGCCTCCTTCTTTTTTGACCCGCCGTCATCAGCGGGATTCACATATGTTCAGATTTGCTTATTAGTAGATCAGTTTGCAAATCAATTTTAATGTAAGCGATGGGGGACAAAATCTACAGTCCTTAAATGAACATCCCTCAGTTTATTTGAATAATAATTATTTGAATTAATATGAGGCTTTGGCAGTCTGTGTTAGACTAATCATGTCTAACAGAGTTTGGTACAAAATTCCCTTTTTGTGATTATTCCTCTACTGCAGGAAAGCAAAGGGGGTCATTTGTACTAAAACAACTGTAACTTCAGATTCATTTTGGAATGTGTCTTTGCACAGAAGGAGGATTATGGATTATCGTCCCCTCCCATCACTGACATTAAAAGTCTTTTAATGGCCAATATAAGAAAGGAGCAGCAATAATTACAGCACGCAAATCCTGTTTCAATATGCATTTGAGCACATGACTATTTTTAGTCTTTAGACAAACTTCGAAACTTTCCTAAAATAAATGTGTCTGACACCCCAAAAACACAATTTAATCTAGCTTTAATGTGTGTAGAGGATAGATGGATCTTAGGTCATCTCACTGAGTCATACCAAAATGATATTGTGCTGCTATATATTTCTATATAAGGACACACACACACACACACACACACACACACACACACACACACACACACACACACACACACCACACACACGTGACATTGTGGATTTGATAGAAACTCAGCCCAGTGTCTCGTCACTCTTGACATGTCCATGTGTGTACACAGCAGGGGGCTGGCTGTTCATGATTCTTTCTCTGTTGTGTGTGTGTGTGTGTGTGTGTGTGTGTGTGTCTGTGTCTGTGTGTCTGTGTGTGTGTGTCTGTGTGTGTGTGTCTCAGGGAGAAGTACACTCTGGAGCAGGACATCAGGGAGACAGAGGAGGCCATCAGACACAAGAGTGCAGAGGTGCAGGTGAGGGCACCTTGCTCACTGGTCAATCATAGCTTTGGCACATGATACTTGTTTGTCACTCATAGGTTGTTGTTGTTGTTTTTTTGTCCCCTCAGGAGATGCAGAATGACCTGGACAGAGAGACAGCCAGCCTGCAGGAGCTGGAGGCTCAGAAACAAGATGCCCAGGACCGCCTGGAGGAGATGGACCAGCAGAAACACAAACTAGAGGACATGCTGAACGAAGTCCGGATAAAGTGCCAGGAGGAGTCTCAGATGGTGAGCGACGGGCCCGAACGACTTCTTATCATTATTAATTAATAATGTATTTATTTAATGTAAATGCCATCCTCTGGGAAAACCCCTTAAGTACTGCGGCTACAGAAAAAACAGTTATGTTTACTGGCTCCTCCAGA
This sequence comes from Cebidichthys violaceus, assembly GCF_023349555.1. Lineage (NCBI taxonomy): Eukaryota > Metazoa > Chordata > Actinopteri > Perciformes > Stichaeidae > Cebidichthys > Cebidichthys violaceus. Next base: position 13,519,050 of record NW_027176296.1, read on the forward strand.
ATCAAAACGTAGGCGTCTTTGACTACGATCTGCTACGCGTTCAGCTCTAAAAGCGCCTGAGAGATGAGACTTGGTGATGTGAGAGAAAATGAAATCAAGGCAGAAGTTTCCAGTCGTGTGTCACATCGCGGTAGCTACGCTACAGTGTGGTGTGTGCGGTTTCAATAGGTCACCAGATGCAGAAGGGATTTCACTGGGCCACTGTCACTCGTTCATTTCGCTCTCCTCCGCCTCCAGATCTCGACCCTCCAGAGTCAGATCCACTCGCAGGAGTCGGATCTGCAGAGCCAGGAGGAGGAGCTGAGCCGGGCGAAGGCCGACCTGGGCCGGCTGCAGCAGGAGGAGAACCAGCTGGAGCAGAGCCTGGCCGCCGGCAAGATCCAACTGGAGACCATCATCAAGTCTCTGAAGGCCACGCAGGATGAGATCAACCAGGTAGGAAACCGGGCCTGTGTGTGAGAAGTGTCAGCAGGGGGCATCGTTGCACTGTATAATCTACTGCTGTGTTACCACTGGAGCCAGTATTGGTCCTCCTTGTACCACTAGAGGAGCTGGAGTTTCATTTAACCTCATCTTATCATGTGTTCTCTGCCGCTGCTCCCTACTCGAGTCAGAAGGTCACACGGAGAGTTGAGGAGTCTCAGCAGTTGATCAATTCCTCACGCTGCCCTGCAATAATACCCAGTTATTAATGACACAGTCCCTTTAAACCTTTTTATTTTTCATAAAACCCCACATACAGGGAAGTACCAGCAGTTCATGTCATATCCCAAAAACATCATTTATGCTCATTCATCAGTTCAGAGTGAGTTGTGCATGTTCAAAATGTCCTGTGTTTTGTTGTGTAAGCCACTGGCTGAAGCAGTAAACACAAAACAGGCGATTAAAAAGCATTGTGTCTCCCAAATGACTAAAACAACTTCCTCTAGTGGAGTCTGTCCGTGTAGATAGTTATGGATTTATTTGTCCAGGTTTTGAGATATTTCTGCCTCCACTTCCAATGCAAATGAAGCTGAATGAGAATTAATATGTGGTGCTCACAGAACTAAAACCGTGTTGCTGTTTTTTTTTTTTCCCCAGACACATTATCCTCATTACTCAGGATAATCTACAGAACACACTGTCAACAGTTTCAATATGGACAATTGTTTTCCTGTAGGAAGCAGTTTTGAATTTACGGCTAAGAGAACAATCTTTCCAAAAACGGGACGGTGTGCCTGTTAGAGGTGAATGACAGAATCGTTAAATTACCAAATGAGTTTTTATTTTAAGGCGAGACTCTACAGTCACACAATTTAGAAATGTTGGGCTATTCTGCTTCAATAACATGTCTTCTTACGGATAAGTTAAGATAAAACATCACATTTACTACTTTGTCTACTTGATCTGCAGATTTCTTCACAATGAAGACCATGCAGCGTGGTATCCAAACGTCCCGCTGTCACTGAACTCTCTCTGTGTGTGTGTGTGTGTGTGTGTGTGTGTGTGTGTGTCCGTGTCCCGCAGGCTCGTAGCAAGTTGTCCCAGATTCAGGACAGCCAACAGGAAGTGTCCAAAAGCATCGAGCAGTACAACAGCACCTTGAACGGAACCCACGGAGGCAGCATGACCAACCTAGCCGACATGAGCGAGGGCTTCAGCGACCGAGAGAACGGAGGCTTCCCGGCCATGGTGAGACAGGTCAGGATCTCCAGCGGAGCTCTGCGTGGTCCGATGACACATTTGAAGTTCTACACAAAAGGGCCTCGGACTGACGCGCTTTCCACAGTTACATTTAATAGCATCTATCTACGGTGTCGTGATTCCTGCAGCGTTGCCCTGTGAAAAAGGAGTCTCACGAGTCACGTTGTGTGTGTGTGTGTGTGTGCGCGCGTGCGCGTGCGCGTGCGCGGTGAATTCTCCTCTCCCTGAAGCGTTGTGAAGAAGAGCTGTAAAAAAACGTCACAGTTAACGGACATTCCAGCCTCATATCCCCCAACAAATAGACTGGAATCTGCAGTGTGGGAGCATTTTTGGGAATATATAAAATGACCAGGGAGTCGTCATAGAAATTTAGCAAAGCGTGCCACCAAAAAGTGACTGTGAGGGGTAGTGGTGTAACGGATCGTAGCTGATCCATAAACCGTACTTGAATACAGGTCACAGCAATATAAAATATATTTAAAAAACAAAGAATTATGACCTGTTTTAACTTCCTAACACTAGCTCTAAGCCGAATATAACTAGAACTTTATTTTAGTCCATCAAACTATATATTTCAGCCAACAGTGTTAGTTTACTTATAATGCTAATGAGGTAAAATGTCCTTTTCCAGGCTTCTTTAAGGGGTTCCACTATTCCTCTCTCCTCCTGCTCTTTATCCAGGCCTATTATCATCTAGACTAGAGATTAGCAGCAGTCTGCCCAGATCTCGGCAGTCATTTCTGTCATTTGAACCGTGTTTTTGCTAAAACCTCGGTTATTATTTTCTCTCCACTGTGTTCCCTGGAGACCGCACTGATCCAATCCCACAATCCATTCACTTTACTCATAATAAGGCATCGACCCCGGCTCGGTCCGGCTCACAGCTGGCAGAAAGCTCTCGGGATCAACGCCGGGATCGGACTCAGGGTTACCTACGAAACGCCGGTGCAGTTTTTTTTTTTTTTTTTTTTTTTTTAATGAACCATAACAAGGTAGAGCCCGGCACAGAGTCGGGATGGCACGTGAAGAAATGTATTAAGACACACACTCACACACACACACACACACACACACACACACACACACACACACACACACTCTCTGAGGAATGTTGCAGTCCAGACTTGGGCTTCCTTTCCACAAGAAAAAGAAAACTGCCTCTGTTTTTAAAGTGAAATTTAATCCTTAGGGAAATGTGTGCGTGTGCATGTGTGCGTGCGCCCTCATGTAGTGTAATTAGGGCTCTCGCTAGACATTCTTATAAAAGAGCTCTTGAGGTTGATTCCTGCACTTCTTGCTGTAAGTGGAAAGTTATTAAAGGATAATTGTGGTTTATTACAACTTGGGTTGACTTGTAGTCGAGTCCATCTTTTTTCTACCAGTTAGGATAACATAGTATTTGCCAACTTAACTGCTGCAGTTCTGGGAACAGAAGGACATCAGTACAATAAAGCTGTGGTCGCGTCTTACTAGAAGTCTGAGAAACATGCACCCAAACAACAGTGATTTTACACTTTACTTCAATACACAAACCACAACAACCCCCCTTCTATATTGTGTTTTTGTGCATATTTTAATAATAATAATTATATTAGGGCGGCTGTTACTATACAGCGCCCAGCGAGCAGTTTGTGAGTCCGGTGCCTTGCTCAGGGGAAACCTCGGCAGTGCCCAGAAGGCGAACTGGCAGCTCTCCAGCTACCTGCTCTCGGTGCGATTGTCAACCGGGGCGGACTGTCCTCGGTGCGTCAGGGTTCTGCGGTGAAGGTGGCAACCCACCTGTCCCGTCCCGTGGAGGGGTCCGTGGGTGTAACAAGAGCACAGAGTACTTCTCTACACATCTAGCCTCTGGATTTTGCTCTCGAAGTGCTCCAGATTGAGGCATTTATCTTTGAAATGTACAAAACCTTCTTTTGGAGGAGCATCCCCCTGGATCACCTTAGAGGGTTCAAAGTCCACATGCCACTGTCTCACAAAACCCGGTGGGAAGCACTGCTCCTTAAAAGCCCAAACTCACGCTTAATGCAGCACGCATGCGCAATATAGAGCAAGTAGTCACTAAATCGACACTGCTTGATGAAGCACATGTCTTTGAGGCAGTCTGCCTTAAAAAATGGTCCAGAAGTCTTCCAGAATCTGGCCCTGTGTGTCTGCAATGTGATCATTACTGATGTTCTGTGTATATGCGTGTTTGATAAGACTGAGTAAAATATTTTCTGCTCCACAGGAGGATCCATTCAAAGTGAAGCCATCTGTGTTCAACAGCCAGCCTCAGGAGCTCCACACTGACCCCTTCCACTCCGAAGACCCGTTCAAAACAGACCCCTTCAAAGGTGATCACTCCCCTTCAGAATGACGTCCTCTTCTCTTCCTCGACTCTCCATCCTTCATTTATTCTGCTCCGTTCTCTTTCTACTCAGCTGATATTGTGTGTAGCTTGAGTTGCTCCCCTGACTGTCTTCTATTTCTTCCTCTTTGTGTTCCTCCCGCTCTTCCGTCTCTGCTGCATTCCTCTACTGTAGGTGACCCTTTCCAAAATGACCCTTTTGCAAAGCAGCCACCAACATCTACAGGTATTTACTCAGGAGGGGGGGGAAAGGGGATTTATTGCTCGAAGACGCCGTTACCCCAGCATTTAAGAAATTACTTCATTTCAATGGCAGTCAGCCTGTTGACTCGCTTGAACAAAGTAAAGCTAGTAAGTGGCCCTTGAGTTGAGTTCAACGGTGTTGTCTGCTGCTGCAAACAGGGTTCAGTGCATAGTATGTATAATATGAGTCTGTGTATTCATACATAAAGTATTATTTCTCTGCTCTATCAATCTGCCCCTGGAGGGAGGGGGGGGGCGTCCCTCCACATATGTGAAACGGCAGCGCGTTCAACCCTGTCTTCTGTCACACTTCCCCCTTCAGCGATATTGTGGAGTTTCACTTCTCAGCTTGGTAGATGGAGATCAGTGATAGAAATCACCCTTTTTCACACAGCAGTGAAACTGCTCCACAGTATACAGCCTGTTATTGAGCGTTTGGTCCATATTTGCGCCCCCCCCCCCCCAACACAACCCACATTCAAATGAATTGGAGGACTGGCATTTTCTCTGCAACGCCTGACTTGGTGTGAACGCAGCGTACTCTCCCCCGGGTGCATGACTTACCTCTTATCATAACTGTCTGTTAGATTCAATGGAAGGGCTCCGACTGAATGCCTCATTTTGTTATGATTGCAATATTGCAAAACATATATTTTAAGACCAGATGTTGAAGGGAGGTGTGCGGACAACTGATTAATTGAACCGCTTAAGCTGTTTTAGTTCATTTTTAGTTAGAGATTCCTCTATTTCCTTTATCACCAAGACTTTCTTGAGAATTTCCAGGAGAATTACCTTCTGTTCGTTAACGTTAATAACAAATAATGTAACGTGGTGGTGCTTTACACAAAATAGAACACGGGCAATATGTGCTCAAAATACTGATGTCTCTAGAAAAGTGATTTTCAACTTGTTTCACGTCACACATTTTTTTCTTAAATGTTTTACTCTGGCCACTCAAGGTAAAAAAAGATTCTTAATTTTAATGACAAAACAAGTGCATTCCAAAGTTTTACATGTCATGATTATTATTTTTCATTTTACCGTAACAAAGAAATTGTTATTTTTTTTAATTATACAAGTTATTAAGTGCTGCTTAAGAGTTTTTAACTGGTGACTTCTCATTGGCCCATTCAATCAAATCTCCCACAATCCATAGGTGGATGTAAACTCCAGACTTTGAAAAACAATGCCTCTACATATGATCAGCAGGGTTAGCTGAGCCCATCTCAAGGTTGGGCCCAGAGCTTAGTGCAGAGGCAGAGTGTATACAAAAATGTACGTTATGTCACAAACCGCTGATCCCTCATTGGTTGCACATTTAAAATTGCACAGACAAAATCCAAGCAGTGTCAAGCGCTCAATGTAGAGCTACTGCAGTATTGATCGTGGCTCACACTGTCACAAAGCGTTTGAAAAACTGTAACCTGTCTTTTGAAATTCCTGAGCAATGCCTGGTCCTGTTCTCTGGTTAATACAAACGTTTAAGAAACACTAGAGTACAGCTGAAGTTGTCCATCACTTTCCGCTGCAGATCCTTTTGGAGGAGACCCGTTCAAAGAGACGGATCCGTTCAAGGCTTCGTCGGAAGATTTCTTCAAGAAGACCACGAAGATGGATCCCTTCTCCACACCGGACCCCTTCAGTAAAAGTGCCACATTACCTTCCAAGGTACTTGTTCAATAGCGAAGACCAGAACATGGAATTTTGACTTATATCCCCACAGATTTAAAGATGACTGCCTATTGTTGGCTTATTTGAATCACTAACAAGTTCAACTTTTTCTTTGGTTTGATGAGAATTCTGGTATTGCCTATTCTGCATTTCACTAAAAACTGTATGAAAACAAAATGGGGGTAAATTCAGATTTTACATAGATGGTAATAAAATACACACAAGACATAATTCATGAATTTATAATTAAATGTATTCAATCTTCTTATATTTCCAGCAGCAAACCAGTCACTTCACAAGCAATGACCCATTCTCTTCAAGCAACCCAAAACCCAAAGGACCAGGTATGGGTCATTTCTGTGTTCCCTCACATGTGGCTGTGGACATCATGTGTTTTCTTTGAAACTCACAAAATGAATGGAATCTGTCAGTCTTTGTGCTCTCCAATATCCTATAATAAAACTGGACACTTTCCCCAACCCTAGCTTTGAGGTTAGATAGGAGTCAGTTCTGTGACATCTTTCAGGGTGTCTCTGGCGGTGGTTTAGTTGGTTTCGTGGTGGCATAACTATCTGACGTCAGTGCATCGGAGCTCTTCAGTCAGCTGTTTGTTCCCGGCGTCAGCAGGAGAAAAGCTCTTTCATTTCCTCCAAGATATCGGTGTTGTCCGGCTTGAATGCCTCAGTGATTGGAGGTAACTGGAGCCTGTCACCACAGCGGGGCCACTGTTTGCTCAGCCTGAGGTTACCATGTTGGTTGGCCTATTAAAACGGTGTCTGGAGAGGGAAGGTGTCACGTTTGCTTACTCACTTCCTGACTCGGATCGTCCATACTACTTCAAATACAGCTACACAGCGCCACACTGGCTCCGGTTAGGTCTGGCATTTCTGACCAAAATATCTAGATGTTTGTACTTGAATGGGCTCTTATTAAAATCCAAACAGTAGCGTAGCATCTTGTTTTGTGCAGTCTGTAATCAGGCCTGTTGCTGCTTAGAAACACCATTATAACAAATGGATCCATCAATTCTTGATTCTGCTATACGCAACATTTTCTTGAAACTAATGATTAGAAACATTCTGTGAAATGCTAAAGTAAGAGCTAAATGCTAACATCAGATGCTAGAATGCTCACTATGACAATGTTAACACGCTGAGGTTTAGCAGGTTCAATGTTTACTATGTTCACCATCTTAGTTTAGTGTGTTACCATTAATATCGCTAATTCCTGAGGTGTACCAATTTAGATGGTGAGACATTTAATTCATGGACACAAATCTCAACCATTGTTCGTCATTGGAAGAAAAGTCAGGGGATCACCAAAGTCAGTAGGCTTCATTGTTGGGGAACCATTAATGTCTGTACAAAATGTTCATATCATTCAGTCGTTGAGATATTTCAGTCTGGACCAAAGTTGTGGCCCGACTGACCGAAATCACCCTCTCTGGAGTCACACCATAAGTTTGGTAAAAAAATGAACGGTTTTGAATGCCACGGCCGGAGGCATTATTTGTTTGGGTTGTCAGTCCACGTCCGTCTGCCTCGTCCACCGCAATATCTAAGGAAGGCCTGGGGGGGGGGGGGGGGATTTCCTCAACTGTGGCACGGACGTCCACTTGGACTCGAGGATGAATTGATTAGACTTTGGTGGTCAAAGGCCACTGTGACCTCACGTCCGTCCAATCCACGTGAAGTGCCTGGAGGGAACAAACGTCCACATGTCCCCCTAAATGTACTATTTACTATACTGACAGTATCTGTTTATAAGCTACTGAACCTCATTCCATCAGTCAGGTAAACAAGGCTGTTTCTATGGAACGTGCTTTTCCAAACCCCTTTTTTTGTTTTTATAAATAATATTGTGTGAATTTAAACATTTTTGAAAAAAATACAGTGAAAGTGCAAATTAGATGTTGAATTGTAGCGGACACCGTGACAGTTGGTTACACCTTTTGGTCATCTTTGCTGTAGTTTTGCATTGGTGTTGCATTGGATTGTAAGGTGTAGGCCATACTGTTGCTCCTCCGTCTATGTTAGTCAGCTTTGGTATCAAACGAAGTAGAAGAAAAGTGATCTCAACAACACTGAACATTTGAGGTTGTCTAGTAATTGTGTTCACTGCGTGTAAAAGAGCTTGTTGATGTGACTTCATTGTTACTTTTTTCAGACCTGTTTGGCACGCTGGACCCGTTCGGCAGCAGTTCGTTCAACAGCAGCAGCAACAGCTCTGCTGGGTTTGCAGACTTCAGCCTCATGTCGAAGCCCCGAGACCCTTTTGAAGGCCGGGCCGGCTGGCTGCCAGACTACCAGAAGGTACCGGAGGCCAGCACTCATCCTGAAATCACTTTTTGGTGCAGATATGTACCGTAAAATGCCGTATTAGCACAATTGGCACAGATTAGTTGAAGTGTTTCCTGATGCCATCATTTCTCCAGTTGTGTCACTGACAGATTCTAGTATATTGAAATTACAGCTGAGCGCTAATCAACGTTGATCAATGTTCATCCTTTTGCTCGTTCTTTCCAGTCGGTGTTTGTGGACGACCCATTCAGCAGGAAGAATGACACGCCAGCTCTGCCTCCGAAGAAAAGTGTTCCCCCGAGGCCCAAACCCCCCAGTGGTGAGTGTCACACTCTACAGGCTTCTCAATCTTTCTTAAATATCGGCTCTGACTGTCTTTTTTTTTATTGTGTGGTCCCCAACCTGGGGTCTGTAGCCCCAAAGATCACAGGGGGTGCTCCAGGATTTGTCTGAGGTTGTCAAAATTAGATTTGCACAAATCATAATTGGACACTGACTGGATAAATTATACAAAAGTCTGTATATCAACTATTTAAAAAGATTATTAATATTATTATTTGTTTTGTCCTCACTCTAAACTCAAAACATTTCATTCAAACCCAGTTTCTCTTCACAGTTGCAGATAGAGATCAGGCTGTACTGTTATTATTTGCATTATACTTTGTGTAGGATTACATTTGTTTCTGAAAGCTCCAAAAGCAAGACGACATCGCTTTTTTTATGTTGAGGAAACTGACGAATTATATTCATTAAAGGAAGTTGATTTAATAGAAAGAGACTAACTAATTTAATACGCTTCAAGGAAAAGAGGTTGGGAACCGCTGGTCTGTTATATTCATGGATACCCCTGTAGCTTAGAAATAGTTGAGAAAGACGAGTGATGAGAGAACATACTCTGGTCGCCCGAGGCCGGTGGAAAAGGGAAGTGGGACAACATACGTGATGGTTTTTTTTGTGCGATTACCACATCGCCATCATGCCGTAGCCACCGCCCTGCTGGGTTTTACATGCATGCTCAAGAGTGAAGAGGAAGGGGGTGTGTGTGTGTGTGTGTGTGTGTGTGTGTGTGTGTGTGTGTGTGTGTGTGTGTGTGTGTGTGTGTGTGTGTGTGTGTGTGTGTGTGTGTGTGTCTTGCAGAGTTGGTGATAATTCTCTCTCAGGGTTCATGGGTGACAATATTAAACATAGTCCTTTGAGACATTAATGTCAAAAATATTGATAAAAGCAGTTTTAAATCAAAATATGATATATTCTGCTTTCTTAGGTAGATCCATCGTCGATACATAGTGTTAAAAACATAATTTCTTTCTCACACCGTCTGAATACACCATGTGAATGGCTCCGTGTGTACTTCCTGTCAGCTGTTGTCATTCACATACACTGTAAACCGGGACACATTTACAATGTTTAGAAATGTGAAGTGGTCTACATATTGTATATAGTTGTGACGTCATTTAAAGGCCCAGTTGTCTGAATATGTACGGGGTTCATTTCTCCGTGATTTAAGCTGTTCACACTATTGGAGCACTTAGACCTGCTTTATGATTAAAAAGAAATGGAAATCTCACTTTTTACAATATGGGACCTTTTTAAAGGCACAATGACAATTGCGGTTTGTAAACGTTTGCCCCTCCTCCCCGGCTCAACGGCACCAGAAGCCACGCCCCCTGACCACTGTGCTCCTCAGCGGGTGACATCCGTTTTGAATTGAGCTTTGTCAACTTGGAATTTTGCCTCTCTATATTAGTGTTGTTTATATTTTTTGCGATTTCCTGTGTCCGCCATTTTTGCAGCTTCCTCTCGGATGCTTGCATTCCATGTGACACCTGGACGTTACGCCCAGAAACGTCCCGAACAGCAAAATGAAAAGTAAATCCAGGCAGAGGGCAGAACCTCTGTAGATACACACTTCTAATGGCTCATATTTCTATATGTACCTTGTATGTATATATTGTATATATTGTGCCTTTAATGGATACCTAGGATACCTAGTTGTTTTTTCTTTTTACCATCGTTTCTTTTCAGCAATTAAAAATACATCAAATATCTCACTATGGAAAAAAACCAGTTACCTTGAAACAAGTTTGATAACCCCATGCAAGAGGCAAGACTAAATGCATAAAAAACGATTTCATCGTGGAATAAAGGACCTTTTTGAATGGACACTTTAACGTTGTGTATAGCAGCCTTTTCTGTAACGAGAGAAAATCTTTTTTTTTTTTAAACTGCGCTCTGCTGTGTAAACAGGAAAGACTCATTGTGGGCACAGAGACGATAAAAAGCCATCGCTATCACATACTGTGTGTTATTTCTCAATTCAAACACTTAACCAGCAGCGCACTGTGGATGCCTTATTGAGGCTTTACTACCCTCTTATACTGACAATAGTGAGTCTTGTGAGTTTTGAAGTTTGCATTTCTCACAACTCTAATCATTTCATCCCCTTCACAAGTTGTCTTTAGAGAACTACATTGACTTTATTTGTCTACCTCAGTGGAAAGCCAGGTACATACAATACACATGATACAGCATACCATAAACATATAAAATACACAGTATACAAAATACAATAGTGCAAGTGGGCAGGCAGCAGCAGATATCTTTAATTATAGATACATTATTTTCATGCCTCCATGCCAGCGACATCTGGCCGTTTTTTAATTCGGTTTGGGTGGTCAAAGGTCACTGTGACCTCACAAAATGTGTTTTTGTCCAAGGCAAGAATTAATACTCTAATTGATCATTTCACCTAAATATCTTGTTTTCAAATGTTGCATTTAATGCTTCTAATTGTGCCGATTCCTTTACGAATGGATGTCATGATCACAAAGGGTCCAAAAAAGTATTTTGGGGACAGCACAACATGGCCCCTCGGGACTCGGTGCTGTGTTTTCAACCTGAACTGTGGCCACGCTTGCTGCTGTTATACTAGCCCACAAGCTTTGCTGAGTCAGTGTTGTAGAATGGAGCCAGAGAGAAGTCTGTTACAGCACCAGTTGAACTCCAGCGGCTGTCTGTCAGGTTCATCGTCACTGTGCAACGGCTCCAATTCATGTTGATTCTTTTTTCAAAAGTTTTTATATTGATTTTTATATCATGATTGTTCACAAACCGCTGCTCTGATGTTTGTGTGTAGGCACCCGTAAAGGTGATGTTGTAAGAGCAAAGATGTGCGGTTTGCTTGGCCTGTTGTTTGCAGACACACCCTAACTTGCTTCCTCTCTCTTCCCTTCGTGTGTGTGTGTGTGTGTGTGTGTGTGTGTGTGTGTGTGTGTGTGTGTGTGTGTGTGTGTGTGTGTGTGTGTGTGTGTGTGTGTGTGTGTGTGTGTGTGTGTGTGTGTGTGTGTGTGTGTTTACAAGGCTGAGTGGTTCACAGAAGGTCAGGCTGCAGGTTGTGTGCAGCAAGCGAATGCCAACATTGTAACCACTGTAACAATTGTCCTCCTCTTCCTTCATTCAATTATATTCTTCATGTCTTTTATTTCACTCTTCTTCACACACATGTGCACATACACATGCATGCTCTGTCACTTTCTCCCATCGCCTGACGAGGTGTGATTGGGTCACGGCTGCAGCGATAAACTGCTACAAGTAAACTGTCATAATTGAAGACAGCGCTGTGGCTGTATTGATTCCAGTAGCTGAAATAATGCACGTACAATCCTGTGATAGACATAGAAATTTCATGCCACTGATGTAGTGGATTATTTTAGAACAGGGTGGAGCTCGTTTGTGGTTTCTCAAGTGTGAGCGCGCGTGTGTGTGTGTGTGTGTGTGTGTGTGTGTGTGTGTGTGTGTGTGTGCGCGCAGTTTACCGAAAGAGGAAAAAACTGATTGCCAGGCATGCAGTTTTGCTCAGTGTGAAATGAACTACTCACCCCGATCGGCCGAGGTATCTGGGTAATAGAAGTAAATACGAATGTGTGCATTGTATGACAACGGGTTGGCTGGTCCTGTGGTTTTAACACCTATTCAAGCAACATGGTGTGCTCTCAACGTTCCCACGATCCTCTGCCAGGGCCAGCTAATTACACAAACTGACATCACCACGATAACGTGCTAATGCTGTGTTTTATGATCCACCGGTGGTTTTAAAGCATCACCGCGTCTGATCAACTACACAGAGTTTTCATTCGTTCTGGGAAATATTTGACTGTTAAGTCTTCAGGCAGAGCAAGGCTATTACACCTCTTCAAGTCTTCACTTATACTGACTCATTTCATGGCCTCTATAAGAGTCTTAAATGCAGATATCTGAAAATGTGACAAATGAATTCCAATTCAAGAAAATGAGCGAGTTAGTGGCTTTTCAGTTGATCTGTTTTGTCACACATACACTCTAAGAAATAAAGGTGCTGTCTAGAACCCAGAACCACCTATGAGAGGTTCTACAGACAACCCTTTCATGGTGTAATGGTTCTATCAAGAACCTTTCCACCATCTTAGGGTGCTGTCAAGAACCCACCCAGGGAGTTGAGTCGAGAACCCTTTTATATTCCAAGGGTTTCATCTGGTACCCATCCAGGGGGTTCCACTGAGAACCCTTATATATTTCATCTAGAGCTCCAAAGGGCCAGAGTTGATTCAGTGCAGGGCACAATTATCATGGTTCACTATTACAGTTTTTGTGAGGTTGTAGTCTGGATTGTGGGCGTTCTCTATTATCAACCCTGCTTTTAATAATCCTTGGAGAACTGAAGCGCTCTTTGTGAGACTTAGGGTTCCATTAAGAACCCTTTTCATCCAAAGAATATACCTCTACGCTCAAGACTTTAATTAGCTTTTTTATTTTTTACGTAATTTTTCCCTCTTGATGCAGAAAAGATAAAAAATGTTTTTTATATAGAGCTGAACCAATGAGTTTATTGACAGGAAATTAATCTGCAACTATTCTGATAATCGACCACTAAGAAAAAAAACACCAAGTGGCTCTAGATGCAGCCTCTCCTCCGGAGAATGTTCTTCTTTTTCTGTTTTGTATAATTGTAAAGTGAATATTTGGGGGTTTTAACTGTGGGTCAAACAGTTAATATAGATGATATTCTACAGACCAAACCGTGAATCGAGAAAATGATCAACAGGTGGTTAAATAAATGGTGAATTGCAGCCCTAGCATTGCAAATATAGCATTGATAACTCTATGTGGACTATTACCATGCATGTGAATGTGTAGTCTAAGCACATGAACAACAGAAGTCTATTTGTCTAGTTGGTAAACTGGTGAACCAACAGTTGGTAATGTGGGCAGAAGCCAGGAAACCGTTGAGAATGGCTCCGTGGGTCTTTTTGATTTGAGTCCTCTGGCTGTTGTCTTTCTCTGTGTGTTATTTCCTACACCAGCGGAGGATGCCAGCACCGCATGTGAAAGACGCTGCATTGGAACTTGATGTGAATTGCTTTGGTGTGTGCGGCGTGTGGAGGTGAAACTCGTGTGGCTTTCAAAATTGGTAGCTGTCTTTGAGGTGACAGCGGCGGGGAAACAGGGCGTGGGCAAAGCTGTGGGAACTAGAAAATGTGTTTTTTATCCAGAACTGATCAAATCAGATCCTGCATTATCAACATAGTTCACTGAGGTGAGAATTACTCTTGCAGGCAGCAGTGCTGAGTCATTATATCTCTCAGCTATCAGTGAACACATGCACTTTACTTCCTCCTCTTGAGATACGTGAGACCTGAAGCCTCTGATATGACATGTTTTAGTTTTTTCTCTTGTCTTCTTCTCACCACAAAGCAGATTATTTCTCTGCTATCCCAGAAGCACCTTTTCTGTGTGTCCTTATTCCCACCAATGATTTTTATTGAAGTTCATAAATTGGTATATAAAAACACATGGAAAACACCAGCAGTGCCGCTTTCATCCTTTTATCAAAGATGCTTGGGAGGTTTCGCTCTGTCACGCTTGCCGTCACCAAGCAACCAAAACCTGCGCGCTGCGATGATGATGATGAAGTTGCGGACATTTAGCTGCAAGCCTCACTGACTAAACCAAACGGAGTCAAAACAAAGATAAATGGATTTCCAGCACTCTAATTCCCTCCAGGTGGCAACCTCCGGTTCTGCAGAGTGAAGCCAATGTGGAAGTGTTGAAACCTGCATTCTCTCTACTGACCAGCAGGGGGCGACTCCTCTGGTTGTATAGAAGTCTATGAGAAAATGACTCTACTTCTCTCTTGATTTATTCCCTCAGTAAACATTGTAAACATGAGTTCATGGTCTCAATCTCTAGTTTCAAGTCTTCTTCAATACAGCATGATGTTCATTTAATAAATGATGATCCATTTAGAGTCAAACAGACCATAAAGCAGAGTATGCTTTAGAGCGGGATTACTGTGATTGACAGGTCGCTGCCGCTACCAGAGCCTTGTACGATGTCTCTTCGTCACTCCTCCACATTCCAAATATGGTAACTTCTGTTCATTGGTTGCGAAAAAACAACATGGCGACGGCAACGTAATCCAAGATGGCGACGGCGAAATCGCCAAACTCAAGGCTTCAAAACGGTGACGATGACTACGTCCACTTCTTATATACAGTCTGTGACTCCTTTGCGGTGGCTTTACTGCTCCATTTGTCTGTTGTCACTTCGGCTGACCTTTCAACCAGATGTTGTGACGTTGTTGGACGGATCGTAAAGCTCCGGGTAGCTCTGCGCTAAAATGATTAACGTCTCCTTCATACATTTACTATAGACGGATATTAACGGAAGAAAGAAAAATGTTATCTGTTGTAGTTGGTTGTTCCTCATCACATGACATGCAGTGCGCTCTGCAGCGTTCCTAAAGTTGAACATTTTGATCTCGGGATGCAGCCGTAGGAGCTTGTGAATGCTTGCAAGCCGTTACGATGTCTCTCGCACTTTTCTTGTCTTCCACGCGTCTACATTGACAACACTGGACTTTAGGGCGCAAAAAAACGCAGCATGCATCATTTCAGATTTTAGTCTTCTTTTCGATTGGTTCGTCACATGAGGGCTCTGAACCAGTTGCTGTTTTATTCAGCAAGCATTTGTCGGTATGGTTGAAAAGAAAACTTCCCCGGGACGATGCTTACCTCTTGTCTTTTATGTCTTCAGGTAAGAGCACGCCAGTGAGCACATCTGGCACAGCGGACCCTTCCAAACCGTGCGACCCCTTCCAGCCGTTCGGCGGCGACGCCATCGACCCGTTTCAGAGTAAAAAGGGCCTGGGAGACCCGTTCAGCGGCAAAGACCCCTTCGCCCCGTCCTCGGCATCAAGTAAAGACCCTAAAGAGCCCGCCTTGGGCTTTGCAGACTTCAGTTCTGTAAGTTGAGATGGGTGATACTGTCAAAACTGTCGGTGTCAAGAGGAGGCCACGCCTCTCTGCACAGTCACTAGACTTAAGTTCTGGTGAACTCAGCGTGCTGAAAGTGCTCACAGGATATATCAGAGTAGTATGACTGCTTCTGTTTTTGGGTTTGAATTTGATTACTGGTTTTACAACATCTCCCTACTTGGTGTCTGAATCAGTTAAGAAAGGCATGTTTGTTGTTGGCATATTGAGATCTGATCACAATGTGGGCATATCCACATGAGGAGAATGCTTATTAACGAATGCAGAGGGCCACGATCACATATCCACATTAAGGATGAACTATCAATTGTTTTAATTATCGATTCAAACTTATGATTAAATGCTTATTTTCTGGGACAACCAGAAAATATTCTATTTTTTGTATTACTTTAATGCCAAATAAAACTTTAGTCAAGTTAAAATAATGTATCCAGATACAGTTTGCATGTTAATACCAAGTAAACTGTATATAGTATGTTATCACTAGATGTCCAGACAGCACACATTTATTTACACAGCAACGGCTGGGTAATACCTTCATATTACTAAATATTGAGTGTTTATCAAATCATATTGTGACAATATGAATATATCATTTAATATGTTTTACAGAATTATTTTCCCTGAATTAAAGATGGCAAACAAACTGATTATAAACTATAAAATCATACGGTTTTTGTTCTACACGGATAAACTGTGTTTAATTCCGTATTCGTAACACAGCACCAGACATGAATATGTTATCTGTCGTGGTAATATAAAGCAATAAGATCACACCGCTCAGTTCACTGAGCTACAATATGAGCGTAACAGTGGAAGTACTCAATAAGGCAGGACAACACACGACTCAGACGCCCTCTGCTTCAGCTTCTCTAACCGTTATCTGTTCTCTGTGCTGTTTGTTACCCATCACAGCTCTGACACAACTGGTCCTATACTCACACAATCGTGTAGAGTATGAAAGTGGTGGTGGGGGGGTCATCTTTTATATATTTATATATAACAATATATATATATATATTTCTTGACTAACAGGCTGGTGCTGTGGCTGCGTAGTTTCCTGGAGGCTTGAAATGACCTTTTAATTATAGCTGTGTAGGTAGCAGAGCTGTTGTTGTTTCTCAGTCTTTATGAAAGTCCGGAGAAACGAACGTATGAGGGCTAATATCAGCAGAGTGTCTCTAGAACAATGCTTCTGTCTGACTGGAGCTACTCAAATCAGCTGTTAGTCTGATTTCATTTACATGAGACACATGAGCAGTATCACCACTCAACTCTCAGCTCGAGTCTGTCTGCCCTGCATGACCTTAGTGTGTGTGTGTGTGTGTGTGTGTGTGTGTGTGTGTGTGTGTGTGTGTGTGTGTGCATGCTTTAACTCTGTCTGTTCTTGTTCTGCATGTTTTATTAAGTCACTTTAGTTTGCCTTATCTCACCACCGCACTCTTAGAAATAAAGGTGCTAACTAGAACCCCATAGGGTTCTTCAACTTGAGAATGCTTTTTTTGGTTCCTAGTGGAACCTTTTTATAAAGGTCGCACCTAGAACCCTAAAATAAAGGGTTGTATCTAGAACCATCTTTGAAAGGTTTCAACCGGAACCCCATATGAAAAGTTCTCCAGAGAACCCTTCTATGGTGTAATGGTTCCGCCCAGAACCCACCGAGAACCCTTCTGTATCCCATCGATCTTTCTCCACCTTCTTTTAACACCCATGCTTTCAACAATCCTTGAAAAACTATTTATTTCAAAATGGGTTCTTTATGAAAAGAGTTCTTAATGGAACCCTTAGTAGTACAAAGAACACTTGGATGCGTTTCTTCAAAAGAGGGTTCTTTGAATGAAAAGGGTTCTTAATGGAACCCTAACTCTTACAAAATAGTCATTAAAAACCTGTTCTTCAGAAAAGTGTTCTTCAGAAGCAAGTGGTTCTGGGTAGAACCTCAGCCCTTCAGGAACAACCCTTTTGAAGCCCTTATTTCTAAGAGTGCACTCTCAAGCTTACTTCCACATCTTTAATCTGCATTCTGCTTTTCATGGGACCTCAGATACAAACGGACCGCTTTACTGGCTATAAATGAAATAATTACTCATAAAAATGCATACGCATGTCATTTAGAACATATGTCAGCCGTTCAAAGACGTCCTGGGAACCATGAAGCATTTCAAACATTCTGCGTTAAAGGTTTATGGTTGTTTCAGCTTTTACTATTATTATTTAATAATACATTTATTACATTGTACACAAGCTGCTATATTTAAGTCTACTCCCACAAAATCATCTCATTCCAGCCGTTCACACAAACATACATTTTGATTATTTTAAGCTCATGGCCTTTAACCCTCTCAATACACTGAGATTTGGTATTCTAGTTGCTTCCAGTGGAGTTGTTGTAAATTCTGTGACACTGTAAACTTTAGATCTAGGCTTCATTGTCAGTTTTTCCAATAATATTGACTGCCCCACAGTGCTAGCCCTATAATACCAGTCACACAACAATCCCACTACAGTTACATATATTTGAATAGCTTTGATGAAACAGTAACTCCATCTGCTATGAGCCCGATCTCTTGTCCTGATGACATAAGTAGGAAAACGAGACGTATCCTTGAATGGACAGATTTCTTAGGATTCCTTCATCTTGTTTTCTCTCTGCATGCCACATCTCCTGTTGCTGTGTAGCCGCTCTGTCCTTTAGCTCCCGCTGCTGTTCGTCACCACGTGAAGGGATTCACTGAATTTTCTGTTTCACCTCAGTCCGTTTGTGTCACCTGTGGCGCTTATCGGCAGCGAGTGTCTACTTCGACCTCAGTCGCGCGTTGGCATCGAAAGTCACTTCAGTTAACACCAACTGGTTCGACGCTATCACAATTACTTGCTCACAATTTAAAGAAGTCGCTAAAGACAGTGGACTGAGCAGAAGCAGAGCAGGTGTCCCCTTCACAGTGTGTGTGTGTGTGTGTGTGTGTGTGTGTGTGTGTGTGTGTGTGTGTGTGTGTGTGTGTGTGTGTGTGTGTGTGTGTGTGTGTGTGTGTGTGTGCGCGCGCGCTGAGTGTGATGTCCTGTACAGTAGCCTAGTTCAGGGACGTCTGGTTTATAATACCTCTGTTCTGTAATCCACCTCTCTGACAGGACCGGACAAAGTCAAGGTAAGAGATCGAGCACGCAGTGAACTTCACATGAAACAAACTGACGTTAATGAGAGAGCGTGAAGGCGGAGCGGTTTAGATCGGGAGGTTGAAACGTTAGTTTGATAGATGCTCCATCACGTGGAGCTGAAAAAGGAACTGTTTTCTTTCTACTGCTCGTCCTTCTTAACGACAATCAAAAGACATGACGCAAAGATATGTTAGCAATATATTTATAATCTCAATCTGTATGGATATGGGAAGTCCCATGTCTGTCCTCACTGTTGCTAGGTTATGTAAATGCTCTGGAAATCTTAATCTGTGATTCTTTTCAAGACAGAATCTTTATCTTGTTTTTTTACCACTCATGGCAGTCCACTAAGTAAAAGAAACAATGCGGTAAACATCCTTGATTTTCAACTTTAATCCATGCCGAGCAAAGTGCTTTACATAGTGGGTACTCTGACTCATTACTGTCATTGTAATGAGTCATTACATTGTTTTTTACAATTTACATTGTGTTTTTTTCACTGCAATGTCTTATTACTTATTGGCAAACATTCACTCCCTGGTCACTGAAGGTGCACCTATACAGTCTAATGCAATCCAGCACAAAAATATTCCAGTCCAGTTCAACAGCCCTGCAAACTGCAACCTCATCAATAAACATGTAGTTCAATGAATACGTCCCTCGCTGTTTAACATAGCTATCTTAGTAAAAGTAGAATATATTGCAGAACTGCTGTATTGGATTGCATTTCATTTTACAGGGGTACTTAATAAAGTGGCCACTGAGTCTATACAATTTGAAGCTACGTCCACACTAATACGTTTCCGCTTAAAACCGGGCTTTTAGAACGAGAACTATCTCCGTCCACACGTCGTTTCAGCATCGTTTTTGAAAAGATTTCCGTCCGTACTAGCGAGCCAGAAATGATTTAATCGCTCCAATAACAGCCTCTTCCTCTGCATGTCGGCAGTAGTAGCATTTTTTTTAAATGCAGAATTTAACGCACAACAGCTGCTAGTAAAGAGAACAATGTCAGCAATGTATGCCTGTAATCCGTTATCTATGTTGAATTAACCTGGTAGTCGATCGATAATCAAGGCTGTTTGTTTTTCTGCTAATAGCAGATCAAGTAGCGAGCGTCTACGTCATCGTTGTCAAAGGTCTAAGTTTCTGCCCGTCCACCCGGAGTTATCAAACTAACATATCATCAGTAGCGTTTCCAAACCCCTCCGTCTTTGGGGGGTTTAAACTTCAGAGTCGTGTGGACGCAAGGTCTAAACGTAGCAAAACGTATGCGTTTTAAAATGGAAACGTAGTGGTGTGGATGTAGCCTGAGATATATATTGATGTAGTTCTTCTACTGTGAATTACATTTTAAAATCTGTCTGACATCTGATATTTTCCTACTCACTGCTGTTCATCACTGTTGTCATTGTGGTAAGTAGGAAGCAGCTATTTAAGATCCAGTCTTAGTCTTTAGATGAAAATTTGTTAGTTTTAGCCACATTGTTTCGTCGTAGCTTCAGTCTAGTTCTAGCTGACGTTACTCAAAATGCTTTAGTCCAGTTTTAGTCAACGACAAGTCATTATGTTTTTATACAGGTATTTTTTTTTCATCTATTATTAGTCCTGTGTCAAATGTGATTTTTTTTTTTTTTTTGTCATGAAATTATATTGAATATCTAGTTTTGTCATTTTTGCCAAACTTATTTCACATACGATTTTACGTTGTCGTGATCTGTTGTCATTAGTGATGCACGGTTCACTGTCGCCCACCGGCCCCTTATGAGCACCGATCCGCACCGCCCCAGAACGCAGCGTGTGTCAATCAACCAACCTGACCGCCAACTTTCTGAATTATAATAGCACAATAGTCAGGACTGAGGTCGGAGACTAAAAGGACAGAGACGGATTTAGCGCCGCCACAGCGTGAGAGAGGGAAAAAAATGTTTAAACCAAAATTTAGTCTTGTCACGGTCGGTCTCATCATCGTCTCGGAAAAAAAGGTTGTTGGCGAACATATTTCGTTTTAGTTTTACTTAGCAAAATCAACACTGGGGGAAGGCGGTAGTGGTGCAGCGGATCACAAAACTCACGGTTCGGGTCGGATCAGCACAAAAGATTTTTTTTAGACTTTTAGAGATCACTGATCACGTTTTTTTTGCCACCGATACTAATTGCCAATCATTGATGGTCTATATTGACAGATACAGTTCTCTTTGTTGTTTTGTTTGATTATAGCAGCTGGTCTAGAAGAGTATTATTTATTTAATTTTTTTTGCCACCATCTCAAAAATAATTTTAACCGCTCTAAAGTCTGTAAACCACCAACAATTCTAGATATTTTACTTTTTTAAAAGTAATTCAAATCATAAGGAAATGAAAGATTGTATTTTTATTGATTAACAATGATTGTCATAAGTAGTTTTAATGGTGTATTATAATCTGTTTAGGTAGTGTAAACTGGTCATAATTCATCTCTAATATTTATTTATATTCATGTGAAAACATGAAGTTTTTCACCAACACTACATTTTACAAGATTACCTGTGAACACATCATTATAATTTACCTTCGCCCAACACTCATTTTCACTGAGCAGAGCCTGAACGCATCATAATGGCGGTGCTGCCACAGTTACCAGCTCTCCTGTTTATTTAAGCACAGATTGATTGTTTACAATGTAACATCATCAGAGACTAGAAAAACTAAAATTCTGAAAATATGAAATGCATATTTTACTGAATATTGACAGATAACGATCGTCAGTAACACTTAATTTCACACTGTGATGCTTAACGTTAAACTGTGTAATTAATCCACGGTTCCCATGCCTGCCGAACCGTGATGGGGGGGGGGGGGGGGGGGGGATCTGTACGGATCACGGATCCACAGTGGTCCATTACACCACTAGAAGGAGTGCTTTTTATGTGAATAAAGTCACATCAGACATTTATTTAACCGTCATATTTCTCTGTCTCTCTCTCTCTCTCTGTAGTTTGGGAACGAGGCTCAGCAGCTGGAGTGGGCGAAGCGAGAGAGCGAGCGAGCCGAGCGCGAGCGGCTGAAGAGGCTCAGGCAGCAGGAGCAGGAAGACCTGGAGCTGGCCATCGCCCTCAGCAAGGCCGAGATGTCCAACGCATGACCTGGAACCTGGAACCCCGACCGCGCACACACACACACACACACACACACACACACACACACACACACAAGCTAACATGACTGACATCTAAACATGCAGACACAAAGCAGCTCACTGGACCAAGTGTTCATACAAACTCTGATCTACACACATACACAGGAATTGCACCTCCACTATTTTACATTCCCCCTCTTGCAATGACTCGATGAATGGAACAGAAAGAACCTCCAGGCGAGTCTGGTCGATGACCCTGCATTTATAAAAAAAACAACTAAAAAAACAGACAACTCTCCTGCTGACATGAAGAGACGGAGAACTGAAGGATGACGGAGGAAGAGGGCCTTGATGGAAACAAACGGATGCACTGTGTATATGCACTAAAGTGGCTGGACAGTGATGAGACGGATCCGTTCACATCGGACTATTGCTGACAGAACACCTCGACGGTTTGAATTTCAGCGTGTTGTTTTTTTTCTCCTCCAGCTTCTCACAGGGTGGGGATATGGCTAATATCAGTAGCAACAACTCAACCAATTCAGACTGCCAGGGTGTTTTCTTAAAGGGATTTTATTTTTTCCTGATGCATAGGGCCGACGCGGTTTTATCAGCGAGCTACTGATGCTATAAACCGTGTCTGCGTTTAGTGTTGAGTTGTGTTGCTGGCATGGAAACGCTATGGAAATGCGGTGATACATAAGTATTTGTTTCTTAGAGAGAAGACTGGATTTGACACTCCTCAATTTCTCTTTTTTCTCACTTTTTTTTTTTTTCTCAGGAAATTCTGTCACTAAGCCAGACTGAGTTGAGAATGGGAAAGCTCCATGTTAGTAGAGTTTATTTTTCACTTCCGCTAGAGGCTTAACGTTACCCTCTGCTTTGTGTTAAGATAGGCTAAACTCTGTACTGGATGTAGGGAAATGATGATTGCTTTTGATCTCAGTTTTCCTTTGAATTTGATACCACACCGGGGTCTACTATTACTAGATAAGGGACTTTCACCTCAAGTCCAGACAAGGCTGGATTATCGACCAATTCCCAGGTTCACTATGTGGCACATTTGTTAAGGAATATGCTCTGCACCCACCAATATGAAGTGATATGATACATCACGTTACCTGTTAATGAGCTGATGTGCTGTAGAGCCTTACAAGACATTATACAACTTCTTCTTACAGGCTGAGAAATACTGACCGTGTTCCTCTAAGGCCTCTATTATTTACTATCATCTCCTGGCGGAGATAATGAGATTGGCCATGAGTGAGTGTGTTCGCGCCTCTCTCTGTGTCTGTCCACGGCTAATCTCGCATTCTGCTGCAGCAAACTGTGTGATAGTTTGGTTGGCAGATTATGGCTGCATGCTCAAGGACCTCTCATGGGTTGCCAATTTAATACTGCCATTAATTGGGGGGGGGACAACTTTTTTTGTTTTGGGCAGTGTGTTTGGAGGCCAGAGACACCAGTTATTATTATTCTGCAAAAAATTACGACGTAGCTGTCGCGTGAAACGGTCACGTGAAAAACACGCGTGATACACTTGCGGTCTAGACGCGGTCGAACCGTACAGCAGTGGTCATCGCAGACACACCTGGCGGAAATCCACGCTCTACTTTTCCGGTTCATATTGTGTTTACATAGCGCATATTCCTAAATAAATGTGTTGTTAATCAAATAACCATAAATCTGGGGGGGGACCCCTGAGGACCCCTAGTGGGCTAATCTGGCCCCAGAGTCCAGTGCATGTGCTTGTTCTCCTTCAGGAGAGACACTCCCTTCTCTGGCTCAGTGGCTCCTCCTCTGTGAAAACGGGAAAACTTTTAACTGACAATTTCAGTCTGGTCACATGATGGGAGGAAAGAAAAAGCAACTTCTCTTCAACTGCATATATATATATTTAAAAAAAATAAAAAAAAAAAACCTGATGAAGCTC
This sequence comes from Cebidichthys violaceus, assembly GCF_023349555.1. NCBI lineage: Eukaryota > Metazoa > Chordata > Actinopteri > Perciformes > Stichaeidae > Cebidichthys > Cebidichthys violaceus. The sequence continues at coordinate 13,542,811 of NW_027176296.1, forward strand.
CATTACACTGTTTCCCTCTAATGTGACAAATCCCTGACGAATGAAAATAACAGCTTCAAATGTCAACATATTGTTTTGAGTGACAGAAACAAATTGTACAGATCTATTTTCTTTGTCCGTAGTGTGAGACTACTGTGTGGAGTTTGCTGTGACGACGCTGCAGTACTCCCCCCTCTATCCAGTGTATATATATTATATTAACAGAGCTAACTATGCTGTACTCTCGATCCCGATGCTGTGATGTCACACCACATTCGACACATGAAAGACAAGATGAGGGAATCACTTTTTTTGTTTGACCTTGTTTTCTTTTTAGAGATTGAGGATTTTTGTTTTAAAAGAACATTCAAATTAATCTTTATTGTTTTGTCACCCCAGTGCTCCACAGACCAGCGAGCACAAGCTGCAGAGTGTTTGGAAAGGTTTGGATCAGGTGTCATTAGGCTGTGAATTTGAAATATTTGCTGTTTCTGATGTTTTTCTCTGAGTTGTCCCTTTTTAACTTGAAGCGGTGACTCGTGTTTGAGTGAGATGGACAGAAGTGGACTTTTAACGTTGAACAGATTCTGCTGAACTAAGTCACTGAAGACTTTCTGTCTCACTCAGAGCTTCTCTGTTGCAGTTTCAAGTATCACATTGTGTTTCATATTCATATTTATATATATATATATGCCAGTCTGTATTCGCTGTGTGTCCATGACCAATCATCGGCTTCAGTCAGTGCCCTGCAGGCGGAATCTGCTCAGAGCACATACATTCTCCTGAACGTTAACTTTAAGGGATGACATATGAAGTTTCTCATTTCTCATTACCATAACTTTTTAAAAAATAGGGAGAAAGAGGCTTTAGTTAAAGGATAGCTTTTTGAGATTGTTAGTGGTCATTGTTGAGACCAGTTGTAACCACTAGCAGTACTTTGGTCTCTGGATCGTCGTAATACAGTGCTGGATGTCTTCTGATGGAACTGGAACATTTCACTTAGTTGGACGTTTTTTCAATTTGTAAAGAGAAATGGAAGAATTTTGAAATATATACACGCACCTTAACAGCTTCTAAAGGCATCATCTGAAATTTTGTCAAATCCAACAAAAGTGTGCTCAGTGCGAATATACGGATGTTTTTTGTCCATTCTGAGCTACTGTAGAAACATGGCAGTCACCTCTGTGAAGCAGATCAAAAACGTCTCATTCTAAGCTAGCTGATCCCCCTAAATGCTCCCCTCTGTTCCTTTAAATGTGGCTGAACTGACTGCCCGATGTTCTGGGGAGTTCATCATTTCAACATTCTTCCCATAACTAACTTTATGAATGTCAAATTGACAGAAATGTCTAGGTTGTGTCAGATACCCATCCAGGACTGTGATGCGTAATATGATGGTCTTCAGGGTCAGGTTCTCTGTATGATGCTAACAAGCTGTATTTTGAATCGATCTCCAGGACAAACTAAGTCATTTTTAATCCAACAGTTGGGACTAGCACATTGGGATGAAACATAGTTTGCTGAACTACTAAAATAGTACGTCAAATTGGTCTTTGTGTTGAAGAAGGCTTTGCACTGACTGGTACGACGAGATGACCTCATGTTATTTAGTGTTACGTTTGCCTCTCCGGTCACCACATTGAACAAGATGATGGAAGGTCAATAGCATGACTGAAATATTCTCCCCTGAGATATTATACAAGTGTTGAAATGCTCTTCTGGGGGTAAAAATGTGAATTCACCCAAATTGGACAGAAATGCTCACGTTAATGTGCAGCCACCGATTCTGCCAGATAGAAATGTGAACTGCCTCTCCCCTGCCATTTTGTTTTGTCTTGTTTACATATCATGAATGTTTCCTTTGCTGTAGCTGTTACAAAGTGTGTACCTGTAGGAGAGCCGTGTCCCTGGATAGTGAGCTTCTCTAAGCTGTACACAGCTAACGCCTCCTGAGAGCTTCCTTCTACCTCTGAGCCATAGAAACGCATTGGCTTTACCTCGTTGCTGTCACACTGTCGTGAACATGTTACTCATATTGAAACGTATGCCTGTTTTCATTCCTCATTGCAACAAATGGTGCGGGATAATGGCGGACAGCAAGCTAACAGGCTAGCTTGTCGTTAGCTACTACCCATTTGTTTTGATAGGGAATGCCGAGCTAACAAGGTATTTTAGTTTATGTTACGTGCCGCCAAAAGACTGGGGTTCCAACTAGTTCATTTTTATTTTTTTAAAGGCTTTCACATCCTAAAACAGCTGGGCGCTGTAACGTAGAAAATCTATCTTTACATTACTGTAACATGCTGCTAGCTGCCAGCTAACAAGCTAGCTCGTAGCCGACTGTTAACCGTTAGTTAAATACAGATTAGCCATCGATAACGACGCCATTTTCAGTCGTCTAAACTTGTTCACAACAGTGTGACGTGCACCTTGCATGGCAAAAAAAAGAAGAAGACTAATATTCAAAAATGTCTCCTTCAAATTTGCTTTGTGTCTCTTTTGGTCACAGCCAGATGGCTCAGCTGCATTTTTGGAAGCAAACCCCTCTTGTGGAAGGTGAACAGAAATCTATAATGTAGAAACGATCTGAGTGTCACAGGATGCAATGGTACCCACTGCTCTGGGAGGAGGTGTAGGGCAAGTTTGTCTCAGCTGTGACATTCTGTGGTCATTGGTATTTCTAAATGCATAAACAGGCCGCGTTGTGCTATTTTTACACGGTACAAATGGCAACATCCAGGAAGCAGAGGGCTTCATAGAAAATGTAGCAGTCTTCATGTAAAAGTGTCAAATGCTGCCCACCTCCCAGAAGCAAAAAACAATACTTGAATATTAGAATGCTCAACACTCACTGAGAACTAGTGCTGGATGTCATTTGGACCTTTTTGATTCTAGTGGCGATAAGATACCCGAGTCTCGGTACAGACACCAAAACAATACTTGAGACAAAAGACAAAGGTCTGAAATGTCAAATCTATGTGCAAATGTAAAAAAAAAAAAAATGTTTTTATTACAAATCTGACCAGATATTTGATGCCTGCTCACGGTACTTTTTCCCCCACACTTGCACATTTCAGTTGGTACCAAAATGTATTGATACTTGACACCCAGCCTACCGTGAACTGTGACCCTCCATCTGTTCTTCATGTGTTTCTGTCCAACCTCCCCTCTGACCTCAGCCCGTCTGCAGTGTACTGCTTAGACCGGCCAAATCCAGACCGCGACCGTCATTTATACTGTCGTCTGATACCTCCATTGTGCAATAGATTATGTTTAATTTGTATTGTTGTTTTGTGTATCCTGTGAAACTTTTTTTAATTTTTTTTTTTTTTTATACCTAGCGAATGTTTTTAATATGATTATTTATGCACCAGTCACCGCCCACTCCTCTGTCCCCACTTTGTGGGGGAAGTTCCTGCTTTGATTGCAATCTACAAGCCTTTCAGTTCAAAATACTTTTTGTCTATTTTGGGGAAAGAAAATGGTAACGCAATGTTCCTTACTCAATATGTTTTAATTATCAGCAATGTTAGCAGTTAAAGGTATTTATAGAATGACGGCTAAAGAAATGTAAAAATGTACAACATAATTATTCCTCAGTTTTAATACTAATTTTATTTCATTTGGGTCAACAATCCTTTGAATTCTGTGTGACTGATGCTTAATAGTAAGCAGCACAAACAGATTTTGAGGGGACTTGTTTCATTCTCCATTCATTTTATTTTGGTGGATTTCTCTTTTTTTTCTGCCTTCAACTTCCCTTCCTCCCATGTAGGCGAACTACTCTGAGCTGTCTTTATCAAGATGCATACGATGTGTATACAGTCTGTATAGTATCATGTCTGTTATATTTGTCCTATAAAAAAAGTGAAGATGAAGAAGAAAAAGTAAACTTGATGAGGAACCATTGGGAGGATTGCTTACAGTTACACTAATAGCTGCGGAGAGAACAGACGCTGGTTTGTTTTGAACGCTGACCCTCTCTACATGGTCTGTGCTGTTTACTAGAATAAAACATTTCAGTTCGATGAGAGTGGACTGCTGCTTTATTTGTTACAGGTGACAAGTTGAAGGCTGGAGACGTGAAAGATTTTAAATTGAGTACTTCTGTAATTTAACATTGCACTTCTATAAGTTGTGGGAGTCTCATCGGGGTTATTTTCTAACATTTGACAAAGTGCCCTTTTAACCGCCCTGTAGACCTGTTTTAGCTCTAACCGTATCATGCGGCAAACTGTTGTGGCTACACAACTTCACTGCAAATACACAGAAACAAAACCAAACAAACTGTGTGTGTGTGTGTGTGTGTGTGTGTGTGTGTGTGTGTGTGTGTGTGTGTGTGTGTGTGTGTGTGTGTGTGTGTGTGTGTGTGTGTGCGTGCGCACGCATCCTGCTTATGGTGGCAAGTGTGTCCCACAGTTTAACTCTTTACTGTGGTAGTTTCCATACACTCCCCCCTGTATCTGTCCTTCCAAGAAACTCTCAAAGCTTTTGCTCCTGTTTTATGCCAGAAAGGAATCTGACAGGTTTCCCACCATCATTCCTTCGCTCCTGCACAGCATGTCTTTCTAAGTCTTGACGTGATACTGACCACAGCCCTGAAGATAACTACACTAAAAAGACCACTCTGCTGGATTTTCAGTCCTTATTGCTGGACTCGCTTGGGGGGGATGGGAGGCACGGGAGGACCAGAACCAGGACTGCGCGGGGCAGACTGTCAGACCCCTGCTGCAGTGAAATGTCATCTAAAGGGACTCTGGTGCTGGGGGAACACTACCGCCTTTGTCCACAGGGGCCGCCAACATCGACACAAAATGATAATGCCTCATAGTAGCTTTAAGTAGAAAGTTATTTGTGCATATGCATCATTAAAGAACGATATTAACTGACATGATTAGGCAAGCGGCTGGTACTTCTTGACCTGATATTTGGCACTGTGCTTACTGTGACGACCTGTAACTGTTCTCTGACAGACTCCTTGCAGACGGGGCCTTGCAAAGAGCTTAAACCCAACCTGCAGTACTCCAACTCCATCCCTCCCAGACGGCCACAATGTGCAGTGAATTACGCTCAGCTACGTTTTCAAGGATACAGCTGTGTAGTGTGAAACGAATGCTGTGCAAACACAGCGGCCATTTCTGGACATATTAGCTGAAACCCAAGCAATCTGCTATGTTAGCGAATGCTAACTGTCTCCGTATGGAATAACAGGAAATTCCTCGCTAGGTTTGTGTTTACCCTATGGTAATGGAGAGGAGGAAATGAAAAGCCTATTGGCTTTTTAACTGGGAATGTGGGTCAGAGAGAATTAAAGGATAAATGTTGGTTTTCCCCTCACAATAGTTCTGTATCTCTCCTCTGCTTCTATCCTCTCACCAGTGTGCTTTCACTTTTCGGCCTCATCAGCACTGCTACAATTTCTTGCTCCATTATTTTCAACTTGAAAACACATGCACTTTGTGAAAGGGGAATTCCTGGAAGTAGTGGGATATCCCTTACTGCCCGAGGACCATGAACATACACACACGGCTGAAAGTAATGCCAGCTGCTGAGCAGTTGTTAGTTCAGTCTGTGTTTGTCATGTCTGTCAGTATCAGCCACCAGCACTGGTGTAAGCTCACCTATTCAGTGAACCCCCGAAAAACACCTCACAGCTGACCATGAGCTCAGGTGCTGCAGTGCTGGGTGTCAAAAAGGGGTGATTATGGTACTCCCACGGCGTCCAAAGCAAACTGCATGACTTGAATCTGAAAAGAGAATAATTGATGCTGAAATGATTTGTATTTTATTGTAGTTTTGCTGCACGTGGTTCTAATTATTGTTATCTCAGCCGGGAGGATCGTGCGATCAGTCGCTCTTGGTGTTGTGAGTGAGTGTGCATCTCTGTGTCTGTCCATGGCTATTCTCGCATTCTGCTGCAGAAAACCGCATGATATTTTGGCTGCCCATTGCCTGCATTTATCGCCGCTTGTTTTAAGTTTGAATGAAGTGTGTTTTACACACTGATGCCTTCCAGGCCATTGGTGACTAGATGGAGGGTAAGCAGTAATACAGCAGTGGTCGTTGCAGACACACCTGGCGGAGATCTGCACTCTTCTGAGTGCACCTTTCTAGTGTGATCTTGTTTACCTTCAATCATTTTTATACAAGGCCAAGTTATTATTATTAATAACTTACAGAAACATTGCGTACAGTAGTCCATCTTCCCCCTTCTCTTTTCCCTCTCTCTCAGAAACACATTCAGCGACACGGGGCTAATTTCTCTCAGTAACTATCTCAGTCCAAAAGTCAAAATGTATTTAAACAAGATAGATGATCATTTCCTAAGCTTACATCATGTTTTTGTTGGTGTTTAGCCTTTCAAAAATGACAAAATTAACCTTTTTACATTATTAACAAAGAAACAGTTTGTAGACAAATATTCTAATACAAGTACTTCATTAAAAACACGTGTTTGTTAAAGGCTTTTCAGTTTTTAGAATGAGGTAACTTAGTTGATGTGTATGCGTAGTTAATGTGAAGTGGCTGGTTCCCTTTCACTTATACTCTCCTTCAAATCTTCTGCATGTTAGCATTCTGTCGTTAGGATTTACCTCACAGAGCTGCTTTGCATGGCTGCAGTCTCTTGTTCTTTCTAACACCAGTACTGCTTTTCTCTGCAAAGTCTGCGAAAATCCAAACTGGCTGTCCAAACAGAAATCAGCTGCCCAAATAGCCGATGTGTTTGAGATGTGAGACACGTGCAAATCTCACATGAAATATATCTGATTTCATCTGTTTGCACAGAAATGGAATGAGCACAATCCCGCTGTTTTTGTAACAAGAGTGTGAATAAAAACCTTCCACGCAGACAACCTGTGTGTGTGTGTGTGTGTGTGTGTGTGTGTGTGTGTGTGTGTGTGTGTGTGTGTGTGTGTGTGTGTGTGTGTGTGTGTGTGAGAGAGAGTGAGAGTGTGTGTGAGAGTGTGTGTGTGAGAATGTGTTAACCTACAGTATCAAGAAGAACCAGAACTGGCTGGAATCAACACGTCTGTTAGCAATTTAAATGCATTGAGAAACCAGTTTGTCAAGTGAGCTGAAACCAGACTAGACGGTGGTTATTCACCTGAAGTCACATACACACACACACACACACATACACACACACACACACACACACACACACACACACACACACAAATGCAACAAGAGGAAATCTTTCCTGACTTGAGCTGATTGAAAGCAGTTGGGATCGCAGCCTGAAGGATGTGATCAGCTTGAAGGGAGGGACGTCGTGAGAGGAGGATGGATATACTGACAGACAGTCAACGGAAGTGTGTGTGTGTGTGTGTGTGTGTGTGTGTGTGTGTGTGTGTGTGTGGGTGGAATTACTCTTTCCATGTGTTCTGAGCTGCTCCGCTCATTTCTGGCAATCAATATTCTGTTTCTTTACAGACTTTTTTTGACATGCGAATTGAAAGCCATACTTTTTTAAAGCAATGTTTGGTATTACCTCAAAGGATCTCAGCCTCAATCAAAGTACCAAGAAAATGCTCAAGGACTTGAACGTCTTTGATGCCTCTGTCCGTACACAAGCACACGTGCATGGGTGTCATTTGGAGACGCAGCTGATTTTTGTCCAGTTTGTCTCCCAGTGTCTGGTGCTTTTGTCACCCCTCTTGTATTCCATGTGTCCAGTTTGTCCCTTTTATCTGTGTGTGTGTGTGTGTGTGTGTGTGTGTGTGTGTGTGTGTGTGTGTCTTTCTGTCCTGCTGACAAACCTGGGCCCACTCCAACCTGCACACCAACCGTCGCCTCTCTCCGCTCCTCACACACCTGTCGGCAATCTCCGTATCGACTCCTCAGTATATCCTCCCAGTCCTGGTCCAGGCCATCGCTCAGCTGCGGCAGTTCATGGGGTCAAGCCTCTGCATTCAACAACAACAACAACAACCCATAACACCCTTCTTCTGTTATCTGTAGAGATGTTTAGTGTGGATGTTTGAGGCTGTGTTCACTAATCACAGTCTACCTAATTCTTTTCAACGAGATTACTGCGGGGTTTGTAAAAAAAAAAAAAAAAAAAACCCTGGTATGTTGCATGAAGTAATGCTTCCCAGTTCCACAATATAGCAACTGGTTTTAACACATTTAGAGCCCTGAAATAAATATTACCTTCATGAATATAGGTGTTCATTATATATTCAGTATATTCATATATACGAAACAAGACAATTCAGTGGGGTTAAAATGTTTCAAATGAGGTAATTGGCATACACAAATATTACTCTTTGTTTATTCATTTGAAAACAAAACATCTCTTACATGACATGTCTCTGGGTGCTTAATGAACTTAGCTGGGACAGAAGCCATATACATTCCTTCTGTCTGTGTTCCCTCTCCTCCATTTCACTCCTTTCTCACCCTAATGCCCTCGAAACCCTCCTCCCCAACCCCCTCAACGAGAGAGAAATGAGTAGATGACATAGAAATATCCAAAATACAACTGAACTTAACCTCTTACTTGAGAAATTGCTGCGGTCAGTAGAAGTTTAAGGAGGCGTTCAGGGACTTGGATTCCAGCAGGTGTGTCCTGCTGCTCACAGTGGTGCTGCTGTCCCAGTAGATGGCATCCTCTTCCCATAAATAACATTCCCACTTTTCTTTAGAAAGTGCCGGACACCCGTGTATCTGGGAATCTATTCAGATAAGCTACCAACAGCTGATAAAGTTCCCCGATTCACTGAATTTCACTGGAATTTCTTTTTTTTTTCTGCAATACTCACTGGCCTTTTGACCCCACAGACAGGAAAACACTGTTTATCTCCACATCTCTGGTATCAGTTTTGTCCACACGCTTATGGTTTTACGAGTGTGTTATGTTGGAGTTGGGGAAGAATATGCCATTTAACACTCTGGAGGGGAGTTCCTCTGAGATGATCTGTTGCACAAGAGCTTGAGAGCTCGTTTACAGCCTCTTGCCAACTGAAAATATTAGCATTGGACAGGGAGGTGGGTGGGAGAAACAGTCATCGGGATAGGGAGGAATGCTTCAGGAATGTCACATGTTTGAGTTTTATCCCTCAGGTTTATAGACTCGAGGCGGAGGCTGTGCTGAGCTGAGCTTTTGGTGCGTCCGTCACTGGAAGTGTGTGGAACGGTTCATGAACCAAATAAAAGCCCGTCAACCTGTTTTTTTGTGTCAGTCAAGTGGGAAAACGGTGAGGGAGCGGGTTCTAGAACTTCTATTAACTTTATAATGCGTTGGACTGGAGGCAGAAATGTCAGAGACAGATGTCTCAGAACCTGCTCATATAAACTATCTACACGGTGAGATACAACTGGAAGGTAATGACAAAATGTTTTGTGTGATTTAGATGAAACAAGTCTTTTAAATTTGCGTTATGAGTCCATTGCATTTTTCTGTTGTAAACATGATGACGTGTGTTGGGGTCTCCACTAGAGACTAGAAATCAGGTCTGACCATCAGACCAGAGTGCACTAGACTCTGTAGGAGCCGTCGTACACACACTGCCAGCTGCCAACCTGTCCACCATCTGACCCGCATCGAGTCAGAGATTCCCACGCTCTGCAGCGGCAGCCACCCTGTATACCCAGCTGAAAAAGTGAAATGAAAATGCTTGATTCTTCACTTGAGTAAATGTACTAATGATAGCTGCAGGGGGGGGGGGGGGTTCCTCTTTTTCTCAGGGCTGGCATGGGGCCACCCTGGAGATGGCTCTGAGATGTGAGGCCTTTCACAAGCCAAAAATAGACACAGGGCCTCCGACTGCTGCACTAGTGCAAGTGTGAAACGGCGAGGTGGGGGAAGAGTTTCATAAGCAGCTATCATCTTTGTGTTTGTTAGTCAACACAAATGAAATCCTCGGTGTACTTGCAAAAGGTCCAATTCCCTGTTAAAGGATCATTCGAGTTTATTACAATCAGATCTTTCCTAATTTTGACTATGATTTCTATCAGTTGAACGCTGTCTTTTTTGGTGGGATGACAGCAAAAACTATGTATCAACTTGTTGAGTGGCCGCATTTCAAGTGGAAGTGAAAAGTCAGCGTTTGATCAAACTCTGTATCGTCCCCCTTCTATTGCCTTGTCATGCTCCGCTGGAAGTCATTTTCATATAAATAATTTCCATGTGGTGGCTCTCCTGATGTAACACAACAGCGATCCAACCCACAGCCCTGATGTTATCTTCGTCATCCAAACACCTGCTTTCTAGGAGGGTGAATAAACTCTGCCGGCTCACAGGAATCAGCATGTTTCATGTCTTTTCTTTGGAATATAAAGAGTGCTTGTGGATTGAATGGACTGCTGAGCAGACAAGACAGTGTGCCACCGTGAAACTCAATCTCTCGAACTGTGACCGTTCGAATAGAGACAGGATACAAAATCCTCCTTCGCATGCAGCGACGATAACATCTCCATTCCCGGCGTTCATCCCTATACGAGCAGCCTGACAGCACTTGTCCCAGTCGGGTCTTCTCAGTTGATTTGAGACAGGGTTTTCTCTTTTCCTTTCACCCCTCCATCCCTCCCACTCATTGTGGTTCGCCTGCATTGCCTCCATCTATATCGGGCCCCTGTAATTATGTCAATGTAATGTTTGTATTTATAGGCAGCTGCCGCAGCGCTCTGGCAGCCGCTCTGTCCCAGCTGGGAAGCATCGGTCGGTCTCGGGGGGCCCCTGGATGGAAGCAGCTTCTGAGGTTGGCTTACCTGGTGCCAACCCTCTAAACCATCACCTTCAGGATTAAACCATCATTTCGTAAACACGGCACAAAACTTAGCCCACTTACATTTGGAATTAGAATTAAATAAATAAAAACATAATAATTATGGTTGATTTTACTTCCAAAGACTTGTAAAATGATTCAATTAAAACTATCAGACAGGAAAGAATCTTAAGTTGATCTGGACACAACCTACAGTAGACGTAGCTTTGTTTTAGGCATCTTGTGACCCCTATAGGTTTTGTCTTTAGGGGGTCCAGAACTTCAGGTTGGGAACCAGTTTTCAGGGAAATCTGTGCTTTGTGTACCCTGTATTCACATCAAAACCAGGTTTCTTTTTATATCATCTTTGACAATCACACTCAGGACTCAGAAATCATGTTCATTTAGTTTAATATGTACATTAAAATAAACTATTTACATTATATTAAAAAACAATTCAATTTACAAGGCAGTACATTTCTTCAAGACACAATCAAACAAGTCTTTTTGGGTTGTAATTTTTTTTTTTTTTGCTAAAGACTGGGTAGCCCTTTGTCAATCAGGTGGCGCTGAGATGGCATTGCACTTCTGTGAGACTTCCCACAGACAGACTCACAGACGCGACATCCTATTCAAGCCTTCTGGGAGGACAGAATGAACGGCAGTTTCAGAACAAAACATTGTCTCAAAGCTCATCTCACATGCGCACGCTTACACTCACGATATAACACACAGGATCACACTTTGATTGTCTTTTTAGCCAGTGGAGAATATGGCACTCGTAAGGATTTGTAATAATGTGTTATAAAAGGCACTATAGGTGAAAGTACAAAGAAAGAAAAAATATCAATGTTCTTCAAAAAGGATTGTCTGCTTCCAGTTGCTTCAGTGGCATGTGCCTGACATGTTTAGTGGAATGTTCCTTTAATGTGTCGTCTATATAAACAGCATTCCATACAAAAAATGTAGTACCAGCTACATAGTTAAAAAAAAAAAAAAAGAGTGAACAGAATTCATCTGTTTCTGTCGTATCTGGCTGTTTTTTCCTCCTTGATTTGTGGTTTGTTTGTCGTTTCTCTCAAAAATAATAACATTTAAATAAATCTTTTCACAAAAAATATAATTTCAGAGCATCTCATCTATATGCTCCTTTTGCCCCAATGGAATACAAATCACTATAATATTCCTCTAGGTATTACAGTTTAGTCATCGTGCTGTATGGCAGTGTATGCTGTGGTGGTATCACTATAGCAGATACTCCTATAGGAACCTCTATATACAGCATCCGTCTCTAGTTCATCATAGGAGGATTATAGCTCTTTGAATCGGGTCCATGCGGTGCACAGGAGTCCTTGGCTTTCCTCACATGTGCCTCTTCATGTGCAGGGCGAGGTGGTCGGAGCGGGAGAAGGCCCGCTCACACAGGTGACACTGGAACGGCCTGTGTCCGGTGTGCTTCCGGAAGTGACGCGTGAGCTCGTCGGAACGCGCGAACTTCCAGCCGCAGCCCTCCCAGCTGCAGTGGTATGGTTTCTCTCCTGTGGACAACAACAACAACAGCCGTTAGTGACGTCACAGTGTATGATTCGTGTGCACGTGCACTGTAGAGCCTACACGTTTCTGTATGTGCTGCTGCATTTTTTCCTGAATTATTTGTATAGTAAACGTTATCAATAAAACGAACAGAAGATATGTTAAACTAAAAACTAAAATCAAATAAAAATTCAACGTGCGGCTCTTACCTGTGTGAGTCCTGTGGTGCGCCTTCAGGTGGGAGCTCTTGGTATAGGTCTTCCCACAGCCAGCGAAAGTGCAGGTGTGCGTCGCAGTCCGTTTCCTCGGCCAGGACCGGCGACCCCTCTTCGGCTTGGCGTCCATCACATCCAGCGGGGAGGACGGCGGGGTGAGCAGGACCCGCTGTCCGGCCGCCGGCTGCTGCTGCTGCTGCTGCATGCCCATGGCTGAGTCCTCCCCAAACATGCCGGGGAACTGGTGGTGGTGGTGGTGGTGATGGTGGTGCGCCACGGGGAAAGGTATCTGCATCCCTGCGTGCGCTTGAGGGAATCCCCCGGACGCGCAGCGGTGGTGCGCGTGGTGGAAGCTCTGGGGGAACGTCAGCGAGGCGGAGTTGCACATCTGGGGCTGGTGGCACTCGGAGCTCATCAGGTCGTCCGGGCTCAGCGGCGGCGTCATGCTGCCCAGCGCGGCCTGAGGAGAGTTGGCCAGCCGCGGCTGCTGATCGTACGACATCATGCAGGAGACGCTGCCCTCGTGCTTGACTTTGGCGCAGCTCTGAGGCACCAGACCCATGGCGGGTCCGTACGTGTCCATGGAGGCGGGCTCCACTTTAATGTTCAGATGCTCGGGGAATAAATCCTGAGTGGTCGGGAAAGGCGCGGAGCTGATCTGGAATCTCCCGTGGATGCTGGGGCCGCTCCCGGGGAGGAAGCTGGTATCCACGTCGGAGCGAAGGAGCTCCGCCATCAGGCTGTTGTAGGGCGGCGGAGGGCTGATCATGTCTGGACCAGAGGTGTAACTGGCCGGCTGCTGGGGCATCCCGGTGTGGTGCTGCTGCTGTCCTTGCTGCTGATGATAAGCGGACACCCCGGACTCCTGGAGCCGATAGGACTCTGCCCCAGTCCCCGCGGCCGGCGCGCTGTCGGACACGGTGGTGTTAGCGAGAATAAACTCAAGATCCAAGAACTTATCCAGGTCCTCTTCGTCTTTTCTGCCGAGGCAGCTGCTGTCCATGTTGAGCGCAACGCCGCTCATGTCACACTTCCACCTCTGGAGCGAAGAGTAAAGAGAATAATTAGTTTGTTTCAAAATGTTCAACATAACTCCCCCCCACACACACCTTCAGTCATTCACCTCGATGAAGTAGCTCGGAAAACAGCCAAACAAGTGCAGAGAGAATGAGCTGAATACTACCAACTTCTACTTTTCATTTAACTTTGCAGTACCTGGAAACTTTGCATAATTCCAATATTTTAAACACGTCTCAAGGACCATCAAACACCGTGTATGATTTCTGATATGACAGACTGACACCAACAAAACAAAAATCCTGTGACTAAATAAACGTGTAAATATATAGAAAATGCGCAACTTACATCTTCCCAACATTTCTCCTTTTGGACTGCAAATGTAGAGATTGATGGTAAAATGGTCCCACTCAAGGCCATTTCCATGCGTTCTTAAAAAAAAAAAGTTTTAAAAGTCCTTAAATATTGAGAAAATGCTCTTTCACTGTTTTTAAAGTAAAACACCAGAGTCCGCTGAGTCTCCAGAAAAGAAAAGAAAAAGCTTCAGTGCGCGTTGCTTCTTCTGCGGTCCGATGAGGTGCTGCTCTCTTCACTCATGTGCAAGCTGTGCCGTCTGGAGGGAGCAGCTTTTCTTATAAGTATTGTTCACAGCACAAGTCGGACCAATGCGAGGCAGGGGGAAGGAAGCGCGTCCAGGATGAGGACGCTGCGCACCGGCCAAGCCCCCTAAATTTAGCCACGGTATAAAAGTCTGAGTTTCCCTGCGAGTCAGAGACAGAGAGGTGGCGAGAGAGTCGAGGAGGAAGAGGACTGATGCGGAATGCTCTCTCTGCTCCGCTGCGGGCAGCTACTTAACCTCCTCAGGGAAGAACCCGCCCTCCTCCCGACAAACCTGGCCAACAACTGGCAGGGCAGAGAGAACCAGACCGCCCCTAGACAATGCGCCACTAAAACACTAATGAGCAATTAACACGCCGTTGTTAAAAGAGCGACAGAGAGAACCCAGGTACTAAAAGGGCACACGGGCTTATCCACAAAGAGGATGCCACAGGTGCCATGCGTAATACGCATCGGGGTACGGAGCGCTTTTACGCACACAGAGAATGAGGCAATGTCGTGTTCTAAAACGGTTTGCTTCTACAATTTGATAACACAGACAATTTGTCGATGAACACAAATGCTGATCCTTCGATGTGACACATATTTCTGTCTCGCTTTCAGAGAGAGGGAGTGTGTTTCTGTCAGAACATGAGCAGACCGATAGAAAGAGAGAGGGGGGTTGCTGCAGGCTTCCGCCACTAGGCGCCAGCTACACCACTGCTCTTCTCCCCTCTTCTCCGGGACGCGTCAATCAAGCCTCCATTCACTCATATGTATATCTGGCAGCATGGTGAGAGTTGCTGGTTCCAATCTGAACATGAGTGACTGTTACTGCGCCCGTGGTCAACGAAAAGGGGCTGTGGCCCAAAAATATCAACCAGTACGGTGTCGATTAAACACGTGACATGACGTTGTCTTCTCGTGGTTTTCTTTGTAGTGGAAGAAGTGTTCACATTCAATTCAAACTTGAATCAGCACGATGTAAAAATACTCTTTGTCTGAAAATGTCACATGAGTGAAAGCATTATCAGCAAAGTATTGAAGTATAAAACCAGCAAAAATACAAACAAACAGGCGGTGTATTTCATGTGTCATGTAGCTTTTTGAAATCTTCCTCTGCAGTGTAAATAATGACTGCACAGCTGTCAAATACATGTGACTAGAAAGACATATTGACACCATCACACAGGTACTTCACAATTGTTGACTCATTTTATGGCCTATGTGACAGCAGGAACCCGGTTTGTCTGTGCTGCTGCAATTGTCTGTGTCCTTCAATGACTCCAACTGAGCGATGTCGAACACTTGAAATAGCGATCAGCAGCAGAGAAGAACATACTGTACTTTTACATTGTTTTGCCCACGGTTGAACATAGATTTGAGATTATCATTAAGGCTGACTAGCCTTTGATAGTCAGCCAATTACGTTTGGAGGCTTGGCACCCTTTGGTGATTTGGTGGCATTCCATTGTATTCATCAGAGTGCATGCGCAGCATACGAAGCACGTGAAGAATCATGTACCAACCAAGTCAGTCTCTGTACACACCTTTACTGTTGACATGCGTTAATGATCCCTTCAGTAGAAAGTTGTCCTTATTAAAGCTATTTAAAGAAAGGTCTGTGTTGAGCCAATGAGGAAGTGCTTTAAAATATTCTTTCTAATGGCCAGCAGGAGGCGACTCCTCTGGTTGCAAAAAGAAGTCTGGTTGTATAGAAGTCTATGAGAAAATGACTCTACTTCTCACTTGATGTATTACCTCAGTAAACATTGTGAACATTAGTCTTCTTCAATACAGCAGGGTATGCTTTAGGGCGGGGCTACCTTGTGATTGACAGGTCACTACCACTGCGTTTTCCAATCTGGGATTTTATTTTGTCTTAAAACTTTAACCCTTTCACTGTGTGTTTTAAATCCATGAAATTAAATTTGAACAATTCGGTTGCCTAAAAATGTCCTATTCAGCGTTCGGTTGTAGCTCAGCTCCACCCTCTCGTGTCACTTATGGCTGCCAAAAACCAAGATGGCCACTGCCAAAATGCCGAAATTGAGGCTGCAAAATGACAGTCCACAAACCGATGGGTGACGTCACATTGATTACATCCACTTCTTATATACATTCTATGATTGTATATTGGGTTTTTAAATATCAAATTTAGCATTATGGTTCATAAAGAAGGATGAAGTTCCTTTGTATATCACTGCCTGGCTGAAGCTGGTTACCTGCTAGCTGTTCATCAGAGGGAGGAGGCCGTGAAAACATGGATGTAATGAGAAAAAGTGAACACGGTATCTCACCTTCCTTATTCTGAATCACTGAGTCATGTTTTCCAGGATGATACTGTACATGTATGTGTAAGAGTGCATGAGCAAAGTGATGTGTGGTAGTCAGTTTGGCTGATTCTCTGACGAGATGTGTTGACTACGAGACTCCTTGTTCTGTGGTTTTCATTTCCAAATTCAGGGGGTGGTATGTAGCACCAAAGTATCTCACTACATTTACTATACGGGAAAATATAGTCATAAGTTTATTCAGTGATTCATGTTACGAGCGGCCGAGACAGAGCTTAACAAGTCACACAGTGAGGAATGTGACTGACAGCCTGCACTCCCAGTATTGTCTTGATGGTGTTGGAGAGGATGATTCAGACATGACCTTTTGATCCAGTGATCCATTCATCCCTCAGTGGGCTGATGTCCCCGTGGTGATCTGCTCTTTTCAGACCGGAGAAGCCACTGCTGGACGTTCTGTCTTATCTGTGTGTCCGTGGTTGTATTAAGTGTTTCCTAAAACATTTCTTTCAGGGGACCCGCTTTTTAAAAATGACAAACCGTCGAGACCCAATTCACAATAGGCCTTTTCTATAAATTTGAGCAAATATGAGCAAATATGAGCAAATTTGAGCATAAAAGGTAAACGCAGAGCGATGTGTCTCTTCACACACATCTTGTTGTCATATTCAGGATTTATATCTGTAGCCATTAAAGCAGATCGATAATAAGTCTATTTCCCATGTTTCTGTTTGACTAGACTGCCCGACAGAGAAAGTCCTGCTCTGCGTTTTGCCGTTTTTTTAACAGGAAGGTGCCACTTGTTCCCATCATCCCAGAAGCCACTGGAGGCCACAGCCGGCACAGCGCTCTGCTCTCACTCTGACAATGATAGCATGCTGCTACACGCTTCCACAGTTGTTCACCAGATGAAAAGCAGCGGCTCTGGCGCTCTCTTCTCAGCTGGATGCCTGTCTCTGTATTGTCCTCCACCCTACCCGTATATGACCCCTCTCCTTCCATCGCCATCTTGTGTCTCCTGTCTTCTCCGTTCTCCAGGCACACTTATTCATGGCTCAGTATTCGCCCATGGATGCTTGAAGTCACCTGTGTCCGCGGGGACAACTGAAAGAAGATTTGACGCGCACACACACACGGCGGCACTGTTTACTCCGTCACTCCCAGTTGCTTTTACACACTGTCTTAAGGCAATCTGATCCTTTAATTGAGACGAGTACATCAAACAGTGGACCTGCGCCGCTTGTTGTTTGCGCTCCCTCAGCCAGCAGTGGCAGCTGTACTCCACATGCCGAAAATATTAGATCTGACATGGAAATGTACGCACGCATTTGTGTTTGAGAGGCTGAGTCTGCGTGTGTGTGTGTGTGTGTGTGTGTGTGTGTGTGTGTGTGTGTGTGTTGGCCTGTTGTCACACCATGATGGTGTGCATTTCCATGTGGAAGTGAGTCCTGGCTGGCTGGCTGGCTGGGTGTTTCTCTGTGCGAGCCTCAGAGGTTTTCTCACATGTGCTCATCTGGCTCCGTGTCATTGTTTGGGCTGAGATCTACGTCATGGCAAAATAACGGCTGACGGGCTGCAAACACGTGACCCGTAGAGGAGTCCAAACCTCACTGTACTCGAAGATTGCGACTCTTTAAGACGCATTACCAAATGAAAACATTGACTTCCAAGTGGGCATATACTGATAGATACAGACATCTGAAAGGCTGTAGTGCATTGAGGTCTCTCATTTTTAGTGGGAAACATTGTTTATGGTTTATATAGTTTTAATCATGATTTGCTCTTACATGATATATATTGTATATACATTTCATGGATTAAGTGCCTAGTTTTGGAGATATCAGCCGTAGAGATGTCCTCCTTCTCTCCATTTCAGTCTGATGATATAGAATTTGGCTTGTGGTGCTCAAAGCGCCAAAAAAATACATTTGAAAATCTCAACACAACCGGGTCATGACTACACCAAGGTCTGTGGATTATCTTGAGTAACCAGGTCATGATTTCTGTAAAGAGACATTGCTGTTAAGTTTTTCAAATGTATTTTTTTTTTGGCACTTTGAGCACCACAACCTGAGTGCCATCAGGGATTTTAAACCTTTTAACTGTCTTTTATTTAAATTATAAACCAGCCCAGCCCTGTTACAATATAGTAGGTCACAGCCAAGCAAGTACATACTTGCCTTCTCGAAAATCATATTCTTGGATTGACAGCGTCTTGACAGTTTGACTGTATCGTCTGCCAACACACTAAATGATTGGAGCTAATAACTTTGTAATGTGATGTCAACAGGTGCTACGGGACAGGCTGTACTCCGCAATTATGGACAGGATTATGTGCTTTGACACAGTTTGTGATCAAATGGCAGAACAAACTGTATAAAGCTGTTGTAAGCGTGTGTTGCTCTGGTGTCGGGTTCTCTGGAAGCATTCTTCCAAGAAGGGCCATACACAGTTTTCAGACCTCTGTATCTCTAAAATCCTGAGTTTGCCAGAGGGCTTGGGGTCTTGCCCACCCACCAAATTTGATATTTGATTTCTCTAATTTGAATATGGCCACATTAAGATGCTTTCCAGCCTGATCTCACAGAAATACACAAAATGGCCGCGACCTCTTGACAACGCGTTATGTGGTGGGGGCAGGTAATGTGTCAAAGTTACGTCTCGGCACCCTAGAAACGACTTGACATTAGGTTTAGGCAACATTGGGGTTTACGCAACAAAAGAAACACTCAGTTAGTTTAGGAAAAGAAACAGCATGGTTGGGCTTAAAATAATGATACGAAATGAAATGTAAATAACGTAACATAAGTGTGGAAAACACATCACAAACAGAAAGTAGTTCAACAACACTTTGGCACACGAACACTTGATTTCTTGGTTGAAAGTGAGAGAGTGAGAGAGTCTGATGATGTGGATTAACAAGAAAAGGATGCCTCATGCGTCAGCATCAGACGATGGATTCAGCTGCCTAAGATCTGGTTTCATCAAGTTCTTGACTTAATCAAAGAACCACCATGTTGAGTAAGCTTTCTGCACTAACGACAAAATCATCCACTAGTCACAAAGAGCAAACAATCCATTTTCAGATTCTCTACAAATGTTCATCACATTGAGTGCAAAGCCGGTCTTGTGTGAGGGGTTAAAAACATGCTGAAGGCGGTGATACTCTGCTCAAACACCACAGAGTCCTTAAGCTTGGCTAAAACACCTTATAAACTTCATGCTGCGTACACAGCACTGTACAAATCTATTATCAGCGCGCAATCAATTCAGCCCGGCTTTCGGTGTGCTGAGGGAAAAGTATCAGTTGTCCGAGGCTTATCGGAGTAATGTGTCTCTGCCTGAGTTGCTTATTGGAAACAGACGGGACTTTCTCCCTCTGTCAAAGTTATTGCAGCCTGTTTTGCGGATAAAGTGGCTCTCCTCGGCACACATAGTTTATGTCTTTGTTAAACTTCTTGGAAACACCTGCTTTGACTTCTCCACTTTCCTCTGCACGGCAGGAAAGCCGTGATGTTCTGTGTGTGTGTGTGTGTGTGTGTGTGTGTGTGTGTGTGTGTGTGTGTGTGTGTGTGTGTGTGAGAGAGAGAGAGAAGGAAGAGAGCGGAGGCCGGCCTCTGGCTGCAGCAGAGCAGTGTTGGAACAGAGAGTGAGAGTTTGAGACGGAGAGTGGGCTCCTGCCTCGGCTTATATAGGCGGGTTATTTTTAAACCCCACACCCCCTTCCTTTATTCCTTATTACTGTACTTCCTCTCTCGCTCGCTCAGGAAGCCCACTTGGCTGAGTTTCCTGCCGGCACGCCGTGCCGACTCGGAGGGAACCAAGGGAGCGATAGCACTGAGAGGGTCAGGCACTGGGGGGGACGAGAGACGTAGAAAACAGGGAGAGAGAGAGAGAGAGGGAGAGAGAGAGAGAGAGAGAGAGAGAGAGAGAAGGGGGGGTGGGGGGTGCTGGCATTTGTTCAGAGTCTGACATGCGAAGGCCTGGGCCTCTTCCAGCCCTTGTTAAAGTGTCCCTCTGGAATACCTCAGAAAGAGAGAGGGAGAGCAAGAGAGCAATGAACACAAAGAGGGAAACACTAAGAGACAGACACAGGTCAGGTCTGAGAGAGATGTGAAACAGTGATATCTACGAAACAATGACTCGATTTATAGATTTTGGACCAACCTGCTGACATCAATGTTTCAAATCTTGTCACAGTTTTATTTTTTAAACCTGAAACATTTGAGAGAAAGTTAACATTCTGCCTCTCCACCCCCTTCCAGCCACATTCCCACATCCCCCTAACCCTTTCGTTGCCATTCCCTACCACCAGATGCCCTCAGAGTTTTCCACCTGCCCCAGTCACCTGACTCGCTCGTCCACCTGCTCACCTGTTTCCACTTTCCCTCGTCAGCCCTGCAGTATATAATTGGCCCATTTCCACTTGTTCCCCAACAAATCTTCAACTTCTCTCTTCTCTCTTCCACATTCCTGCTCTGGACTCTTTGCTCCCTCTGTTTGGACATGCCGGTAAGATTATATATGTTCATCTTTGCAATAAATCCCTAAACTGTTCCTCTCTGTCCTGCCAATTCCATTGGGGTCCTATTCCTTGTTTCCTTGTCGTCACCCCCGTGACACTGATATTATATTTGATATTAGCGTTGTTATTCAGGAAGCCATCCGCCTGTTGAACAAGAACAATTCTGGCCTATATCTGGAGCTTGGCACATGAAATAATCAAATGACTTTCTGCCATGTGGACTGTTTCGTTATTTATTCCTTTTTTATCTTGTGATTTTTTTATTATGACTTTCATTACTTTTCAAATGCAGCTGCATTATCATCTCAACTCAATCGCAAACAGCAATTTTGCTTGTAAATGCCTGATTTTACTCATGCCCAAATTCAAATTGCCTTCTTGTATTGATAAAGATGTATTGAATCTATATTTTCTTGTAGTTTACAAACCCCATGAAAAGACCATTCCTCCGTGTCATAGAGCTCAATTGATGTCCACAAATGATAAGGCACATATCAATGATCCACAGTGAAAAATGACACTGCTGCCCTGGATGTTCCTTCACTACCATAAACACACTGTATCCAAGTATTAAGAGATGGACAGACGCATTGTTGCCTTTAGTCCTTTCATGGGATTTGCTGAGAAAAATGTTTATCCTTTAATTTAAACTTGTTGTGCCTGAAGTCCAAAGTTCAATAGACATATGTCACATAGGATGGTGTCATCTGCAAAATGAGGCACAAAAGACTTCTTATGTTGCAACTCATTTGGTTTGTAAATGAGAGAAAGCTATCTGCTCATGTTGATGATTTTTACTTTGCATTTCTTTAATTATGCTATTAGAAAACTAACTATCTCTTAACTTATTCTAATGCATACCGGGGATGCTGGCTAATAGTGTCTTTAAAGGACAACAGATAGATGCTTAAATTCCACAACGTGATGAATTCAACAGATTTACAGGATTGTTATTGACAATGAGGAAAAAGCCGTCACTTTGCACTGCGCTCATACGGTGGTTACAGTTGATAACGCTGTAACGACTGACGGCGTCGTTGGAAGGTTCCTTCTCAGGTAAACAATGTTAGCTCTGTCAGCACTGTTGCGGTAGTTTTCACTGTTAGCGACGTTAACTCAGCTGTAGCCCGGTTGAGAGCCATTGGAGGCAATAGAAATGCTCTTGACCTCCACCTTTGGTTAGCTTTGCTTATGGGAGTACACATTGATTATGAAACTGTTACTTGCTTTTCCAGCAGCACTGTTCTTTGAACACATACAGTACATCCAAATGATCCACTGAGAAGCTGCTTTGTTCAACCACAGTCTTCAGGTGTGTGTGTGTGTGTGTGTGTGTGTCTTGAGCACCCTACTTGAGCTGCACTGTATGTCTCACTATTTCCTTTGAGGCAACATTGAATGTAAAGTGCATCCACGATGCACCATTAAGCAACACAGCCTTGTCATTTACCTAGTGTACACTTTTGCATCTTATTATATCGTACTTCTTGAATCACTTCAGCAGAAGGCCTGAATAACACACAATGTGTTCTGACATGCGTGAATCTGACACACATTGTTATCATTTTCACATTGTCCACCATGATTCTTATGATGATGATAAAACAGTCATAAGGGAGGATTGTAACACTTTAAGTGAGCAGAATGTCAAGTGATGAGTAAGCGTGTACTCCATAGTTGAATAGAGGAGAAAACAGAATTCAGAGGAACTGTTTGGAAAAGGAGGGGGAGGATTCCATGCATAGCTGTGGGCCAAAGTTGGACCGAGCTGCACCTCTGTTACAGTGAAAGCAGGATCTGGAGAAAACGGCACAATTAAACATAAAGAGGCATACTTTTTAACCCAAGATGTAGTTCAAAATATGTATATTGACACCATGACTTTCTGTGTTTAAACTGACTGCTGAAAACACATCAGTAACTCCTACCAGGTTCTTGCAGGAGCAGCCTAGTCTGACACACGGGATGTAGACTGTGGATATAAGCCTGCCATTGGCTGTGCTATCCATTCCGCAAGTGCACTGTCGCTGCATCCTGTGCTTAGCGCCACCCAAGCTTTCGTTATTTATTTAAAGTAAATACAAATAAGCCAGAGTGTTTTTATCCCCGAGAGCAGAAGTCTAATGTGTGCAGACAAATGGAGGACTTTCACTCAGGAGACCGCTGTTAGTGTCCCGTGTGAAACTGAAAGCCAACGTTGACTTTACGCTTGTTACATATAATTGTTCAGGCTGGTCCCACCAAGCATTCTTAGCTATACCTACAAAAAATAATGAGCCGTAATTCGTAAATGTCCCACAAAACAACCGGTGATCTTTCAGCCAGGAGACTGCTGTTCATGTGAAACAAGAAGTCAGTGTTGATTTAGTTGTCATATTTTTGGAATTAGTTACGGCACTTCCGTAGTTACTTTAATCCAAACGAGGATCTTTTCCTCAAACTAACTAAGTAGTTTCCTGCGGAAGTTTAGACTGTATGCATGTAACAAGCGGAAATTAATGCTTGTGGTAGGGTTTCAGATGAAAACTCAAGAAAAATGAGGAGTAACTTTCCGTAAGATATCATACGAACCGTTGTATGAAGATACGTTGAATTGTTACGCTTGTTTATAAAGTAACATAAGAAAGTCTGCAAAGGGCGGTTGTTATTTATCTATACACGTTACGTTGTTACGTTGTCGTTGTCACGTTATCACGTTATGTTATTACTTTATTTGAACACAAACAATTATGAATTTTCTAACCTTAACTAGATAGTTTTGTCTTCTCCTGTTTAACTGGAGAAGTCCTAAATCTAATCTTAACCAGTTTAAAACCATAACCACAATAATTCCTCTAGTTCTAAGGGACATGCATGAATGTGAATGTTGCTTCTGTTAAAGTCAATATATTTCACATGTCTGTGTTTAATGGCAGTGGGCATTCCATAAGCCAATTACAACTAACTGATAAAAGCTGTATTCCTAAACCACACTGGCTTTACTAGTTTTCAAATGTGTTGAAGTGGGAAACAAAGCAGCGAGGAACGCTTCAAAGCAACAGTGAACCTGACCTTAATACCCCTCAACTTAGTCATTATCAGTTGCTTTTGAAGCTTGAAGTCACTTAAAAAAAATTACACAAACACCTCTTGTAGCAGTCGGTGGCCATGTTAAAGGGTTGGTTTACAATATTATTTGTTTAAAAGAGTTTTTATGAGGGGAATAATGAAAGCACTTAAGGCAGTGTGAAAAGCTGTGAGGTCATTGCTACACAGCTAGTGGATAACTAGTGTGGGTGTTTGTGTAAGCAGCAGAGAGGCTCTTTGCTCTCAACCATATCTGTATATTTGCATACATTCACCAGTTGGGCAACGGGGGCAATCGGGGCCCCACACCTGAGTCCCAAGTTCGCAATATGGATCTTTTTTTTTTCTTTCTGCGAACAAGTCCAGAATACTGCAAGTTTGTGTGTAATTGAATGTTTTAATTTTTGAGTAACAACTTTCCTCTGGTTGCATGAAAACAGTGCACGTAACTAAAACAGAGCTCCGCCCTGTGGAAGAAACTTTCTCAAAGAAACAATCTTGCATTTGCCGAAATGTAATCTGGGAACCCCCAAGCGAGTCTGATGATGATTTAGCTTTTTATTGGTTTGAAATTAGCTTGTAAACTGGCTACTTGTGAAAGAAATCAGGCGGTACATGTCGTCTCTCAACTCCACCTCCGGTCTCACGTCTCAAATTGCTATTCGGACTGTAAACAAAGACACAGCACACGGAAAATGAGGTCCTGGCCCCGATATCCGCCGGATACACCGGAACCTGAGAAATATAGCCCTTTGCCACCTGAGGCTTATCTGTCATCACACCAATAGCTGATGGGTTCCAAGATTGTTTATGAACGAATTGCGAATCGGCTAAGTGACCCGGGAGTTTTTGCATCATTCTCTGCCTCCTGCACGCTCTACCCAGACGACAACATCCGGTTCTGCAGAGTGAACCCAATGCGGAAGTGTCTTAAAACCTGCATTCTCTCTACTGACCAGCAGGGGGCGACTCCTCTGGTTGTATAGAAGTCTATGAGAAAATGACTCTACTTCTCTCTTGATTTATTCCCTCAGTAAACATTGTAAACATGAGTTTATGGTCTCAATCTCTAGTTTCAAGTCTTCTTCAATACAGCATGATGTTTATTGTGTAAATTATGGTCCATTTAGAGTCAACGACACTCCTCCACATTCCAAATATGGTAACTTTCGTTCATTGGTTGCAAAAAAACCAATATGGCGACGGACGTAATCCAAGATGGCGACGTCGAAGTCGCCGAAGTCAAGGCTTCGAAACATCAGTCCACAAACCAATGGGTGACGTCACGATGACTACGTCCACTTCTTATACACAGTCTATGGCTCTACCCAAATGGACAGACAGAAAGACTTCTGCTGAACACAAAGGCGGTAACACAGGCAGTTTATACACACAGTTTCTGAGCCTGGTTCTGATTGTACCGGGCAGACCGGTGGAGTTGGAGAGCTGGAGGGAAGAGTGTCCAGAGGCTGTTAGAAGAGGTGATTATAAGGTTGAGTTGAACTTTTCTGGAGCTGAACCTCAGTTGGAAGGATTTGGGTAAACTCTAACATCCTCGAAAATCTCTCTCTCTCTCTTTCTCTTTCTTTCTCTTCCATCCTTTCTTTCCCTGTCTCTTTCCGAAATTACCAAAGCCACAGGATTGCTGTCGGGATGGCCTGCCAGAAACCCTGGCTCCCTTTTTTTTATTTTTTTTTATTGAGGAACAGGAATTGCAGAGTGAATGCTTACAATGTAGGGCTGTCTTTTTTGGCAAAGAGAAGAAGAGAGTGCGGAGAAAAAGAGGAATTGGGGAAATACAGAATGAGGAGCAATCAAACAAATCAAGATGGAGACAGACAGAGATGGCTAGGCCCACAGGATTTTCATGCGCAACTCTTAAACCACAAACTCAGTCACACTCTAACATGTCTCCTTAAACTGTGCCAGCTGTCCAAATAGTCCGTCCTGGCTGCAGGACAGGTTCGCCACTGTACTCCCACTTTGAACTCCGTGCTGTACCAACATTGTCCTTACTGCTCTCCAGAATTCTCAGACCCAGAGTATTTATATATTATACCACACATTTCTGAAGCATTCCTGGGCCGCACTTGAAATTTTGCACATTATCAATATTTTGTGAAACTATTAAGTCCTACTAAGTATTTGCGAGTCTGGCAGGTATACAAAGTGATTGTTATTGTTTGATATCTTCCATTATTTCCTCATGTGATTTCTCAGGAAGCCATGGTTCTCAGTTTCACACAGTGTGTGTGTGTGTGTGTGTGTGTGTGTGTGTGTGTGTGTGTGTGTGTGTGTGTGTGTGTGTGTGTGTGTGTGTGTGTTGACTGGGCAGAGAAAGTTTCCTTAAAGGAAAATTCCAAATGACTGTGTCATAACCTTTATCTCACTGTGTCCCGTTTTTCCTGTGCAAAACTTTCTTATAGGCCACACACATTCAGTACACACACGCCGCACTCTTTTCCCCATATAAACAACTTTTAAAAGCCGAGCCACCAATGCATGCGCACACCTGTGTTGAACATATGCTCATGGGGTTGAAAACTTTCTCTAACCTTCTAGGTACATATGATATTTTCACATATGCATATGGTGATTTGGTTATTTCCTAACACTGATACAACAAAATGGGCCTCATGCAAGAACCCCTCAAAGCTCTTTAACACTACATGTCAGCATTCACACACATTCACACACTGATGGCACTGGGTCCAAGTGTCTTGCCCAAGGACACATCGACATGGTCTTCCTCCAGAGGGGTTAAACTCCCTCGTTTGAACCAAAACCATAATGTCTTAATCTGAATATATTTGGGATTAAATATGATACAGAAATAAACTAAGATAAAATATATAACAACAGACTGTATTTAGCATCTTAACTTCATGTTAAACTATTCTCTCTTCATTTCTGTCACAGTACAGCTCTGCTATGATACCGGGTCTGTGAGCCTTTACACACTGGGGGGTTTAGCGCAATATGTTTTTGTTTTTTTTGTCATGTTCACACAGAACCAACAACAATTTAGATTATTTTTTTTCTAAGCGAATTAAGGCATCAGCCAATCGCGTTGTGCGGAATGGACATATTCAAAACTTACACTATAGTGTACAACGTCATGGAGGTCTACCTGTTCCGGACCAAGACGGCAAACTTTATTACTCATTTCAACCTTAACAAAGGCAGCGCAGACCAGATCCACTCCTTCTGTTCTTACTTGTCACAGCGAAAGAACCTCAACAGACACATACACTGTTTACCAGAGGCAAAACTCACTCAGCATTCCACGAATAGGAAACTTTACAGCTTTAGGCTGTACAACAGACGTTGTTCTGGGGGGAAAGGATCCTGGTAGTTGTTCCACTATCCTGCACAAAAAAAACAATCCAATCACGTTAAAAAACGTTGCTGAGCTACATTTTTACCTACTTCATTTTTAAGCCCATCCATGATGTATTTCCTAAACCTAACGGTAGTTTTGTAGCCTTAACCTATAATGTCAAATTGTCTCTGTGGTGTTAATTTATTACTTTTATTTATTCGCCCTACCACCGTGTAATGCGCTGTTCGGAGGTCGTGGTCGTTTCATATATTTCTACAAGATCACGTTTGAAGTAATTTGGTGAATCTGACTTGTGTGAGGAAGCCTCACAGAAAAACGAGTACTAGAGGTTTAGAATAAGAGTAACAACATGTTCTTGCAGGACACCCTTTGTTTCTAGTTCATTGACAATTGATGAAGTCTTTCACATTTGCTGTTCTAAACGGCTCGTATCGGCTTATTTTGGGAAAAGTCCTCTTGCACATGAAGCGATGTTTGAAATGAATAAAATGACTGAAATAAATGCTTGATTCAGATACAAAAATAAAATAAACTGAGATTTCCAGAGAAAAGATGCGAGCACTGATTGACAGGCGATCTCACCAAAGAGTGCTGAGCGCCAACATTTTTTACTTTGTGATGTGACAGTTACTGGTGATCTCCTCAGATGAAGGTTTGGCAGGCTTTTTTTTTTTCTTTTGTTTTAAACCTGTGTTTTTCACTTTGACTGGTGGTGAGCTTGTGGTCGGGTGCTGATCGCACTCAGGGCTGCTGGCTTCGCGGTGTGTATTCACACTTCACTAGTATGACTTTGGTTAAGAACAACAGATGAAGGCCCTATATGCATGCGTATGTGTGTGTGTGTGCGTCTCTGCATTCAGGTATTACACTGCAAGTTTCTGCACACATTTCAGAGAATTTATGTGAATGCACGTGACACGTGAGACCACGCGCAGGTTTAATTAGCACGGCTGCTGCAGGATGTGTGTGTGTGATCTGCAAACCACAGGAGAAGATTTCATCACACACTCCTCTTCTCTCAGTTAGTTCGGGTTGAAACCGCTCTGCCAAACACACACCAGCCACAAACGTAGGTGAGATCATTCACTAATAGTTACGCAGACATCATGAAGTACTTTAGCTATGGTCTTTTCATTGAATGCACTGCCCTTTTCTTATTGGATCAGTTAAATTCAGCGCAGTCATGTGCGTATTACTCCAGATCTGCGGTGGTCAATGGGACCAACTCGGGGTGGAACCATGGCAGGGAGTTTTACATGAGCCTTTACAAACAAGAGAGGCTTTCAAGACACAGACACAACCTCAGCCAGGCCACCATACCTCTGAATAACATCAACACGGGTGAGGTTTTTGTAATACTGATAAGTAGTACAGCTATTATAATCAAACATAGGAAAGAGACTTCAGGGCCTTTTTTTCCTTTATGAAAACAATGACTTATAGCATTTTAGATCGTGTCATGCACACAACGTGCTCAAGCATCACCAGTTTATAAGACATCGAAGATACAGCTGCAGTGGTCGACCATTTCATTACATTTCATTTGATTACAAAATTACGGGTTATTTCAACGCTCGGCCTTATACAAAATGTTCTGGCCTCTCCCTCGGCTCGGCAAATATAATCTGCTACGAGAAAAGTTCCCTTCCTGAAGTTTTTCATAGTCATCCAGCCAAAAGAAACCAACAGAAATGAAGGTATTTTACTAAAAAGAATACATCCCCTATGTCCTCACAGATATGACCTAATTCTCAATTTCACCTAACTTACACAACAAAGTTAAAGTTCTAAGCATAACTGCTAATACTATGGCAGCCTCGGTGTTGTGCTCTCTAGTACTTTTTCTAAATTTGATAGTTTGTGTAGTTTTCTGCCCTCCCTTCTTTTTTCATCCGACCGGAAAGTTTTACTAAGCTTTCAGTTGTTGGAGGAGCAGCAGGTCTCTATGGGTTTACCAAGAGACACAGATGGGGTAAACAGGTCGGAACGCTCGTTAAACTGCAACAGCGGCGATTGGAACTGCGTTCCCGTCAATACATCTGTCGAACATCCGCTCTCTGGCCAACAAGATGGACGAGCTGCTGCTCCTTAACAGAGGTCAATTAGTTGCACGGATGTCTCTGTATTAAGCAGACAGAACTTTGTCTTTGGTATCAGTTTATTCAGTATCTCCATTTATGGTTGTTGAGAACACCTGATCTGCGGTTTTCCATCCTTCTGAGAATTATAATCAGTTGTCAGTCACTGCTTAATAACACATTGCAAAGTTTATAACTTTTAGTCTGAATGAAAGTTTTTAAAGAATATGTAAAATACACAATATCCTTTTTTACAGTTATGTGGGTTTCTGTTGCGGACCTTTTGATAGTTTGATGATAGACCTCTCTAGAGACCCTTAACCTTAAAGTGATTGCCCTGAGAGCCGTCATTTGAAACACTCCACTGACTGTGGAGTATAATAGCTATCATATTGAAAAGATTCTCAGCTACTTGTCATCCCGAAATGTCACTTTGCATATCTTTGCAATTTTTGTTGTTTCTACAGTGGGGGAAGCATTCTGGCGGCTGCGGGGCGGCTCTGCTGAAAGCCACACCAAGGCCAGCTCAAGTTCAGTGGAGCTCGATTCATTCTCAGTGTGGTTCAGCATGCTAAGAGAAATATAGCACTGAGAGCTAACAGACATCCCCCCTAACAGATATTTAAAGAGTAATTGAGTGTTTGGTGGAATCAGAACTGTAACTCAAGGGCACAGGTTAGGAAACCTTCAATATTATAGTGGTAGAGAGGGAGAGAGAGGGAGAGCTGTAAATAGGGATTTTGCCAGGGTGGTCTTTTCCCCTACAGTCCAAACATGGGAGACAGAATTGGTTAAAGACATACCAACTGCAGCTGGGTGGCTCTAAAGCACTCACACACACACATTCAGAACCCATTAATGCATGCATAGAAAGTACACAAGCCGCGAAATATATACATTTACACACCATGAACTCATAGATATTCAGACGCACACACATTTTGAGAACATTGCAGATGAATGTGGCCAGACATAGAAACATTTACATGTCACACACACACACACACACACACACACACACACACACACACACACACACACACACACACACACACACACACACACACACACACACACACACACACACACTCTTACACAATACGGTAATTGTATGTTTTTGGTTTTGTGCCGTGGAACATTTAGGCTGACTGAGGGGCATAATGGTGGGTAGCAGGACACTGCCGCATGGAAGTCACCAGACGCTGGAAAATACCAGTTGGGATCCGTCTTTGTTTGTCTTAAGTTGGGACAAAAAAGAAAGCACGGATGGCTGTGATGCTTGTGTGTCTTGGAGGCACCACATCATTGTGGCACGAGGTGGTTGGACGTCTGTGTTTGTTTAATCTGCGCAGAAATAAGAAAAGGAAGGTAAGGGAATGTTGTGGTGTTTGGTGCCTCCGTGTCTTGGCGACTCCATGTAGCTATCTTTATGTATACACACCGAGATGTGTGTTTGTGGCGTAGGGTGATCTTATTCTGGGATTTATCATTGTTCTGATCGAGCGTAGCTTGATATGGCACCTACTGTTGCGAGTGAGGAGAATCTGCCTGCAGAAGAACAGAAAAGCTCTCAGACCGACTGGGAGCTAGAGATGTTCCAATACCATTCTTATGTTTCTGACACCATTCCAATACCTGAACTATAAATACAGAGTACTTATCCAATACCACTGCATTAAACATTTGGGCATTTAGGTGAGGAGCTAGTGGCTTTACTACATTTTACAAACATGCTAGGGTGAAAAAGTCCAGCTGATGCAGTCAATAGTGTTTCTACATTTCAGCACTGTGGATATAGATGAATAACTATGCTGACTAACTCATCACATACTAAACTACCTAAACTAGTTCGTCATGATACACAGAGAAACACACATGCACAGCGCTGAGGCTCCAGCAGCAGTCTTAAAGTGGTGGGTGTTCCCAACACACCGCTCCATTAGGCTGCCCTTCTCCTTTCATGAAGCCTCTAGACGACCTGTTTTAATGGTGGGGAGTAATTACTCACACATAAAGACCATCATGTACGTACACACACGCGGGCTGCCTTGATAGTGCTTGTAATTAGGCGGTGTTCTCTACGGGGGGGGGGGCACACGGCAGCAGCCTCTGAACTACAGAGGGAAAAAAAAAAAAAAACAGCCTTATATTAACCCACTCAACACCCAGCTCTGTTTGAAGGCTCACACACACACATCAAACAATGTTCAGGAGACTCTTTTATTTGCCTATACCATTACCACCATCATCATCGTTATTATTGGCTTCTTCCTTCCCCTGTCTGCTGTCTGTATCTAACAGCAGCTCACTGTCTGGATCCTGTAGGTGCGATGTCACTATTTGCTGAGACAGAATAGGTATTTGAATGAGAGTGAAACCACAGTGTCAGTGTGATTTCTGTCGTTCTAAGTCCTACTGTTCGGATTGAGTCTTCACAGTGCACTTTGATAATGAGGAGCTGAATGAGAACGGTACTGAACTGAAGTATTTTTTTTTTTTAAAGAAGATGGAGCTCTCAAATTCCTTCATTCCATGCTTACTGTGTCTTCTCGAGGCGTTGTGCCTGCATATAAAGTAATGAGAAAGACACAGGTGGACTAGAACAGCAGCACATTTTCTCTAGTAAGCAGCAAACATCCATCCAGCCATTATCTGTAACCGCTTATCCTTTTTTCAGGGTCTGGAGTCAATCCCAGCTGACCGTGGGCGTAGGCAGGGTTCACTCTGGACAGGTGGCCAGACTATCGCAGGGCCGACACACAGAGACAGACAACCATTCACGCTCACATTCACACCTACGGGCAATTTAGAGTCATCAGTTAACCTAGGCTGCATGTCTTTGGACCGTGGGAGGAAGCCGGAGGGAACCCACGCTGACACAGGGAGAACATGCACAGAGGACTGTCTGGCCCGGGAATTGAACCCCGGCCCCTCTAGCGGTGAGCTGACAGTGTTCGCCACTGCTGCACCACCTTGCAGCTGCAGCCCAGTAAGTAAGTAGAAACTGTTCACTTATAGCAAGACTTTACGACGGAAGGACAATAATAGATCTGAATGGGATCAAACTTATACAGCCCGTTCTCACTCCCACTGCGTTAAATAATTGTTAAGTCTCGGTCCGTGCTCTTTGACATCTGACACCGACACACGGATGCACTCTTTAGAGTCGCACTGGACTTGCAACTAACTCCAATACAAACACACCTTAGAAATTGATGTAGTATACAGTAGGTGGGCAGAATGGGAGGTGGATGGGTCAAACAAACACAGGGCATTTGTCCAGGAGGCCGTTGTTCGTGTCCCAGGTGAAAACTAAAAGTAAATGTTTTGGTCTCACTGTTGTTAGTCAGTCAATTTGACGTCAACCCGGCTCCTTTCCTATCGCCAACTAAGTGGTAACCTAACCTTATTTTGAAAAGACACCAGGCAAGCGAGCGTATGTTGACACTGGATTGCACGATCACACGTAATTATTCCTCGAGGCAAATTAATGATTTCAAAACGAGTGACATCCGTAGACAGCAATTTCCAGGAGCCTCTAGGATGAACGCTGACATACTGGGGCGTGTCCGATTGCTGCATTCCACTCGCATTATCATATATAACTCCTGCAAAGCTCATTTATGTTTACGGTGTGTGAGAACTCTGTTACAGTCATTACTTCAGATGTGTGTGGGAGGCTCTCACTGCTTTCATGTTGTTTTTTCTGAAGTTCTGACATTACTTTTTGTTTTGTCTCTCTTAAAATCGACAAACGAGCAGACTGAGACCAGATAGAAGGTGAAAACACACACACGTGCGCGCACACACACACACACACACACACACACACACACACACACAGACAAAAGAATCTTACATTGTGACATGACAATGGGTCGAAACAGAGGTAGAAAAAGACAGAAGGAGGCCGAGTCCGTGCATCGTCGTAAGAATGATCATTTCACTTGACTTGTTAGATGTATTAACATTGCAGCTCATGTATTTTAGGGCTCACAGTAGAGATGTCCTTACAGGTCCATAATGTTGGACCTTCTCTGATATGGACCCGTGGTAAACCCACCCAAACCCAATGTGCATGAATTAATTTGTAAAGAAGACCCAACCTGAACAGTTCTGAGGATACGACCCTAGCCAAAATGATGTCGACCCTAATAGTTTTCTAACCAATTTAATATCTGTGAAAAAAATAAATACAAATCATTTAGTAGTTCCTATAATATTTTCTCCGATGGTGATCATGATGGGTCACATGTTTTACTGCACAGGGTAGATTTTCTGCTCCACGGTTGAAGTCGTTGCAAGCTTCAGGGTTACTGCAACTCTAAACCGCACACTCTCTACACACTGAGATTTGAAGGAGCTACTCTTAAGACACACACGATCAGATTTGGATCTACTTAGGTATCAGACATATGAAACCTGTGACAGTAGAACCAGACCCTACCTGACCCAATTAGACTTTAGTTGGGACCTGGTTCGACTTCCGGGGGTGTCGGGTCTTGGTTATTCAGAAGAGGACCAGTGAAGACCCCTACCTCACAGGTCAGGTGCTGATTTGGCTGGTCTTTATGATGTTGTGTAACAGCAGTTTCTCTCTAAATGTGTTTAGCAAAACATGAACTAATGCAGGGACTGGATTGAATGATAATTGGGTCCTGTTTTCGTACTCTTGTTCATCATTTCTATCAATTAGCATAACGTTGTGCTCACCAACTGTTTTTTGCTGAGATTGTGGTGACATCAATAAAAATAAGTCCAACAGGTCAAGAAACCTGATCAGTCAGCCGATCAGACAGGTTGAACAGCGGTTTGTCAGAAGAAAACCGTCATTCTGTAGTGTAGTGAATTTCCGGCACAGCACTTTTATTTTGACGTACCATGTTCTGCTGCAGACAGACTATTGGTAATACCATGTGCAACTCTACATTACAAGTAGTCTACCGGCCGGCTCTGTTGGTCATGTGATCATGGTCTTGCACTGGCCCTGGTTTGAAAACAACTTTTCTTCTCTTTCTTCTTTTCAGCAAATCATCTGTTTTGTTGACCTTTTCCATCCCCCAGACCTGTTTCCATGCTGCAAAAACTGTTTTACAAGACAGAATTAGTTGTAATCTGGGGCTTATTCAGTGCTATTCATTGGGTGTTGTGCCTCCAGAGGGAGGAACTGATTGAGAGAATATTAAAATGTATTAAATTAAATGGATGTTAAGCTAGCCTATGTGCGGACTGGATGTGTGGAAAAGGTGAAACGTGGATCCTGAGGCTAGTCCAGCTGGAAACCAATCATTCACATCACTTCATATGGAGGTCAAACTGAAAGAGTGCACCTGAAAGGAAGGTCATGACACAGGAACGCTGTGTGCACAGAAATGTGGTTCAGTGCGCCAAGTACTGCAGTGCAAAGTTGTTGCAGGAAGTGGATCTGTAAACTGTGATGGATGTTTACAACGGACAGTCATTTTTACTGTTCACCTTCGTTCTCTCGTGCAAATAAGTGATTCTCGTCACGTCCAACCTATTTGTAGTGATGCCACCATGTCCGAACATCTCAGCTGTTGATTTGGAGACTACAGTGTTATCATTACTGATTGAACTGACGGCTATAACTGCAGAGAGATTCAAGTGAAAGTTAAGTGCAAAGTACAACTTTGCATTGAAAACTGCATTGCTAGGGATTCTCGCGATCAGGTATGCAGATAGGAGAGCAGATGTACATAACGTGTGCAGTTGTGCAAATCTACATTGTAAACAGATGGTGGTAGAATATAAACAGACCCTTATCCATTACATCAGTCTGCTCGTGCTGCTATTTCTTCACCATCTGCAAACACTTTTGCGCAGAGCTGCAGTCGACGGTCAGTTTCCCCAAACAGGTGATTTAGTTGGGGAAATCAAACAAGATTGATCGAGGAGAAAGGAAAGATAATAATAAATTGGACTCGTCTCTGTCTATCATCATCATCTGATCATGTAAACACTGCACATTCCTCTGCAGGCACGTCAGTTGAGACACAGTCCCCCGTTTGAGCGCACCGCCCAAAACGTTACAGCAACGACTTGAAAGCACCATCCACATGTGAAACGACAATTCGTCTCGAGATGAGTTGATGCAGCAGTCGATTCAAACCATGAAACTGCTTTGATATCAAATTTTGAGAGGAACGTGTCACTCCCCGTCATGTTTGGGTGGCTGTGATAAGCAACTGTTTTGTAACTGACAAGGCACAACGTGGTTGATCGCAGAGATGAGTAACCTGTTCGATACGTTTTTTTTGTATTTTGCTTGTTTTATGTAGATTGTATCCTAGGCCTCTACATCTGAGATTTAGAGTGATGGAAGAGATAAAAACGAAGCACTTCAAAACAGAAAGTCCTCTTAAATACATCAAAACATGCATTTCTACGAAAACCACCTTGGATTACAACCCACACCAGGAGAACAGTACTTTTCAGACTTCGGCAGCGTTTCACTGTTCTTTTAATATTATTGGATTGTCTCTTTTTTTCTTCTGCAATCTAATGACATATCACCTTCATGGCAGATGCAAACCAGGCTTACTGCCCTGAAACCAACTGCTGTTTTCGCTCAAACTCGAAGAGGTGAAAAACAAACATCAGAGGTGTTTTCCTTTACACAGGCAGAGTAAAACCACATCCTCCGTGCTGCACTTCACTCAATTGTGCATGCATGCTAGCTGCGCCTACCAGCAGGACTGCGTGCGTCGATGTGTAATCTGTTTTTCTGGGTGTTTTGTGTTAATGCTCGGGCCTACCAAACCTCTCACCAACAAAACCTAGAAAACCTCAGGCTGTATCACAAATGAGCTGCTGTGACATGCCTGACTGCAGCTGGGAGCGCAGCAACATCCAGCACCTAAAAAAAGTGCTACATTTCACTACTGCAGCTTTTACGATACTGTGATGTAGTGTTAAAGTCATCTAACTATCTACAGCAACCAAACTATTGTGTTACGTTTTCAGAGAAGGGCTGATTTCTTAACAAGGTATATGTATGATGATATGTATGATGGTCCATTTAGAGTCAAACAGACCATAAAGCCGGGTATGCTTTAGGGCGGGCTATCTTGTGATTTGGCCATGACTTTCACTGTTTAACAGCAGGGACTGGGAAAATACAATCCAAGTTTGACAAAACTGTCTTAAAGATCCCTTTTTCTAGCTTTCAATCCGATCTCATGGTTTTCGTTGATGATTGGAGTTATGGGCTCAGTTGCCATAAAGTGACCAAAGTATAGAACCTTAATGGCAGGTGGTTGTATATTTAGCGGGAGACGGTAACCCCTGTCTCTGTTCAAAGATGGCCTCTGTAGTCAGATGTCAATTTCCTTCTTGGTCTTTCTCCGGGGGTCCACTGACTCCTTGTCGATAACCTTTGACCCTTTACCCAATCTACGCTGTTTCTACAGCGTAGACTACTGACCACAGTTCCATTGTCACGTCCTTCCCCTGAAGACTGTGATATGAAATGATATTGATAATTCCTAGGTTCATAATGTACTTTAATGCTCAAGATCTAAGTTGTAATTAATTGGAATCCTACAATCTGTCTCCTTGCAGAAGTGAGATCTGGCAGTTTTCTCGTTTACCGACTTTCTTCGGAAAAACTAGAGCACAAACAAATACACACACATCCATCCCTCTGTCTGTGATCACATGTTGGGCAGATCTACCTTAAATCTACAGTTTGAGTGTGTTCTAATGTGCGCTGCTCAGAGTTCCCATGGTTAGTCCGACTTGAACGGAGTAAAATGATGCTTACAGCTGCTGAGGAAAACGGGCTTTGTGCCTTTCTGTAAAGAGATGATGCGCTCTCTTTATGAAGTTGTAACCTTAACATGAGACAGTGGCTTCTCATGAGTGTGTGTGAGTGTGTGAGTGTGTGTGTGTGTGTGTGTGTGTGTGTGTGTACGAGCGCTGCATGTCCAAACATACTATGAGAACCACTTGACTGCATATAGCCACAGGTGTTTCTCATCCGTTAGACACACGCACCCTCTGTGTGCATCCGCCGCATGTGAGCCTGTTGTGTATATAAACAAGCGAGCTCAAAGCTCGCGGGCGCATGAAAGCCTGAAACATAGTTAGATGTCAGAGGAAAAGCATCTGTGCAAAGCTGAAGATCTAAAACCAATAGAACAAACTGACGAGGGGAGAGGACGGAACGTGTTTGTGTGAGAGACAGAATACATGAGGCGTACACATGACGGGGAGGGCTCGAGTTTAATTGGGTAAAAAATGATTAATAAAAATAACAGCAAAAAAAAAAAACATCAGGACAACATTACTGCTTTTTTTTACTTTTGACTGAGCTCTTTTACATTCCATATAGGCTACATCATTCAGGCCACTATGGGACAAGGAAACTCTCCTTAAGCCCATTAAAGAATGTCTTTTGACTGCTACAATGAGAAGTGTCATTTGATGCGTGTCGATTAAAACTTGTAGCGCACACCAGATGCCCCACACAGACTGGAAAACTAGTCAAAATACAGTAGTCATAATGCATTAAATGCAGGCGGCAACCTCCGGTTCTGCCGAGTGAAGCCGATGCGGAATTATTTCTAATGTCCAGCAGGGGGCGACTCCTCTGATTGTATAGAAGTCTATGAGAAAATGACTCTACTTCTCTCTTGATTTATTCCCTCAGTAAACATTGTAAACATGAGTTTATGGTCTCAATCTCTAGTTTCAAGTCTTCTTCAATACAGCATGATGTTCATTTAGTAAATTATGGTCCATTTAGAGTCAAATAGACCATAAAGCCGGGTATGCTTTAGGGCGGGACTATCTTGTGATTGACAGGTCGCTACCGCTACCAGAACCGTATCCGGCGTCTCTACGTCACTCCTCTGTATTCCAAATATGGTAACTTCTGTCCATTGGTTGCAAAAAACAACAACATGGCAATCCAAGTAATCCGTAATCCAAGATGGCGACAGTGAAATCGCCGAATTTGAGGCTTCAAAACATCAGTCCACAAACCATTGGGTGACATCACGATGATCTACATCCACTTTCTATATACAGTCTGTGGGTAAATGTGATACAGTTGGGCACCCTGATGGTTGAGCCATGTAAATGTGCTGGTAGGTGGGTTTACATGGCGGGCTTTGTGACGTATGTCATATATGTGTGTTGCTACATAGATGACATCAGTTTGTGAGGTTTTTCTTTTTTATTATGAGCACCATCAGCACAAGCATAAGCGTTGGCTATTCCTGTTTGGGTCCTGTGTATGCAAGCAGTAACGTATGACACCGTGTTTTGGTTTTAGAAACTAAAGTAGGTTGTGTTGGGTGTGAGAACAACTATCAATCAGAGAACAAAGACATTCTGTGGCCATTTGAGAGGAACTCTTTTATTTTTTATCACTTTCCTCTTTCTCAGTTCAGTTTCCCTGTTCTGTGGTCCTTATCAAGGCTATGAAGCTGAAATTAGTCTTACCAAAGGTCTGCAAGGTTGTGCGTGAAGTGAATTTCACCTCATCTCTCCATGTCTACAAGGTGTGTAGTCCAAAGTTTATGGCTGTGCATACTGTAAATATAGCCCATATGCTTTGACTGTGTTGGGAGGTTGTAGACAGCCATGTGCTTCCTCTGACACAGTGTAGGTACATTTCACCTGCCAGCTTGAAAACGATGCTCTACGATGATACCTAAAGATCTAATTTCTGACGCTTGGTGAGGACCTTCAAAGAGTGTACAAAGTTGACGGTAGGTACAGTCCAAACTGAAAGAACCTTTTTCTAGGCTTGTGCAAGCTTCTTTTTTTTCACAGTATTGGAGGAAAGTGTGAAAGAATGAGAAAGGAGGAAGGGAAGGTAGCAAGTGATGGAGAGAGGTCATAAGGAGTGGAGGAAGAGATAGATGGGATAGGGGTTTTCTAGGGGATTGTTAGTGGCACCAGTCGAGGCTGTGGACATCTGCTTTGTGTTAAAGAGTGAATCGGGCCTCTCACATGATGAA
Source organism: Cebidichthys violaceus (assembly GCF_023349555.1). Classification (NCBI taxonomy): domain Eukaryota; kingdom Metazoa; phylum Chordata; class Actinopteri; order Perciformes; family Stichaeidae; genus Cebidichthys; species Cebidichthys violaceus. The sequence continues at coordinate 13,582,156 of NW_027176296.1, forward strand.
ACCCAGCCTGGCTCTCACCAGCACAATAAGATACTGCCATTGGTCTCTCCTCCTCCTCCTCCCCCCGCTAGCCAATCAGGAGCCAGCAGACCCAGAGGAGACGTAACACCAACCCCGCAATCCGTCCTCCTCCAGCCCTCCATACTTCGGTACCTCTCTCCTGCCTTAATGCTGCATTCACTTCATGTGGGAATAGCTGAACATCTTCATGAAATCCGATAAGGAAGGCGTGACACGTCATGACGCACACCTTTTCTGAAGTTTGAAACCACATTTAAATTATAGATTTGGCATTAACATTTGTAAACAACTATTTAGTTTACCAAGAAGTATTTGTTTACGGTATTATAGGTAAATAACGGGTGCTTCTTCTATGCTGGTGAAAGAAATACTCACCTAGACCAAGATCAAGATCCAATTTCTGAACTTGTGGAAAATCAAGCAAGCAGGATCTACTGCGTGAAAGCGGACTTGAACATTACTTTTTAGTGTGAACCCTGGAGCAGTATACACAATTTCCTCATAAGACTTGAATGCAACATTAGCTGGACAACAGCTGTGTGGGTTTCCCCCTCTATTGCCTTGACAACCAGAATCCCTCACAATAACAAACTGGTTACCATTTTTTTTTTTCTTCCTTGTTTTCCCTCTGCTGGATCTTACCTCACTTTCTCTACTCCTCACATTCCTTTTTGCAATGTCAATTCAGAGTTCTTGGAGAGGCATGGAATACTAAGTAACAAACTCGAAAATACGATGAGATTGTCATCCTTTAACCCTGTCAAAGCTAAGTGACTTTCTATAATGTAAAAAGTCATACAAAACAAAGAATAATGCATACTAACTTTACCATTTTTATTTGAATAAAAAGGTTTTGAGACCATTAGGACAATGGTACGCAGGGCAATAAACAGTTTCTTCATCATGGAGAGTACATCTCAGCCTATATAAGTTGTGGTATATTGTCATCTATGGCTCTGGGGAGCTTTGTGAAGTCAAATAACCCCTGATGATGTCATATTGATGTCATCATGGCTTTCTTGGCTTCGGCTACCCATAGACTGTAAATAAGAAGTTGGTTTGTAGACTGCCTTTTTGAAGCCATGAGTTAGGCTTTTTTTTCGCCATCGCCATCGCCATCTTGGATTATGGCAATTACCATCTTGACTTTTTGCAGTGACCATATTTGGACTGCGAAGAAGTGACGTAGAGACGTCGTATACGGATCTAGGTTGTTTGATGCATCTTGTTTTCCATTTTCCCCCTGAACAGGGGGTTGTTTATGGGCTGGTGATGCTAGGGGGTTAATTAGGGTTTCACAGGTGGCTACAGGTATTGTGGGTAGTCTTTAGGATGGGTGGATTATGGGTGGTTGGCATATTTATTTGCAGTCATAGGCTGCAGTTGTAGTATTAGTGGTGATCGTTTTTACGTTTGATTTAGGTAAGCTGACCAGCATTGGCAATAGACATTATTGCACTGTGCTTGCTGACTGGAATTCAATTTTATTAGCTGCAGCTGTGTCTGCTGTGCTCCACCATGCCAAAAAGCTCTGTTGAAAGTGTAGTGACATCACTTCCAATCACTTTCAACATGTTGAGCAAAATATTCAGCGCTTTTGCCAATGCAAATTTTCCTGATGGCACAAACGATGTCTTCTATTTTGTCACTTGCAGATTGCCAATGTTATTTTATGTTATGTTACTAATTATGTTATTTTCAGTTTTTTACCCAATCTGGTATGGCCAGTTCCACTTTATTGCAGTCTATGTCATTGCTATACTTATATTAACAATAATTGTAAGACTGCAGTGTGCCTTTTACAACATTGTACAAAGATTGCACCAGTGGTTATTCATGTTTTCTATAAATCATGTTTTTCATTAAGGGTGACTTCATTCCATAACATACACGTTCATGGTTTCACACAGAAATGTTTTTTACACTCCAAGCTAACATTTTTTAATGTTTAATTAGGTACAGCATTAAAATTCTACAATTGACCCTTCACTAAGCCCCACCCCCCAGTGCTACTGCATTAAGCTGTCAGAGCTACATTGGAGCCCACACTGTCACTAACTGCGCTCCCTGAAGAAATATTATCTTCATTTTTGGAAAAATTTTAAAGCGTTTCCAGAGAGAAGCAGACAGAAAGGTCTACAATATGTGTCTGAAGGATATATCCAGGATGTCGAACTGATTCATCAGCAAAAACGGGTTCAAAAGATAAATATAAAAACTAAAGCCTATGATCACAGAGTCAAAATTAACCACCACATCACCTGGTGATGAAAACTAAAGACAATGAAATTAAGGAACAACACTGTTCCTGTAAAGCTGGGTAGGTCTTTATTCACTGTTGCAATCATTAAAAATCAAAAGAAGTATGTACACGTACATTCAGTGTACCTAGTTAGCGTAGCATAGAAGTGCTAAAGCGTGTTAAGGATGTGCTAATGTTAACTTAATGGTGACTAACTTAACATGTTTTTTTTGTAAAAATGTAACGTTTTAAAAAAACCTCCTAAAAAGGTCAGAAAATGCAAGTTAATTTTGTGATTTGCTGGAAGAAAACACATGTTTTGCAAAATAGTTGGCAGCAATATAGAGTAAATTATTTGATTTGATTATAACCCAGCTGTTGGAAATTGTGTTTTGTTGCACCAAGCATCTCAGTCTTGTCATTAGCTCAGTTTATATTATCTCTATTACTTTTTCCTTTTCCTTCTTTCCCACACTTTGTGCTGCCTGGCTCTGTGTATCTCTTGCTCTCCTTGTGTGCTGTGTTACATCATTTCTGCTTTCAGTGTGCGCTCTTACTTAGGTCAGTGCAATCTCAATTTTATCAACACACACACACACACACACACACACACACACACACACACACACACACACACACACACACACACACACACACACACACAGCTGGGCCTTAGCTCATTCTCCCTAGTGGACGACACTGGGTCACTCCCTGTGACTGTGTGTGTGTGTGTGTGTGTGTGTGTGTGTGTGTGTGTGTGTGTGTATGCTATACTCCCTATGTGGTCAAAATAGTGTGATTTAGTGCAGTAATGTATTTTCCCTCAGTGACAGCGTGTTGATAGAATTCTGAGAAGGCAGCAGTTGACCAAACCTCGTGATCCTACACAAATCCAGGCTGTCCATCTTTTCGCAGCCTTTTCTGCAGTTTCACCAAGGAATGCTTGGATTTCATGAAAAAGTGCAAGGTCGGCAAAGTTGTTTCTGCTCCATTTGCTTTCAATGAAATCAACATTATTGTAAACATACCAGGGTGGGAATTTTCATTCCAAATGTCAGCTCATTTTAAATGTCAGCCGGTGACAGGAAGCTACAAACTGACGCTTGAAACTGAGCTGGTCTCAAATGTTTTCAGCGCTTCCGTGACGCGGTGAAACACAAACGATTCATATGTTGTTTTTTTTCCGTTCCATCTGAGAAATGCCATTAACCAGTTCGCAGTGCTATTTGTATGACATAACTACGTCAACGAGCGCTTGAGCAACACTTCAATGGCGACTCGCCAACAATGTAGCTGGCCACGCTTGGCTGTTTTGTTGTTTTTGTAGCTCGTAGTGTGAACACAGCATTGGCCATTGAGTGGTATGGAGCCATCTTTTCTGCAACACACATGAAGCTCTAGCGTAAGTTCAGACAGGAAGACTATACCTTTGCATGCCTAAGCCCGTAGTTTATTTCTCATACATCTGACAATCACTCCTCATGCATGCACACTCATTATTTCTTTATTGTCATTGTTCGGGGCTGTCAATCATGATATCAGCTGTTTAGATCAGCTGGTCTCTCTAGCCAATAGCACAAATAAACAATGACATCGTTCAGCCTATCATCTTGCTGCCACTGTTCATGCTTACTTGACAAAGTGGACATGAACAGTGGGGACTTGTCAAAACAGAGATGTGAAACTGATTTCCTCGGAGCACCAATATAAACATAAGACCATTTTAAAACACAAAACCGCTTTAACTCTCCGTCAAAGGAAAGTGTTTTTCTTTTAAATGAACAATTGTCATTTAGAAAGTCAAGGCGCTGCGTTGGTTGGGGCATGTTGTTATAGGTAACAGTGAAACATTAAAGTTTGAAGGTTTAAAAGATACCAAAATACTCCACAGCAGTTTCAAAACGGTACAACGTGAGGCAAGATTTTACAATTTTGTAAAGTTATCACGGTGCAAAACAGTCAAAATATGGCATTCACGTTACAAAGTCATCTACCAGGAATGTGCACTTGCAACGGTAGTTGAGTTGACACACTTTTTGCCAGAAGACCCCATTGATTTGATTGAAACTATGGAGGCTGATGAGCTACAGGTGAAGCTGACAAAGTACAGGTGAACCTAATGAACATCCATCAGCTGAGTCAGGGTATGTAGACTGAGACAAGGCGATGCCCTAAAATGGCAGTCTATGACGGTACTCAGACATACCGACACTCATATACAGAATCACTAACAAATTATTGGCCATGCTTGATTCAAACCGTGAAACAAACACAACAGGGACCAGAGATTTACAAAAAGTTCCTGAACACATCAATCTGCAAAACAACTTTTCTGTGTAGATAAACAGAAGTCAGCGCGTGTGTATTTGAGTATTGTACACGTGTGTGTGTGTGTGTGTGTGTGTGTGTACGTGGACTATGCTTCAAGCCCCAGCTGCATCTGACCACAATGGTAGGCCACACCTGCCACAGTGCTGCAACAAGCCTGGTGCCCTTTACATCGAAGTCACCCTGCGGTTTAGCAATGGGGACGTGAACCTGTGCACTGCTGCGATAGATGGCAAATAGATGGCCCACATCTGGAGCCCAAATCTGCAGATAAAGACGTGGTGATAAACATAAACACGGGCAGCTGTTGTTTATTACAAAAGGGGGAAGAAAGAATTCACATTCCCACAAAATAATCCTCAGAGGTCACGTAAAAGGTTTCTCGTGAAAAAGTTGGAAAAATAAAAATCTAGTTATATAATATCTAGTCTGTTGAAGTCACCGTTCTGTAAACGCAGGTGGGACTTTTGGCACAATGTGGTTGCCCTAATTTTAAGAGCATTTGTACTAGTTTGTGTCTAACTGGTTCACGTCTGCAAAACATCACGTGACATCTGAGTGATCTTCCATGAGGGCACTGTAGGATGAATTACTGTAAATGCAAGTGCTTTCATTTATGAGGTAAACCGATCAAAGTTATCGTGTACATCATTGATACAGCGATGATAGAGTGTGCAGTAAGTCGTTTTTTCAGTAGTGGTATGATCTTCTTTATATAAAATCTATGATGACTTCCACATGCACCCATAAACATGTGCTTCAACACGCACACACTCTCACAGGCACACTTTCCTCTCGGTTTTCTGGTACAGCTATGGGGCAAGGTAACACCACTTCCCTCGCTGCGTGTCCCTTTGCGTTTTTTTTTAGTTTTTTTTTAGACTGGGCAAGAAGAGAAAATGGCTGCAGTGCTCGTTGTTGAGTCGGTCTGATTCAGAATCCAGCTGGAATGTCCTACTGTGTTACAGTCACACGGAATTACAGTCAGTCATTTAAAAAAAAAAAAAATACACTTTGACTTCCTATCACAAGTGCTGATTCAACTTGATGTGTTCCTGTTTAACACCCTGCTCAGTAGACAGTGAGAAGGAAACCTGGGGCCGGTTTCAGAAGCACCCTGTACGTTACACTAGCCAACCGACTTCAGGATGCTCTCAGATGAGTATGTGTGACTGTTGCATGAAGACAAAATACTTCATTTTAGGCATTATGATATTGTAAATGCTGAAGCAGCTTGCATCTCTGAAGCATGAATTTCATCTGTGAATGTATACACAAGCGCCCCCATTTACATAAATTACATCAAGTAAATAATATAATGTAATATGTAATTAAATCATGCATTTCAGCATTTGCTTTGCATACATAAAGCAAGATGTTTCTTTACTGTTAGCTTGTTTGTTGCTGTACTTCGCAGTGGTCTACATATAAGCATCACTGCAGTGACACAAATCAACGCACTGCAAATTAAGACTAGAATCACGTCTCATAGTTGCATGCCTCCGCCAACCAGTGACGTTGCATTTTACACCCATTTCTATCCAAAATGTCATCATTTCATACTATTTTACATTTGTCTGAAATTGTCATAATTAACGCAAGCGCTCTTGAATTATGGCCAAAAACAAGTTTTGTGAGGTAACAGTGACCTTTGACCACCAAACTCTAAACAGCTCATCCTTAAATCCAATTGGACGTTTTGTGCCAAATTTGAAGACATTCCCGGCTTTCATGAGACATAGAGAACCGTGCTGCAACCTGGGACACTTTTGTTGTTGCCATGGCTTATGAAGTTGTTGAAGTTTTGGTTTAGTCTTCTTTTGCGGCGGTCACAGTCAGACCTTTGGACAGCCTGATGAGAATTATTTGAGCATTTTGGAGCCGATTGTTGAAGCATGGGCTCTACACGAGAGAATGTGAAAGCTTGAAATAGCGTTTTTTAAAGAGAGTGAATACTGCGCTACAAGCAACTGAAATTGACCTGTGTAATGACCAGCAGGGTCTTCACCATTAATTTGACACTTTTAAAGGAAGCCGCAAAGAGCATGTCTCTGACAGTTTGTCAGTTCTATAAAGCAGACGCACAACAAGCGAGTAATGCCAGTGGGGAGCGATCCTTCTCTAAGCTTGGCCTGTTTTAAGACTAGATTGCACTCAGCCATGCATCAGGAGAAACCATCTGCTGCTGAAGTCCATTGAGAGTGATAATCTTCAGGAACTGGACTTCAAATTAATCAGGAATTGTGTTGCTTAAACAATTATTAAGGGCAAAGCCAGCGTTTAATTTGAATGCTGCTTCTTCTTCTTATGATTAACATTATTATTAATAGTATTTAATTCTTAATAATTCTTGTCAAGTTGTCATAACAAAGAAATCTCAAACAGTGTGAACTTTGCGTTTAAAAATGACCGAATGACACTTAATGATGACCTCAGTCTTAAAATTCATGTACACTCCCTGATGTTCACAACAGGTGCTGTGTCAGTCTTATGAACACTCCTTCAAATAAAGAGTCACCAAAACGTATGTTTGCAGTGTGCAGATGATGAGCTGTAGTGCCTAATCAGCAACACGGGCGGGGAGTTTCTTTAAACCCTTTTGTTTCGAACGTGCGTTTCCACTCACCCACAGGTGCAGGAATGCAACTGTAACCCAAAAAAATACTCAAGCATGAAAATGGACTCATATGCTGCTCTTCATAAAAATCTGCCTGGGAGCTCAGAGAGAGACTGATACAAAAATGTAGTGTATTCGTCGGATTTATTAAGCTGCATGTGTACACCTGGTTCTGTTTTCTAAATCTCAATCATTGTGGCACATGCACAAGACTAATTTCCACCCCCTCACTGAAGCCATAAATAGATGTAGAAACCCCCTTAAACACCGTTTGCACATGCTTACTTGTACCCTCTGCACCACTCATTATCGCCGTGGTTTTCCAACAGCACCTCAGCAGTCGTCACCAATGACCGGTACACGGTCTGAAGCTATTTGTAGCGTTCATACCACTAACATCATCCGCTGTGATATCTCGATCCTCCTTATTCAATGTCAGGAGTGTGATCTATAGTGCTCATTCTGAAACGGACTTCATCCAAAGTGCATTGCAAGTCTGTATAAAATGATAAAATAATTTACAGGGGAATAATGGCTCAAATGTAAATAAAAAGAATGTTAAAATTCCACCTTATTGTGTCATCAGCTCAGCTAAAACTGTCTGTGCTGCTGGTCTGAAGTCTGCTTGCAGTGCTAGCATTCTCACCAAACATTCTTCTTTTATAAATACCAGTTTACACATCTTATTTTGCGTATGCGTTGTTTATTGGAAAGGGGAAGGGTGGAGCTGCATTGAACTGCAATGACATGGCGGTTTTGTTTTTGGAAAAGGGATCGAATGATGAGTCAGGTGTGTGTCCTGATTTAACTTTCCACTGAGAGCTTCACAAAGCAACGCAATCAGTCAAAGAGGCGTACAGCTTAAGCAGCTGAATCATATATCACATATCATAAGGCTGCGTGCAACTTATCTCCTGCAACAAATCATGGGGCACTGTGGTAAACCAAATCTACTGGCTTGACAGTAAAAGAGGTGGCATGCAAGTACAAAAATCACATAATCGAACACAGACAGGACTATGATTGGACCGTGTTCTTTGTTGTATGAGAAACACACTTTGTTTTTTTTTGCTTAGTTACTGTGTAAGATGTTCCACATGGACCTCGACGGTGCCCTCCTCCCGTCTCCCTCTCCTTAAGGTTCTTTCCCTACTCATGCTACTCCAACAGGTGCCATATAAAGCCTCCTGGAACATACCAAAGAGCACCCCCCCCCCCCCCCCCCCCCCTTCCCACCCACACTGCAGCTGGGCACAAAAGCTGTTTTATTGAGCGTCATTACCTCTGCACACTCTGGCAGACACACCATGGCATCCTGCCTGTGATAGAGCTTAGAAGGGGGTCAGGGGTGGTGGTGGTAGGGAGGATTGTTGGCTAGAAGAGCTTGGCAGGCCTCCATGGCTAATTCTTTAATGGAGTACTGCCACAAGGTTGTAAACAGAGGGCAACCAGGAGGCAACCTTGGGGTTTGAAAAGTGAAGCCGAAGCGGAAGTGCCTTCACCTTGCATTCTCCCTGCTGGCCAACATGGGGCGACTCACCTGGTTGCAGAGAGAATTCTAATTGTATAGAAGTCTATGAGAAAATGACTCTACTTCTCTCTTGATTTATTCCCTCAGTAAACATTGTGAACATGAGTTTATGGTCTCAACCTCTAGTTTCAAGTCTTCTTCAATACAGCATGATGTTCATTTAGTATTTGATGATCCCATGTAGATTAAAATAGACCATAAAGCAGGCTATGCTTTAGGGCGGGGCTACCTTGTAAATGACAGGGCGCTACTGCCGTATACTGTGTCTCTAAGTCACTCTACAGCAGTCCTATTGTCACTTCTGTTCACTGGTTGCTAAAAAACAAGATGGCGTCAGCCACACTTCAAGATGCAGCAGCCAAAATGACGAACTGGATGCTTTAAAACAAACAAATGGGCGAGGTCAAGACGACTACGTCCACTTCTTATCCACAGTCTATGAGGGCAACACACAGTGTAAATATACATTTTTTGTTTACACACCATGGAGAAAGTAATATACTATCGTACATTAAAGTATGAATATATTTGTCTTTGATGAAAAGATTTGCCTGAAAATTTACTCCAAACCACAACATTTCATTCCCAGTTGGATATTTGTCAGGTCAAAAACTATTGCAAGTCTAAAGTTGGATCTATACCTGATGCAAGGGGTCAACAGGAGTCTTAATTTATAAATAAATGTCTGATTCAACCTTGCATATGAAATATGAAGTTTCATATGCATCAGTAAAAAAAGCAGTCCAAGCTGACGAGTGACCTGCTGGTTGTATATGCTATAATGAAAAGTCAGAGGATTATAATTCATTCTCTTGGGACCATATATATTTTATGCCAAATTCATGGCAAAACATTCAAAAGTCGTGGATACATTTCAGTCTAGACCAAAGTAGTGGAATGACCAAATGATGCCATGCCGTTCCCAGAGCTAAACACACATCAATGAGCCACACTGTTGCACTGGGCGATGTCCTTTCATTAGCATGATACACACACTGTAGTATATTTTGAGCCAGAACCGCATACAACGTCCGGCAAACACGTTCCCATCCCAACTAGTCACAGACTGACGCTTGGATTCTAACTTTCTAACCGCACTGGGTAGCCCCACGCGTCAAGCTATGACGCTCCGCTACGGTCACAGTAAACACGTGGTTAATGTTGTGAAATCAAACAAACACACTTGCTGTAACTTAGTAAGTGAGGTTTAGAAAAAAACATTAGGTTGGGCTTGAAATAAGTAAGTAAACAAAGCAACATAGGTATGAATATATGTATATCTATATATCCAAGGAGCATAGTCCCATAAAATGTGTTGTATTTGTTACTTTAAGAAGACAATAAGGGTCATTTTTGCCAAGGTGGGTTACTGTGGCCACGACTAATTCCATACCTTATTCTTCCATGATTCCATTATTGAAATGAGAGAATAAAGTGTTATGCCAAAGAACTAGAAATAGTGAAAACTAAAAAAACAATCAAAATAAAAAAAAAATGAACCTTATATCTTGAATCTTGATCCATTTCTCGGATCAGCACCTTGAGGAAAATGACCTCACGTCACAAAAATGGCATTCTGATGGCGTAAATGTGTCTCTCACACAGCGAGCGTTGCACATGTGTCAGGACCACAGCGGAGGACAGGTAGGCCGGTGAGGATGAGCCGGTCAACCAGTTAAAATTCCTGCCGGCCAGGTGAAGCTCTATAAAGCTTTCCACTGTAGCTGACACGCATTCTGCGGCTCCCTGCACGCCGCTGGAGCCCTGCCATACAATACCAACATCCCCCTGTGTGCCCGCAAAACCCAGAAAGTGAGTTTTATACAGAGACTCAAGCCAAAACATTGAGAAATACCAGGAAATGGGTCCATATTAGGAGTGCTGCATGGTATGTAAGTATATATATATATATATATATATATATATATATATATATATATATATATATATATGTTTTCATAAGGACCTCTAAACCCCACGTTATCTTTGGCATTTCTTCCATGACCAAAAAACTCCTTTTACTTTCACAAGCTTCTCTCTCTCTCTCTCTCTCTCTCTCTCTCTCTCTCTCTCTCTCTCTCTCTCTCTCTCTCTCTCTCTCTCTCTCTCTCTCTCTCTCTCTCTCCATTCACTGTTTTGGATTGGGCCTGTAAAAATATCAGAGACTCAAGAGGGATGTGCGTATATATTTCTGGGTCGCTCACCCACTCAAATCCTTGATCGAGAAAGGTGCTTTTTATTTTGTCAGCAGTCATGGAAAAGCTTCAATTATAAACCACTGGGAACCGCACTGATGGAGGTAAACCATGGCAATGCATGCCCCCAACTGCTGCAGAATGCTATTTAAAACCAGAAACCAAGAACTTTGATCAGCTTGTGTAAAAGCTGGTAGACATACGGTATTTAATGACTGCTGTGTTGTATCAGTCATTAGTAGACAGAAGCAAAACATGACATTTTCAGTTTCATTTGGACTATGACTTAAAAATGGAGAGAACAATAAGGCAAGGCAAGTTTATTTGTATAGCAAATTTCAACAACAAGGTAATTCAAAGTGCTTCACATAAAAGCATCAAAACATAAGGCAAAAGAAAAGGAGATTTAAAAACAATTAAGAACATTCATTGAAACATTAAAAACAATCATTAAAACACTAAAAAGCTAAAAAATAGAATAATAGTTGCAGTTTAAGAAATGAAATACGGAAATGTAACATCTCTACATCCAGCCCGCACTTTTGAAGTCATTCTGCACACAATAAGAATGCTTTTTTTGCTTTATTTCGTGTCATTTACATGCCAGTATAGTTTGTACTGAGCAAATTACATTGTATACAATGTGAGAAACCAAACTCAAACACACACAGGACTTCATTGTGTTGTTGTATTTTAATGATGTATTTTCCACACTTAAGTTCAGTTGTTCAAGGTATGTATTTTTCTTAGTTCACAGACTTATTTGAAGCTCAGCTATGAGGGTTTTCCTTAACCTAACAAAGAGGTTTTATTACCTAAACGTAACCGTGGCGTTAACAATTTAACAAAAAAAACCAAAACAGTTTCTCAAACTTTACCATCTGTCGTATTAACAACACGTGAAAAGCGCAAAGCCTAAAATGAATAACGATGACGGGGACATTTCAGAAATGTGCTATTTATTATTTATACGCCTTCCTATGAGGTTGGGTTGCTATATCAAAGTCCAACAGGTCAACGAACAGGAGCAGTCGGATGTTGAAATATGTTGCTGCTTTTACCTTACTGTGAGTTGTTTTGGTCAGAAGCATCTGCTAAATGAATGTAATGCTTAACTGGAGTTCACATATATAGCAATTCCCTTTTGCCATTTCAACAGGGACATTTTTCTACAGTTTTCATTTTAACTTAGAGACATATCCCTACCAACTTCACTATGGCCCAATTCCAAATGTCCACACTCACAGACTCACAGACTTTGAGGAGTGTTCATCAAGTCTGTGAGGGCTTCAGGCTCTTCCACTGTCGGATTGTCGAGGGCCCTCTCGCAGACATTTCGAGCATTTTATGCACACTGGGATTGGGCTTAGGATACAACAGGAAGTGAGTGACTGCTCCTGTTTCTTTACCTGTTCCTACATCCCAGCTGTTAACTGTGTGACTACAATGTATTACTGCAATAAATGATGTTCCAAACTTGAAAAAACAACAAACGCTTTAATAGCTTATATTTGAGAGCATATTTTGAGAGCATTTCCTGATATTAAAAAAAGGTTGGAAAAACAAGGATAGGAGATAAAGAGGGAAGGGCATGTGAGAAAGAGGGAACTCCCACAGAGAATTCTATTTTCCAAACACCAACTCTCTTTTATAGACAGACAACAGCCTTGGTCCAGGCTGTAACAAACATGGAAAAAAAAAAAAATATCCTGCAAAAGTCTCCTCCCATAAACCATCAGTCATCTGCGAAAACAAAACCCAAACCAAAAGGACAAAGCAAAACACTCCAGGCTTGACACACACTCGATAAATTAAACACTGGATAATTACAAAATTAGGCCTCTGCCAAGACTGAGACCCCTTTTTTAAAAACACAGTTAATCGCACTCCTTTATCCAAAGTTATCTTTGTTTTGGCTCAGAGATCGTGTTTTAGGCTTTCATCACACGTGCGTCACAGCTCCCGGCGACTTTGTTAATCTATCCCTGTACTCCTGGCAGCACCCAGAGGTGCTTTTCCCTAATTTAGAACTTGGATGGCAGAGAGGGGGAAGCAGGCTGGCACTGGAACCGAATAATAAAATGACCTCACAAACTCACACATGTAACGCATACACACACACACACACACACACACACGGCTGGCACCACAGCTCCTGGATTTCCCCCCCTTTCTATAATTGCGTTCGCCTGGGACCTGCAGTGATTTCTGAGCATCAGCCACTGGAAGTAGACGAGTAATCACGGCGGGGCCGGCTGATGAGAGATGTGCACGGAGCAACGCTCCACTGTGACGCCTGCAGCTTTTAACGCTCTTGACACCGAGCCAAGCGTGGCTGGATTCCATCCAGCTCTCATTGTATTGTTAGATTACAGCGGGGCCAGCCAACGTTAGACGGCCACACAAAAAAACACACAGGAACATACGCATTTCGAAAGTAAAGAGAAAGACACGTGCGCGTACATGTGAAGAAAAAGGGGATGTGTGGAAAAAGCTTAACTCGCACAAGGCTAATGTAAGATATGCCAGAATATAGTCAACAGATTGGATCTGTGACAAAAATCTCTATGGAACAGCATTACAGAAGTACAGTATATTATTAGCTGGGCACACTAATAAGAAATAGGCTGTGAAAAGAGAGCTCACAGAAACATGGTAGTTGTGCTTCCTTACTTTCTCGTAAGTGGTACATCTGTGTGTAAACAGATTCCTTTTCGGTCATCAGAGGATGTTCAGTTTTATTTCTGACATTAATTCAAGAGAGATTTAAAAAAACAGCACACCTACTGCAAGAGAACCCCGTGCACAAATGGCTTGCATTCAGCCATAAAAATGGCAAACTGTGTGTTGCAAGACGTGTGTGAGTGTTTGTTATTCACACTCCTGTTCAGTCAGAAGTGTGAATAAGACATTCAGCAAGATTTTTTGGATCTTTCGGCGTAGGCTGAAAACTCACCACTTCAAGAAGTACTACCCTGAGCCTTCCACTTAGCACTTATTATATTCATATTAGCTTGTTGCACTTATTATATTCGTATTAGTTTGTTTCTGCACTGTACTTTTGCTCTGCTTCATGCTCTTAGATGCTCGTTTAAAAAAGGAGATGCACTTATGACTTCTGGTGATTAGTAGTTCTCTTGATTACCAATGTTGAATACACTTATTGTAAGTCGCTTTGAATGAAAGCATCTGCTAAATGACTAATGTAATGTAATTGTGTCATTGCAAATGGAATGACTCAGAATGTGAACGGTAACTGATTAAAACGACTGGATGTTTTATCAGTTTGTCTGTAACTGTAGCTCAACATCAGTGGCACGCTCTGAGCTTATTGATTGGATGTTTGCTACAGGAATGAACCTTGGGAGTTATAGTTTCACCTTTGACTTTTAATCTACAAAGCAGATATTGTACTGATGATTCAGACAGAGTGAATCATGTCGGTTTCATGCCCATCCAAACCGTGAGCTTTAACTGTCTGTGACCTTACATTGCTTTTGAAAATCAAAGAGACCTCCCACTTCAAACTCTTTAGAGTCCAACTCCAGTCAAAGTCAATGGCAGACATTGAAACCACTGCGTTTCAGCTACATTTTATACACACATAATTTCCCAGTGCTGGGATTTGAAAATCATCAAGTTTAGAATACATTTCATTGTGTGAACAGTCTTCCAGTGCAAAGTAAAGTGACTCTCTGACGGCAGGAAAAATGTTGTCATTTTATGTTTCTGCTAACCACCGCTACGTTGAAGGTGGATGTTTTTGTGTTTGAGCGGAGCAACTGACGTAGTTTATGGCGCAATAACGAGTATAAAGAGCAAAAAAGGGAAGCTGGGAGGGCTGGTGGATGGATCAAACTAACACAGGACTTTCACTCAGTGATCCGCTGGAACGTGGAGTTCACGCTCGTTACGTAACGCTAAGGGCAGTTGTTGTACATTTACGCTCGTTGCGTTGTTACAGTATTTGCTTTACATTATCTTGACACAAACCGTGATCTATTTTCTAACCTTAACCAAGTCTTTTTGTTGCCAAACCTAACCAATCATTTCACAGCGTTAACCATGTGTCGTTGTGCGTTTCTGCAACAAGGCTGATATGAAACATATTTATGAACCGTGTCTTTGGTCCAGAAACGTCGACATTCAACGTATGCTGTTGGTTTGCAGAAACGTACAACGGCTACATTTGTTTCTGCCGACTGGGTTGCGATAACACTAGAACACTAAGGCGAAATTACATCTGCTGATGAAACATTCGTCTGAAGTGGATGAGGAACGCAAGTGTGTGCAAATTCAGTTGAATCCTCTGAACACACATACTGTAATACACAGTGGAGCAGTGGTTTCATCAGTTCACACTGATATGTGTCATGCAAGCTGATAGAGAACAGTTCCTGGAATATCTGCTGCATGGACTCATAGATTACATTAAACACTTGATATGTGGGGAATAAGTATCTATGACAACAGGGCAGATGGGAATTAGAGAAGCTTTCCAGTGAAGTTCACCAATATTGCTGAAGATATGGATGGCGGTGATGGCGGGCGACTGAGTTAGAAGTGGGATAGAGTGTAAACTTATGGATAGACTTCCTGATTGAACTTCAGCGAAGCTTTGTTTAATCTGTGCACTAACCCCACCTTGAATCTAGCCCCCTCAACCACCGCTGCGCTCTCTTTCTCTATCTGGCTCGTTGAGCTGGGGCCAACTTTGAATGCTGTGTTTGTTAACACCAACCGACAAAAGTAACATATTATACCTTTAAGTGCCGGAGACTTTATCACTATTCATTTAAAAGGCTCAAAGTGCTTTACAATTTAGGATATCATTTAGATAACAGGGACATAATGTCTCAAGTGTAAATACAAAGAATGATAAAATTCCCCAAATAATCATTCAAGTTTAACTATATCAATGTGTAGACTTCCACAATAATAAGATAAGTGAAATCGACCAACAACCTAAACTGCCAGCTTATGTGTCTCACCTTATATCTTTTAAGGGGCTTGCTCAAAAGCACTTCAGTGGTAGTAATGAGGGAGGAACAACTTCGGCTCTTTCAACTCTCCCCACTTGGAAATCAGGAGATTGAAGCCGCCCGTCTGCTTTAGATGAATACTATTACAATATATTTACATGCGCACACGCAGTAGGCATTTATCTGTTTAACCAAACACGAGATCAATCTAAATATCTTTTCAAAGCTGATCAAACGCACAGTCAACATGAGTAAGTCTGGAGTTTGATCATGAACTGTGCTGCCATGCTGTTGACTAATATACAGTCTCACATTACAGCATGAAGCCATATGAACGCAGCTGTGGGGATGGCTTGTGTTAGAGGCCCTCACGGTAAAGCATGTTAGATCAGTAACGCCAGCAAAGAGACGGGAAAAAAAAACATCTTATTGTCACAATAACATTACAATGTTTTAACTGTACATGACATTTTATTTGAAAACTGAATCAGTGTTAAGAAGACAAAAGAGAAGTTGTGAGTAATTTAACTGGGACACACACACACACACACACACACACACACACACACACACACACACACACACACACACATAGAGAGACATGTCAACTCTGACCATCAGCAGAGCAGCCCCTCTCCTTTTATACCCACCCCTAAAATAAGAGCTCCCTGATTGGCCGAGACACAGTTCTCACTGAATCACACCCAACCAATTAGAGAGTAGCACTTCCTGTTCTGCAAAAGATGTTTCCTGTTGATAGTCGAATGGCGCTGTGTGAGTGTGAGTGTGTGTGTGTGTGTGTGTGTGTGTGTGTGTCTCTCTCCCTTAAGTGTGTATGTACTTGTAGGGGTCTGTGTAGTGGTGGGTTGGGGTGCTGGTGTGTGTGTTTCTGTGTGTGTGTGTTTCTGTGTGTGTGTGTGTGTGTGTGTGTGTGTGTGTGTGTGTGTGTAATCAGTGTTTTGGTTGGAAAGTAAACAGAGAAGTGAGGAGTACAGCTCATGTGCTGCAACATATCTCACTGTCCTGTAGTAACCCTGACACTGGCCTCCACATGACTGAATTATACTGAACCTGAAACTCCAAAGCCATGAGATGTCATATTTCGTAACAATATCTTTTTATCTAGTTAAGAGAGGGAAGTTTGGAATGTACTTATTAGCAAAGAAACCTGATTGACACGTGTACATTTCGGCTAAAGAAACTGGATTAATCGGACCCTATAAAGTTGCCCAAGCAAGTCCCAAGCCTCTTGGCTTGTTGAATTGTTTTTTGTTAAGTGTAACCTCATGGTTTTGGTCATGGTAAAACAAACCTTAAGCAGTCATGTCTTTTTCAAAGGCTGATAACATTTGCATGTGAACTGGAGAGCCTGGATCTTGAACGAGGAACGGAGAACTTGCCCCGTGCCCCCCCCCCCCCCCCCACTTTAACCTACAAAAAGAAGATCACGGTATTCCAAGTCAGTGTTGTTCTACGCCGCTGCTGTGTTGTGTTTTAAATCTGCCACCGCGAGTAATGTCGGTAAACTGTACTTTATTAGTTAAAGGTCATGAGCCCAGTAGCCAAACTTCAGTGTGATAAAGTTATAGTTGCTGTACTCTGCTTTGTTTTGAGTGCTTTCTTCTTCTTTTAAAACTAACCCACACACACATACGCGTTTTTCACACACGTGGCGTGTAAGCGCAGCCTCTATTGTGTGTCTTATTCCGCCGTTAACTAATTGCCGCCTCGCCGCCATTGTGGAGTATTGCGTGACGTGACTAAATCTTATGAGATTAAGTCTCGTGTGGTGTAATCACTTACAACACTACGTCCGCCATTTTTCTCTTTTTCTCTCTCCTCCCCCTCCTCTTACACGCACGCACGCACGCACGCACACACACACACACACACACACACACACACACACACACACACGTTTCTGTGATTATTCTGTGCATATGTGTTGTAATGACAGCTGAATGTAATAGTCTGTGCTCAAATTCAAACCTTCACTGTTCACTCTGAATGAGGAATAGTACTTTGACTATTGACGTTGGGAGTGAACTCCAATTTTGAGACTAAATCCACAGTTTGGTTATTGGTCCCTGATCACAGGGTGGTGCCCCGCTATTATCATATTATTGATATTAATAATTGTATTACTACCAATAACAAAATCGAACACGCTCCTGCCAGATCCCAACAAAAGTCACAGTGAAACAATAACAAGAGCATCTTTTATAATGGGACATATTTCGGAGAGAGAGAGAGACAGAAAATGCAAGAGGTGTTTAAATCAGTGAACATATAGCAACCATGAACCCTCAGGGTGGAACACAGCACGACCAAAGGCCAAAAGGGTCGACTTTACTTTGCAGTAAACTGTATTTGGATTGACAGTCTGCTTGATCTGCCCTCAGAGTGCGGGAGGTGTGGGTGGGCCGTAGTAGGACCATCCAGTGTGTTTGCACGCTCAGGAGAACCGGTGGCGTTTGGAGCGGGACATCACCCGCTGGAAACTAGAGGCCTGTTGAACTCCACCCACACCTCTCTCACCCACATTGCTAGACCATGAGGAAGAGGACAAGAGAGAAATGGAAAGTAAGACCTCAGTCACACTCTTTTAGACGTTTTTTCCAAAACACACATCTCCTACTGTTATGTTCCTCTTCGAGCTACTATGACCTAAAGCTAATGGTCAAGTGTGGTTTTGTATGATGGGAGGGGTCAGCTGGTTGCAGAATCATATATTATTCGGATAAATTTATGTATACAACTCAGAGTTCAAGACGGGTCATGGCAATTTTTTGTAATGCTTTTAAAAGGAAGAGAAAAGAAAATGTATATTTTATCAATACCAAGGGGAAACTGAACACTTAACACAGGGACACGGTAAATGAATTTGGAAAATGTAATTCATTCATGGTGATCTATTCAAATTTGGCAAATTTGGTTATGGATATAGAGTGCATGCACATGTCCATGTGGTCCCACAAAGGCAGACGGAAAGGAGGGGCCCACTTCCATAGGGAACATGGTCTTTTTAGTGAATGCCAATGCATATATATATACGTATATATGTATGTAATGTCCTGGTTGCATTAAAACAAGTTAGGATAGCAGCTGAATGACTTCAGATGTCTCATCTGTCATTTTGGACCTATATTTAAATACAGTGTGCATGCTTATTCAAGTTATTCATGTCTGTTTAACTCCTCATGAACATGAGGTTATTGTTCTGGCCTCTGTACATTGCTGCCTAATAGCTGAAAAAATGCTTTAAATATTACAATTGCTGTTTTTTTAGCACTGGTGTTGGTGTGTTGCTTCACCGTACTAAAGTTTGCCCAAAACTGCATGTCCATTAGAGAGAGAACAACACAGCAGGGGTGACCGCTTTGCTTACTGTAGTGCCTGTGCCAGCCCAGGTTCAGTTTTAATTTACAGGCAAAATATCGGAATATTGTAGGGTCTGTATTATAATCTAACATGCCTTATACTGGCTATCTCTTCACGTTCCCTGGTTGTTCTTATCCCCTGCATACACACTAACACACACTTTTCAATTTTCTCTACAAGGTCTCTATCTCTCTCTGCACACCCACATTTACACTTTTTATCTCTTTTTTTATTTTGCATAGCATAGTTACATTACAGTTACTGATTTGTATATATTACTGTATACAGTAGGCCTACAGTGGATTTTCCTCTGGATCCTCCATTTCGGGTGGTATAGCGATCAAACACAATGAGTTTCCCCTATTTGGTTTTAGTCTGAACAGGGTTCAAGTGTCAACTGAAGTACAGTCACTGAACGACTGCCTCCTCATACCTCAACAACACCCTGTTGGGTAATGACAGCATGTATTAAAAGTAGTTTCATTGTAAACGTCATAAAGGAGTTTATGTTTACACACTTACTCTGATAGTGGTCCATTGTTGATTTTTTTTTTAATTTTTGCATCCATCATAGGCTTAGAGAATAAAATTCTGCATCTATAAAATAACTTGCAGGGAGGGGCAGGAGCATTCTTTCTTTTTTGTGGAAAATTTTATTTTGCTTTTTCAAGGACAAACACGTTGACACATGGCACGTCGCCATTAAATGATAAATAACAATACAAAGTCAACAAAACAACAAAAAACAACTCAAACTTAAAATCAAATAACTATAATGACAAAAATAATGATATAACTAAACAAACATTGAGAGACACAGGGCAGCATCTCGTACCAAGAATCAAGTATTCAATCACATCCCCAATACAAGATCAAAAAAATGTCAATCAATTTGGTGCGATGGGTGATTTCAAATATAATCCAAGAAGGGTTATTCCTTAACCAGTAACTTATTTTCTCTAAAGGTATACAAATTTCAGAGAGCCACATTCCAAATAAGACAGGTACATCTGATTTCCATTTCAACACAACATATTTTTTTTAGCAATAGCCAACAACATTTCTGTGAGCTTTCTCGCATGGCTATTTTTAAGGTTGGATCTAGTAAAGTTACCCAATGAACAAGTCTCCGGGTCCAACAGAAAGTCAACACCATGAATACTGGATATGGAGCTGCATACTCCCTGTCAAAACCTCTTTAGTGAAGGGCACTGCCAAGTGGAGTGTAAAAATGTTCCCTCTTCTAGACCACATCTAAAGCAAAGGGGAGAAATATCGGAGTTGTATTTGTGCAATTTATATGGAGTGATATAGAGCTGATGGTTCATTCTTGCTATTGATGTCACCCCACCTCGATGTGTGTGCATAGTTCAGTGAAGGTGCTGAAGGTGATTACACACAAGCTGTATATAGGTTCATATATCAAATGTGGACCTTTCATAACAATAGCTTGGGGACAATAGAGAAAATATGGCAGATTTGTATTTGCTATACATAGGCATGCGTATGTCAATCCACTTAATAATAGTTGAGCGATTCAAATTCATATAACATGCCGACGCATTCGGTATCTACGATAAATAAAGGTGGGGAGATTCAAAACAGCTTATAGCAATACCTGTGCAGTGACTGATATGTGCGATAAAGGTAGGCGATACAAAGACGTATAGAGTTTAATCACTTTCCTGTGATAGTACAGTGACTCATATTGGTTCAGCAGCACGAGAGCATAATGATGCACTTTTCTTATCAGACTCATAGAAAGCCATGCAATGTACAAATTTGAAATGTGCATGTGTCAACACTGATTTCCGTGCTATTGAGTAATAATTAACTGTGTGTGTTGAAGGTGGGTGTGATTGTATGAATACTATCATATTATAATGATGTTAAAATTAGGATAAAGGATGCATAGAGTATTTGTGTGAGTCCCTTTGAGGACATTATAGAACTATCATACAGGGCCTGAAGTTCACATTATAATTGATATAGGTGTTGTCTCTTCATTAAAATCCTTGCACAATAAAAGTGGTCTGCTCTATAGTGGCCCAGGTATAGTATAGTAAGTCTAAAAAAGTCTTAGTTTAGTAAGTCTGAAAGTAAAAATAAAAAAGCCATTGTAATGTATGTTGACAGAAGTTATTAATAGTCACAGTATAGTAAGTATATAATCATATTATGGTATGTTAAAAAGTCACGAAAAAGTCATGGTATATTATGTTTAAAAAAAGTCAAAAAACATCATCAAAGAATATCATAGTATACAATGTTATGTCAAATGTCATAAGTCTAAAAAAGCTATATTATGGGCCATCAAAAAGACAAAAAAAATGCATAGTATATAATGACAAAAAAAGTCCTTGTTCAGTATGTCCAGAAAAGTCATTTTAAAGTCATCGTATAGTATGTTGAAAAATGTTTTTAAAAAGTCATAATATATTATGTCAAAAAAGTAAAAAAAGTTATATTATAGTATGTCCAAAAAAGCCATAAAAACATTATAGTAAAAAAGACATTGTATTAAAAAAGTCATTGTAGATTATTTTGAAAAACGTCATGGTAAAGTCTTTGTATAGTTATAGTACGTCATGTCTAAACATGAGTAGGAAAGTAATTGAATGGCATGAAAAAGTACTTGAGAGACAGTGTCACTGCAAACAGCTGGTGTTGGTGAACTCTAACACCAACTGCCCTTATAACCACAAGGTTTCATTTTCTATTCCCATGCATGTTTAATTAACAAGATACAATATGTAAATGAGGCAGTTTGGGAGTTGTTGGAAGGTCAATAGTTTCTTTTTGGACCGAGCTAGACTAGCAAGTTCAATCTTTGTGCTAAGCTAGGCTCAATGTGTCATACAACAGACACAACAACATGCCCCTAACTGGCTTTTGGAACACTGTTGGATATAATTCTCTCTCTTTCTCTTTCTCTTTCTTTTTCTCTCTTACTCTCACACACACACACACACACACACACACACACACTCTCTCTCTCTCTCTCTCTCTCTCTCTCTCTCTCTCTCTCTCTCTCTCTCACACACTCACACACACACTCTCACACACACACACACACACACACACACACACACACACACACACACACACACACAACAGCACAGGCAAATAGGTCATCGTGAACTCCTTTTGGCCTCAGTGGTTTTCACTGCACTTATACTCAACTCTCAACTCCACACCAAAACAACAGCATGAACCTCACTCAGTAGCACATGCACACACACACTCTTGCAATGGTAGTCACAATGACACACATACACACACACACACACACACACACACACACACACACACACACACACACACACACACACACACACACACACACACACACAGGCCAGGAAGTCGTGAACTGTTGTCTTTCCTGAACACTCTGACATCAGCAGGATGGAAATAATGACTAATGACTACACTCTGAGAACTGCATTATTGATTGCAAGGCACTGCATTCTGTTAGACCCAACCGTGGTACCGGTGGCACACTAGATGAACAATCTCTTCTTTTGAACAAGAAATACAGACCAACAAACAATATGATTCATGAAGAAATGTAATAAGCAAACTGTTCTTTAACAGTTTGATCATCATCCTAAACCTACAATACACTAAAGGAAGTCTAATGTTAGCTGAACCCAAAGTGTGAATCACCAGGTCAAACATCCAAGTAGTTTTTATGCGTATTTCTTCTCTATTTATACATATTACAGTAATAGAAACAAAGAGACATGTTGCATGCAGCATTGAGTGCCATCTAGCCGCCGTGTCTGAATGAGAGGCAGAGGCTGTTGCCAGGGTGTTCTCACTTGATACTCACAGGGTATCAAGGTAATCACCTCCGGGTTTAAAGAGTGAAGCCTATGCGGAAGTGTATTGACCTTACATTGAAATCTCCTTTGATTGCTAAAAGAAGTCAGATTGTATAGAAGAAAAACCCTACCTCTCAATTGATTTATGACCTCAGTGTACATGCGTTCATGGTCTCAATCTCTAGTTTCAAGTCTTCTTCAATACAGCACGATGTTCATTTAGTAAATTATGATCCATTTAGAATCAAATAGACCATAAAGCAGGGTATGCTTTAGGGCGGGGCTACCTTGTGATTGACAGGTCACTACATAGGCGTTGTCTGTGTTTACGTCTAAGAACTGTAACCCTTTTACAGTGTGTTTTCAGCTGATGAAAGTTAACAATAGCCATTTGGGTCACCCAAAAATCTCTCATTTAGCGTTATACTTAGCTCCACTCTTGTGTTAGTTCTGGTTGCGGGAAAAAAAAGAAAGCAACGGACAAAAGCCAAGATGGCGACGGACAAAATGCCAAACTTGAGGTTTCAAAACATCAGTCCACAAACCAATGGGGGACGTCACGATGACTACCTCCACTTCTTATATACAGTCTATGGATACCCACTTGTTCGCTCAACACTCACTGCTTTAATGAATGCCTTAACTGTCATTTTCTTTCCGTTAGGAAAAGCCATCTTCACCGTTTTTTTCTTTATCAATTTCTCTCCCTCTACATCGTTTGTCTGGTTTTCCCAACTCTCAACACCAGCAATGCATGGGACGCACAGGTCATAGAAATATGATCAAACCCCAACAGTTCTCACAGTTGAGTGCATCAGGGTGACGTGGTGTCATTGTTCTTGGAGGTAGGAGGTGAGCTCAGGCTGTGGAGTTATAACAGTCGTGAACAATACAGCTTCCTCCGTCTGCAGTGAAGTTCCCAAGAATGTATACACACAGCTCCTTTCTCTCTTTCCTTTTGCTCCAAAAATAGGCGATTGCACCAGTTATTATATTTTTGGCATTGTGTGTTCCTTCCTTTTAATTCAAGTAGCTGCATTACAGTGTGTGTTAAAACTGAGCTAATATCTGCTATTATATAGCACAGGACACCAATCCAAACACACAGGCTCTTATCTGTTCAATTTGAGGTGCCAAAGACCTCAGTAACCCAAGCGAGGAAAAATACAGAGAAATACAGGGAAAGATGTAGAATTTTCAAAAGCTCTGTATTTTTTTTACAAATGTCCACGCACAAAATACAAAAACAACCAGTATTTTATACAATGTCATTATAACAACATCAAAAAGTAAAGCTGATTGATTTACAGAATGTCACTTCAACATTTCCCCATTTTTGGAGACATCCTCCCTTGACAATTTTGTCTATCACAATTTTGTGGCTCTATTCCCCCATCAAATATAGTACAGATGTCAAGATTCAAGGATAATTTATTGTGATTATGCAACACATGGTTGCATGACAAAATGCAGTTATTGCCCATTTGTTACAAAAGAAAAAACATGACAAAGAAAACAAAACACAAACAGCAGTGCATTCATGTGGTGCATGTTTTTTTATTTTGCTTCAAAAGGAATGCAAACTGCAGCAACAACACGATTCTCTGGGTAGATAATATGGCCAAGATTAAAAATGCAACATCAGGGAAACGCGGTACTTCGACTTTGAATATGTTCGAGAACCAGGGAGTTGGGATGCTCCTCTTTTTACTTTTATTCAAACAATGGGTCAAATTACTATGCAATGTGGGTGTCGCTCAGCAGGACAAACCTGAGCATTATCACCAACTCTGCAGTTCCCTTCAGCTCTACAGAGCTTTATAGAGTCTTTAAGCTCATTGTTTTGGTTTTAAGACCCACAACTTTAGTGGTTTGGTTCAGTCTCACAGCTCTCATTAAGCTGTTTTTCAGCAACAGCAGGCAGCTGTTTTCAGTAATGAATGACAAACCCGCTGTACACTACCTGCTCAGCAACAAACAGCAGACAGATACTGTTAAGAGAAGCTGTTAAACATAGTGGAGTATTTAGTGGCTAAAGAGACAGGTGCACTTCTCTGGACTTGGTGGAGACCAAAACAGAGCGTAGATTAGAGAGAATATTGGACTTACAGTATATCCAGAAACACTTCAAATGAAGGCTTATGTCACTCTGTGTATGCTGGATGTGTTAACATGCAACATGTTAGCTGAAGCAACTATATACACAATATGTCAAACGGATTATTTTAGCCTTGTGGAGAAGTTCAGCTTCCCAAGTGGATAAAAAAACATCTGATTAATGCAGCTTTAAATATATTTAGACTTCTTTATATGTATCATTATATACCTCACCCTTTGTCATCTTAGCCCTTTGACTGATGAAGACTCAGTGCAAATAAAACGTTGCCTGCTGAGTTTAATATATACATATAAAATAAGTTTGGGTGCATACTTTACCCTATACAAATACTCTTTCCTGTAACTGGCTTGAATATAGAAATTGGATCCTATCACAAGCTGATCCAATGAAGAAAACGTCAAATCAATATGTAAATTGTAAACTGAGCTTTGTCGTCACATAAAACCATTATCTGGTAGTAGTACCATCTATTTTTCAATTACAAAATGAAATCTAAGATGACTAACACTGTAAGCGGACTGTATTTGGTATTAAAGAGGATTGTTCAGGTATAAAGCAAATCAGCAAGACCACATGTGAGGCTATATTTTTCACGTTTCCCTGCAGTGTGTATAGTGTCAGTTCATGCAATCAGCTGATGAATCACATTCAAATAAGATTCACAATTCTTGCTACAGCAAACATTGTCGGATAAATGACCTGAATCAGGAATAAGAAATGAAAGTGAAACTGTCAAGAACATTTTATCGAGCTGCATATCAATCCTGTGGGGATTGTTTTAATCGTATCTTTATTTGTCAGGAAATTCCTTCTTCGTGTTTTAACTAGCATTAATCCTGAGACAAACACTTCAAAGTCAGCCTCTTTACAGTGAATTCCCCGCTGAGGCATGTGCGCAGCACAATACAGGGATAATGGTGTGCAGCTTAAGTCCTTCATGTGTGCACAAGGCACTGCTGAAAGGCAGTTAACTACCTATGAAAATCCTATCTACTCCATCTGTCAACACACGATGATGTGGTGTGTCACTGAGACAGATCTGCAGAGGGATTTAACTACAGAGATATACGTCGGTGTAAAGACAAAGTCGGTGACCAAACACGCAGAGCAAGAATGAGCTTCAGCATTAAAGTTCAGCAGGAGTTCAGTACATGCCTTCTGACCATGGTACACCTGCTAGAGTGTCTGAGGGCAAAAATGAGCTTCTATTAAGGGACAGAATGATAACTATGGAGGTGGGGAGGGCGCTGAATATTTGAATATTTCACTTAAAAAAAACATTTTTGTTGTTGCGAGGTTGTTGTGAGGTTAGGTCATGTTTTTATAGATTTGGAAAAAAAGATCATACCAAATTTCTTCAAATCAATGTGTCAATTGTCAATGACACATTGATAGCAATTTGTTTTGGTGTGTGCTTGAGGTAGATAATAGGAAGTAACCGCACGTGTGTATATGACAACAAAACATGACAAATCAACCAAGCAACACTGCAGCGCTAGAGCACGTTTCACAACAGTCACGTGTTCGCCCACTGACCAATCACAGCGCACGCTGCGCCTTATAGCAGCGCTGACCTTAAGACTGAGCTGCACGTTAACGATGATGTACTTGTAGGCCAGCTAGCAGGCTCTGGCACGTCAAAGAATACGCCCAAAATGTCAAACTAAAGATCTGATTGGTTGAAGACTATGACAATCAACAATATCGTCCCCTTTTACTTAAACTGCAGAGGCTTTCACTTGGCAAATCTTGAACAATCATTTTTTATGTTTAATAAGCTCCCTCCTGTCATCGGGGCTCCTGCCAGTTTCCGTACTACACTGTGATATAGAATGTGAGAACACTATCACAGCTCCCTGCCCTTGATACCATAAACGTCCTGAGTTGTCTCAGAAAGAACAATGGTTGGTGGGCTTTTTTCTGCATAATATGACTAACATTGATATTCCATTTAAGAGAAGAGAATTGGTGGTATAAGTCCAACGGGCCAGGGAACATGAGCGGTCAAAACAGATATTATTGCCCAAACTGTCCGTTGCAAACATCCATTGCAATTTACAAATTGGACCTGCTGTAGTAACTGTACATTTCTTGTGCATTGACAAATTATTGGCGACATTTTAGGTGCACTCACTTTCAGTTTGATCTCAAACTAATTCACAGAATCTGAATTTGCTAGTTTCTTTCTAAATTGTTTGACCCGTTCTTCTTTTTACAAAGTTGTTTGTGTTGTGTTACCCGATCTCAGTGATTAACTGGGTGAGTATAATGTTATCTGATAAATGCTACTGTCAAAATACAACAACCATCAACAGTCACTGTTGTCTTGCCAGTCATATGCAGAGTCAGATGACAAGATGGATAGGGATTTCATCTGAGTGTGTCCTGGCAAGATTCTATGTTTAGCCTAGCTTAGCGCAAACGGTGGTTGTGAGCGTGCACAGTAAAAAAACAAAAAGACTAACACCTACTAAGCTACTTCCATTGCGTAAGTTTCCACTTAGCAGTCTAAAGTGTGGTCCGCGATGCGTTTTGTTTTTGTCAAATACCTGGACTGCAATTACAGACATTAGGGAGCTGCAATTAAAATATTTGACTTGAAGCGTCCAATGTTATTCTACACTATTTGCAAATGCAGATTTCAGAGCGTGTGTGCATATATGTGTATTTCCAAGAGCTCTCCATGCTCCTGTTTCCCCTCCTGTGTGAGGTCTGAGTAAATATATCTGACTGAAGCCTTTGTCTGCCTTTTCAGTGTTGAGCAACTCAACTCAGCTTCTATTGGAGCCGTAATTACTGTACGTTCGCAAACACACACTGACTCTGTCAATATTGACCCTGCCAGAGCGAGATCACAATTCCAGCAGATTGGGAGGTAAGAAACTGAGCTCACTTATGTTTACAGGGTGGGATGGAGGTGATGTTGGTGAAGGCATATTCTTATCTTCTTCCTAGCTGATATTCAATAGCGTTGTTGACTTTCAAAAAGCTCAAAATAAAGAAGCTTAAGGGGCGTCCTGATAGCTAAAGCGTGATTTATGCTTTCCGCATCTGCGATGGTTGCGATTGTCCGCACGGCCAAAGTGATGTCATACCTTAACGAAACTGCATGAAATATAAAATATCCAAACAATTCCCCCTCACGATTCAACGTCAACTCATGTCTGTGCAAGACGCTCTTTTTCATGGCTTTTCCACAAAAATATGTGTCCCTGTTGTGGCTAGAGGCCCCCTACGTTAGACCAACAACAAGCTGGTCAGATTTGCTGCTGGATATGACGTCTTATGAGGTTGTTGTGCCATAGAACTACCTCCAGCTAGGTGATCATACCTGCCAACGGAGTAACTGGGTGAAATTACACAATTGTGATAACCTCATATTGCGAAACTACAGCAACATGGTAGGCTACCAGCTAAGCATGCTGCTTGTTCTGTTGGTGGCTTCAAGAACCAACAGAAAAGCCTTCTTGTACTTCCATCAAGCTGTAAGTTGTGTATGTCGACCCACATAGTGGATCAATGTGGGAGTAACTAACCAGATGGTCATGCCTCACCAATAGGGTCATTAGCCTTTCTCTAAGTATAGGACTTGAGTAACTGTACATACTTCCCACCACTGGTTGC
Organism: Cebidichthys violaceus; assembly: GCF_023349555.1. Lineage (NCBI taxonomy): Eukaryota > Metazoa > Chordata > Actinopteri > Perciformes > Stichaeidae > Cebidichthys > Cebidichthys violaceus. The sequence continues at coordinate 13,611,020 of NW_027176296.1, forward strand.
ATGCCATTTCCCAGCTCCCTTTCCACTCATTTCCTGTTACTGTCTAAAATAGACAAGTAAATCAAGCGAATGGGTGCAAAGCAACAAGAGGGGCTCGGCTGGCCGGCTGGGAGGGAGGCCGGGACTCGGGCAGGAGGCTGGCAGGCTGGAGGTTAGGGTAGTTGCTGGCCAGCACACATGCACAGGAAGCAGGAGCAAAGTTAAAGTGCCTCTGACATGGCTGCTCCATTCGTCTTGATACTGGAGATGTTTGTTGCAGTAGTTAAACAGGCAGTGAATGGCGTTTTAAGCGAGTTTGTACTGTCATCTGGGTGTCAGTGAGGCGGCAACGGAGGGACCCAAATGCAGTCAAAGCAGGCCAGCAGCAACAACTCAGGGGTTTATTGCAAAGGTGAACATACGCTTATTGGCATGTGGAAACAGAAACAGTGTAGAGCCCAAAGGATAGCAGGAACGGGGAAGGGAAAAGGGTAGACAGGCAGGTACGGGGTCAGTAACAGGTTCTGGTAACAGGGTACTGGATGCGGGTCCAGGTCAGAGGCATCTGGTGGTGGGTAGAGAATGGCAATGAAGGGGCCTGGGGAAGTGTTCACCGGGGTTTGTTTCCAACCTGCCTGATCGTCATACTTGTTTCCAACGATCCGACCGTATTTCAAGAACTCAGCCATTAGTGAGTGCAATATTTGTATTACCAATAGTCATCAAACAATTTCTGACCAAAAGAAGCTTCACTGTAGGTACACTGCTATGTGCAGTAGAATGATCATCCATATTTATCTTCACATTGCTGCAGTACAGAGGCCTGTGTATACATACCCGTGTTTGAACAAGCACCTCTACGTACAAGGCTGTTGTGATTGAGCATGTGCGCATGTGTGTTGTGAAACAGTGCTATGCCATGTGACATTTCATCTCCACTGAAGCCCATCAATAAGCCTCAGGCGCAGTTACTTTTATTTCTGCTTAATCATACGAACGAGCATTTAACCGTAAGAATGAGCACACGTGATACCTTCATGGAAAGAAAGAAACAAACAAAAAAAGAACGCTGGAAAGGAGGGACACAACTCATACATATAGCGACAGGTAGAAAAACCAACTGAGATCTGGTGTAACTGATAAATATGAAATCACTCTGATTAGCTGAATATGTTTTTGACTGTGTTGCCAGCAATTTGTCAGTTGCAGGCGGTTTGTTCCTGGGGCAGTTTGTGTCATAGAGGGTTATTTTACAAGTTGACATGTTGAGTGAATGGGGGGAGAGAGACTATTACTGTACTAGCTGTGCCTTTCTGAATGTCAACATGACACGTCGTATTAACACAAAGTGTGAACACAGACATCATGACAGGCCCGGCAGGTGATTTGTTCTGCATTCTGCTCCATTGACACTTATTACCCTTCATTTACCACTCAACAATGTCCATACCTGCCTTATTTGCAGTGTACAAACCCCATGTGCTCCACTATGTATGTCTTAAAAACAAAAGTGTAGTCATTGAGGATTTCATCTGTTGATATAAATGTGCTTTCCTATGCTGTGAATGAAGCATTAAGTTGTAAAATGTACTAATTTGCTCTGCACTTCGTAACGTTTTTACTCCGCTGCTCGTTTTAGTCAACACCTCACCTCAGTGACTCCGCGACATAGTATATGGAATATACATAGTATTATCAACTTGGTGGGCCAGTGGTATAGGATGCATACCAAGTAGCTGTGGAGTCCTAATCCAGAGAAATAGTTGTCATAAGTCCCCAAAAACATAATACATTTTTTTTCTACACAACCATCAAGTGATGAAGTAAAATGTCACAGTGCTACATGACTGTGGTGAGGCTGGCACATTAATGCCAATGCTGTGGCTCTGCCCAGCTGTCAAAAGCTTTTGGATAGAGGTCACTGATATATGGCCATCTATGATAGATGTTAATCCTTATTTGTCCAGCGATCTGTTTGCTTGGAAAACAAGTGGAGAATATAGAGCAGAGGCTAACACAGCACATTACTTTGCCTCCCTATAGAAAAACTGGCAATAGTATAATATACAATATATAATAAATCCAAGTGTCTTGGTTTGGATGTTCATGCTCAGATCTGGTTCAAAGCATACTCAATAGAACACAGGAACACTGTACTTATGGTCTCTTTGGTAATAACCAACGGGTTCTGTGCTTCATCCTTTAATATTTACACTCTACATTAACAATATTATTACACCAACACAGACATGGGACAAAGACAAAATCTCCCTGCCATTTATACACATAATGGTTCTAAAATTAAAGTAGCTGGGAATTTAGTTGGATAGCAGTCTGAGTTTTAGAAGGAAGCAGCTTGATTGCCAAAATCAAAGCTGAGAAAAGTCATTTCAGCTGGTTTAATTCTGTCAAAAGAACGACTGAGACCCATTACACACTTGTTTCATCATGACAATGTATGCAGCCTGTCAGTAATTGCACACTCAAAGTCCTGTCAGTATTTCTTCTTGGTATTTGGGCACAACAGCTTAATTAAAAATATTCATCAAGTTTGGTGATGTTTGGACAAGCTGTCACTGATTTATGGCCAAAATCACACTTGTTTGGAACTAGTGGCGCCCCCCTATTGAGCAATTTCAAAATGTTTTTAGACACATGGTTCAACATTGTCATGAAAGACATCCTGTGAGTTTTGTATTGATTGGACAAACAATTTTAGATTTATGGTCAGATGTCGAAAATATGTTTTTCAAAAAAATTAAAAATGGTGGAAAGTCAAGTGGACTTATATGGTCCAAGGGGCTTTTTTATAGAGCACATTGAGCAGGACACGTGTGTCAAATTTGAGTGAAGGGTGTGGCCTTTACAAAAAATGTGTTTTTATGTGTCAATTACATTTGGAGTCATATTTCTAGGAAGCACTAGCCCATTTCCAGTTGCAGACAACAAATAATAACAAACCGACACAAACTATTTAGGGGCTTGAACCCTTATAATAGATGACAGGAAATTCCATTGTGCAATCAACCATTATGTCTGTGCTTGACTATAGAGATATATCTTCTGCTCCCATGCTGCTCATTCTACCATGGAACAACCTTTTCTTGCTTTATTCAGGCAAAGTTGCACAAACAAGAAACAAGTGAAATGGCCACTACATTTTCCCTTGTAAAACCAAAAGTTGACGTTGAATTATTTTTAATTTTGTACATAAGCTACATAACAAAAATACTTATTTTAGCCCAAAACATTATCTTTTCTTTCTTTAACCTAACAAAGTAATGTTGTTGCTGAAACCTAAATTGTTTCTGTGGTGGCGGCACCTAATTATTCCTTAACCCAGAAGCGCTGTAATATTTTCTGTTAAACTTTAACTCCATTCGCTTTTATGAGCTCACCAGCTCTTGTTGACAGTCTTATCTGTCGCTGTCGGCCTTAGAAAACCCTCGCTGAGCTTTGTCACGTAGCCTTGGGAGCAGAAGAAAAAACACAAGTCATGTTATATGATGCAAATCAGTTCCTCTACAATCCTCCATAGAAATGTTTTCATAAGCAACATCCAATCCTCATAAAGGACCAGCACTAAGTACCAGAAACGGGACATGTAGAGTGTAACTTCACTATGTAGGCTAAGTTGCGTGTATGCTGATTTGTCAATGAGATAGACTGTTGCCATGCCAACTCATCAGCTGCTTTAATTGCACTCACCGCTGTTGTCCAATAAATTTACACTTCATTCAGCACAGCTACTGAGTTCATACATGTCCAAAGAATGCTTTCAAAAGAAAAGAAAAACCATTGAAGTGCCTTGAGATAACAGGGTTACTGTAATCCTGAAACCTTACTGCCCCATATTTTTTGAATATTTGACCCATGGCACTGCTCTTTTAAAACATGTATATGTGTGTCACCTGGTTACCTGAGTACTCCGTACTCCCCCCTCCTCCTCCTCCCCCCCCACTTCTTCCTGTCTGTTTGGTCAGTGATTCAGAATGTGGTGCTGGATACATATTTACCCAGCTCAGTCACAGCACTGCCAATGACATTTATGAGCAGGAATCGCAACAGGAATTCATACACACATAACACACACCGAGAGATCATGTTCACATAGAGAACAAGTGCAGGTGTTCATTCGGTATTCCTTCTGTATGTCAGATGAAAGGTAAATCAATCCAGCTTGACACACACGCATGTTTCATGTATGCCAAAATTCCTAGTTTTATTCCACCAGTAAACAGAGTAGAAGAAGAAGAGGTTGTGAACAAAGAACTGGCCCTGGCCATCTAACCGTTTACGAGAGAAAAACGGAGAGAGGTCAACAAGAATTTGGACACCTTTCACTAGTTCTGTCATTAACTTCAATGAACACACAACTAATACACAAACAATTATATTACATATTGTAAAGCTGTATAGATAACAAGCATTATTCAAGAATAAAGACTTTCAAATTGTCCTTTTAAAAGGAATTCATTATTTTTTGGGGTTATTATTTGCATAGTTTCGGCCATCGGTCTGGACCAGCGACTGTATATAAGAAGTGGAAATAGTCACGGTGATGTCACCCATTGGTTTGTGGGCCGCTGTTTTGTAGCCTCAATTTTGGCATTTTGGCCGTCGCCATCTTGTTTTTTTGCAACCAGCTAAGAACAAACGAATGCTGAATGAGACATTTTAGTCAACCGACCTGCAGACACAGCGTCTACTGATCTGATGACCAAAACTTGCTTTCACAGTAAGGAAAACAATATTTATAAAGAATCAGAATTAGTCAAAATGTCAACCCCCAAAAGGGGATTTTACTGTTTCATGAGGACATTTAATTGCCTGAGTCTCAGACATAACTCCTCCGTAAAAAACACACAGTGAATCTGCACCCCCGTGTCTGTTTGCAGACTTGCTGCGTCAGACAACACAATCCAGCGATCCAGTAAATCCTGTCACCCATTCAAACCACCAGACCTGAAGAATCCAAACCACTTGAGAACTATCTACTGGTCGGTTGCCCAATGTCTCAGCCTCTGCGTGGGACTGTCGGTCCAATTGCAACACATGCCATTCCTGTTTTTCATTACAGTGCAATACTTCTTCTGCGAAACACAAACAGATGGGTAATGACAGCAAGAGATAAATTGAGTGAGAATAATACATTGATACTTTCTCGTATTAGCATCTATAGTTGACGTTTAGGAAGAGCATAGCAGACCAGAGATTAGAAAGATAAATGGCGATATAAAGGTAAAAAGAGTGAAAGAATGAAAAGGGGAAAGAAGAGAAGATGAGACCTAGAGGGAGGTAGATAATGAAGGGAGTCGGAAAGAAAAAGAGAGAGAGGAAGGGGATGGAGGGAAATGGAGACAGAGTTAGAAGAAAACAAATTGGAAAGAAGAATGTGTCATGGGGAGAGACATGCTGATTTAGAAGAGAGAAAGATTGTAAACAGTCATATATCAAGATTTCCCCCCAAATGTTTTGATGGCGACGGGTGGATTATGACATCCTCAGTCAATTACGTCTCCATAGATACAGTCTTGGCATCAGGCGTGCTGTAAACTGCTGGAAAACACACACACACACATGGTGACGTTATGTAATGTGCGAACATGGTGTTTCAGACCACAGTCAGACAGCCATGAAACGGAAATGAGGAGCCAGAGAGACACACGATGCTCTCTGCGTGATAAGAAACAGAAGGAGAGTGCGCCGAAAAATACCAGACATTATCTCGATTATCTTTTAGATATTATGCCGTGTGCGCAATAAACGGGACTTCTCGAATGACACTGGGTGTTGATCACTTGAACTTGCATCATCTGGTAGAAACAGAGGGAACTTACCAACATCATGAAGGGAAAATATTTCATTTAAAAGTGTCACTTCTAATTATGTCCATGTTGGACGATTCCTCACCTCGTGATGTACATCCAAGGCAAACATTCAATACCGATACAAGAAGTAGTGCTTACGTTATGCAGCAAGGTGGAAAGGGGGGATTGAAGGTTGAGCTGAATGTGTACATTGTCCAACTTTGCATCCCATCACACAGAAAGATAACCTTTTTATTTCTTAACTGTAACCACTACCTTTCCCCAACCTCAACCAAGTGTTTCAGTTGTCTAATCTTAACCACACCTTTAACCATAGCTCAGTCAGCCATTGACCTCAAATACACAACATTTAATGAACATGAACACATTTAATAAGATTCACTGATAATTCACATACAACAAAATGCAAATAGAGGAGGAGGCCAGTGTGGATGGAGTTGTCGTGATTGGAGTACATGATTGGAGGGTGCATGGAACAAGTGAAGGGTTCAGAACAGGTAGAAATGTTGGAGTTAGTTGTTTTTATCCAGATGTTTTCACACAACAACGCAGAGGCTCATCTTTTACTACATCATCAAATAACGCGAATGTCAGTTTTGGAGGGCAAGTCGATATACGCTCATCCCATGCATTTCACAAAAAACGTCCGTCTTCACAGGAAGTGAGGTTTAGGCAACAAAACTTACAAGCTTGGACAAGGAAAAGATCATAACAAAATAAGTCAAAGTTGACTAAGTTTCACACAGGACACGAACGGCGGTTTCCTGTGCGAAGGTCCTGTGTTTGTTTGACTCATCAACCACTGTGTTATCACTAGTGGCCGGTTAAGAGTAGTTAGTGAGGAGCCCGTGCCCATTTAAAACAGGCAATAAAAGGTGTTTTGACGAAAGTGTGAGTCACCTCAACCACGAGAGGTCCTTGAGCATGCAGCCGTAAGGGGCAACACAAAATATCGTGCAGTTTGCTGCAGCAGAATGTGAGATTAGCCGTGGACAGACACCGAGGTGAACACACAAAATGCGACGCACACAAGCTCTCTCGTGATTCACCTGGTGGAGATAATAAGGAGAAAAAAAGCAACAACTTGCTTTGCACGTCATATTTTTGCATTGTGTAATAAGACAGAATTATGCCTGGGGAAGCAAGTCTGAATGAATGGTAGCTCCCTGTGTGTGTGTGTGTGTGTGTGTGTGTGTGTGTGTGTGTGTGTGTGTGTGTGTGCATGCGAGCAACTCTGTCTCTGTCTGCGAGTGTTTTTGCTTGGTGGCATCATTTACCCTCCTAAGCCTTATTTACAGTACCCTAATGACAGGACCACAGGCATGATGATGCGTCACTACTACACATTAAACACGCACACGCACACACACACACACACACACACACACACACACACACTCAGAGACTGGCAGAGGGTCAGTTTACATGCGCGGTGTGACTGTGGTGTATTTAAGTATTTAAAGCGTCATAAACAACAAAGCCCACAGCAGGGCCAATGACTCAGATGAGAGGCAAAATTGCCCTTAATGGAGTGTAAAAGACTGCAGATGCAAACAGTGAGTCTGCAGGCGAACGTCAGACACCGGTCTAAACACTGTTTTAGGGGCTGAAATTACAGTTTAGCCGCTGCTCTGTCTACCCCCAACACACCAATTTCAGGAACCTGCAGCGTCGCACACTGACGAGAGTTTATTCATTCATTCACTTGGTCATTCATCTCTCTCCTTTTTTAACAGGGAACAACACATTAAGAGTGGAACCTCTCTTACAAATGCAGCTGATTACAGGACAGCCATCACCTCAACAAAAACAAAAGGGGGAACCGTCTGGTTGAAGGAAAAGTGCAACATTCTGGGTAAGAGGAATCTAGTCCAAGACACTGGTTATGTTTCCAACAAAGTGTTGTGACATTTTTGAGGGAAACCCTTGAAGAAGAAGGGGCTTCAATATATATTTTCTCTTCATCATTTCACTGTATATTCTGCTTCAATGGTGCAGTATTAGATTTTGCAATGAATCAAAATACAACATTAATGAGCCATTATCACACACAGGGCTGCCACTAACAATTATTTTTACTGTTGATTAATCTGACGATTGTTTTCTTGAATAATCAATGAGTTGTTTGGTTTATATTTTGTTTTTCTAAAGTCCAAAATTGTATCTGCAACTCATTGATATTCAGTTTACTGTCCCAGAAAAGTAAAGAAACCAGAAAGTATCCACATTTAAAAGTGTGGAATCACAGAATTCACTGAAATCCCTTTTTCTTTCTTAAAATGTCCTCAAACCAAACTTTTTTTTTGATTTTGAGTTGTCTCTTTCAATGAATAAACTTTTGGTTGGTTTTGGTGTGTTAGTTTTCATGATTGCTTACTCAAGTATTTTCTTGCTGTGACTCATCGATCGTTAATCATTGATGGTATTGTGAATAAAGGCTCTCTAATACAGAGACAATGAGACAGAGACAATGAGGTGGCTGATGTGACGTGCGGAGTCCGGGGTTGGGAGTCCAAAATCAGATTAGAAGATGGATATCAGTGTCCTCTCTTCTCATCTGAATGTGGATAAGAAAGACAACAATATTGTACATTTCCAAAAATATCGCGGCGCTATATTCGCCTTATTTACGAGGTTGAGATGAGAAGATGGATGTCATTTCAGATTGACATGAGGTTGATATCAATGTCACATTTTTACACTTGAAGTTTGCTTGTTAAATGTTTCCCTCAATACTCCTGAGATAATGAATGAGCGGAAAGTAAAAAAAAACAAGTAAAACACTACAACAGTGTAAAGTGTGTTACTGTTTAAATCAAGCTTCATCATATGCTTGTGTCTGCACGCACACATAAACTGGTGACGGTGATTGCGTGTGTGTCACTATCATATCCGGTGCACCTGGGCCTTTGTGAGCCATGACTTTTATCAGAGGATAAAGACAAAACCTCCCTCCGCTGCTAATCTGTATTCTCTTATCAACGCCTCCTCAAACCACAATCGCATGCTAACATCAGCTGCTATCTACTTCACACTCCCTCCGTAGGGATAGCGGGAGATAACATGAGTGCTCGGCTATCGTTAGCGCTACACCAACACACGTTAGCTGTTAGCCAACCGCTATTAATAGTCTATGTGTGCTCTAAGTCAAACTTTAATAGAATTCGTTTTAAATAGAAAGCAAACACAAAACCTGCTCACTAATGAAATGAAAGTGTCCCATAATGCACTGGGATGTAGAGATATGTGCATTTTAGTGTTGACGTTGACATTTTTATATATATAATTACATATGTATTTTAATGGTAATACATACTATTAATCATATTTCCCTCATGAATATCACAATTTCTACATCATTCAGTGTTACTACTCTTATGCAGATGGGGTAAGTAATCTGGAATTATTCTGAAAGGAGTATACCCTGTACAATGAAGCTCAACATACCCAGGGCATCTCATGGTTATCTGGTTTAACTAACCCTAATAAATGAGATCCTGCTAAGCTCTTTTACAGCAGTGGTTATCTACTCTGTAAATCCGGCCAGGGTTTCGCAATCTAGCCATGCGCTGCGTTCACATTAACGGGGCGGCGTTTGCAGCATATGACCAATCACAGACATGGACACGTGTGCTGTCAGCAGAGCAGGCATATTTTTTAGAGAAAAGTATAATAATTGACAAACACATAATCCATGCTGAAAGAAACACAGTTGTAGGAAATGCAGGTAAGACAGCTGGCAAAAAAAAACAAAAAAAGTGTGCATGTTCAAATTAACAAACTTAGAATATCACTGCCGCATCTAAGGCACGAGTAGATCTGACTATAATTACATTATTCCACAACATTAATGTGTTGCTTACATATATTCTTATGGAATAGAATAAAATGAGTCATCCCCTTGGGGAAATTATGATGTGTATGACAATTTTAGCCTCATTCTTCCAGCTATGTGAAACAGACTCAGAAGCAAATAATAGATAGCATGACTATAAACACATAATTCAAAGCGGTAATATGCTTACTCTCATATCTTATAACCAACCACAGCATACACACAAGTACCGATGGCAATGCATCCAGATGTGGATGACTTCATTCACCAAAATTTGTTTGAATGCAGATGTATGACAGCGAGATGCAGCACTGACTTCCTGGTTTTACCTGGATAGTGAATGAGGTCAAAGATTAGTGCAGTTAGGTAAATACAAGGCCACAGCCCTGAGCCTGACGTATTAATATCTGTTTGGTGTGCAGGAGCGCTGTGTGTGTGTGTGTGTGTGTGTGTGTGTGTGTGTGTGTGTGTGTGTGCGCTTTGAGTTTGCTGAGCCACTCTGACAAGGTTTATTCATTCAGCTATGAGGATAAAAAAAAGCTGGTCCGACATTGTGCCTATGAAAATGTTATCTTTTAATCAGGGTAGTAAATAGTGACTGTAAGAAGTTCTCTTTCACAGTAGCCGACTCCATTACAGTGTTGACAGATTAAACAATGTTCTGTCCAGTGTTTTGAAAGGTTATCAAACAGATAAGCTGCAGCTTTGGCAAACTTTTCACGGTGTAAATATGGCAGTAATACAATACTTTAGTTACTGAGCAAGATCAGTAACCCCACCCTCAGTTATGTTGACATGATGAAGTCTAGTCCACGCAAAGCTGCTGCCTCATATTGTAAGTGTCACTGGTCTCAAATTGCTGATGTGTTGTCAGGGTAACACCTGGGGACGGTTGCTGCAGTAATCACTAAACTATTACTTTGATTACTTTTGGTTTATTAGGTGTCTTTTCAACGGAATTGTTTCACACACTTGACATACTCTGCTAGTCCTGCACAGACTCAATACGCATATACAAGATTTCATGGACGCAAGCCAAGTCAACTAGGCTGTACACACTTTGCACAAACACCACTAAGGCTTATATCATCAGCAATAAAGCCACTCACACAACTGCACAACCCAATAACTACGCCCTGCAACAAATATACGCACAGCACACTCGCCTCCCTCTCTCGCACCAGACACGCAGGCCTCGGCTCGGCTTCTTCTAGGAAGAGCAGAGACAATGTCCTGCTTTAATCCAGGTTCCCACGAAAAGGCACTGGATCAAGTTTGTCTAAAGGCGGTCAGTTTAGGGTCCGCAAACAGACGTGGAAGACAGGCTGACCACAACCTGTTGTGGCTCTGGCTGGATGTGTCGATCTCTCGCACTCACTATTCATAGTTGTGAATAGGTGTTTCTCTGAATAATGCTGAGTGTTAGTAAGCTTGATAAGACATTTTAGTGCAAGTGACAAATAATTGTTTTATGATTTTAGAGACCCCCCCCAGTCCCCCTGTGTTTCGCACACGGTTACCTCTTTATCTGTTCACAACAAATGCTCTCTTCTTCACTGGGTTCTGCAGGTCATTTGTCATGTACTTAAAACAGAGTGCATTTGTATGCTTAGCAGAGTTTGTGCATAAATACTAGGGGTGAGCAAGTACACCATTATCTGTGTCTGTACAACCAACTAAATTAGCTGGATACGTATCCGCTGAGTTTAAACTGGAAGTGGGTGGAGCTTAAGTCCAAAATCAATACGGTTATAGTGGCCAAATCCCAATGTCCCCCTTTACGGACTCACGGACTTTGAGGCGCGCTCCCGTGAAGTCCGTGAGGGTTTAGGGATGTCCTACTGTCAGATCCTCAAGTGTTTGAGGCTCTCTGGCAGACATTTTGAGCCCTTTATGAACTCTTTCTGTAAGTCAGCATGGTATGCTGACTTAGCCTAAGGGAATTACCCACAAGTCATAGCAACGTGATGTTAAACACGGGGTAACCAGTGGACGCATGGAGACATTAAAAAAAAAGGTAACCAAAGAGGACGGCTCACGTGTGTTCAGCCTGTCTTATTAAATTTACACAGAAACATTAAGAGTTAAAGATGGAACACAAAAAATGTGAAATCAGAGGATATTTATTTATTTATTCTTAAATATTTGATTTTGTCATTGAAGATGTTTTGACAGAAACGAGTACATAGATTATATGAAATGACCTCTCATCTTGTGAGGAAAGAGCCTGGAAGACGTTCAAATCAGGGAGTACAAAGTATGAAATAAATACACACAATTATACATCTTATTTTTTTGTCGTTTTCATGGTAACGTGATATGTTGCAGCAAAGTGCTGTCCCATTCATATTTACACCATTTCGAGCTCTTGCAGCCTCTCACACTCAACCACTTACCAGGTGACGTCAATTAAGTCCTTGAGGGTTCAGGGTTTAGGGTTTAGGGGGGACGTTGGGATTTGGCCAGTGTATCTAAACAGTGGCTGTGATGATGCCAGCAGGGCAGATGCAGAAGCCCGGCAACACTGACCAATCAGAGCAGACTGGGCTTTCTTGGAGAGAGGCTTTAAAGAGACAGGCGCTAAAACAAGTCGTTTCAGACGGAGGGTCAATACAGGTGTGTGCAGGCAGAAGGTGTAAAAAAAAATGTATGTATTTGAACATTTGAACATGTACACATGTTCAAGTAGAAACCCTAAATATTAAATACAAAATTGTTCAAATAACTCGTGAAGCAAAACGTGAAGCAATTACCAATCCACCTGGACTTCTATCCACAGAGCAGAGACTGGTGTTTAAAAAAAGAAAGAGACCTGACACACTGCGTGTGTTTGCTGTGTGCTAAGTGAGTGTGATGGCTGCATTTAGCAAGAGCAGGGTGATTATGGTGATGTATTACCAGGAGCTGTTATGGTTGGAGCTGACAGCTGAGGCCAAACATTTTCACACAGACCTGTCTGGGGGGGGAGTAGAGACGCTGTCAGGTTTGTTTAAGCCGAAGGAGCTTTGTCGCACTCTTTCATAATCTTTCTCTGTCTTTATACCCCCCCTCTCCTCTGCTTTTTCCCTGTGTCTCTTTCGTCTCGGTTTTCCTGCTCTGAGCCGTCTCTCTCTCTCTCTCTCTCTCTCTCTCTCTCTCTCTCTCTCTCTCTCTCTCTCTCTCTCTCTTTCTCTCTTTCCCTCCACACTGCCTCGACCTAGGTGGGCTGTGGACACGGTTCTACCACCCCTGCTCCTCTCTTTTTTTCCTTCCCTCTTCTTTCTCCTTTCTTTTCTTCCTATCTCAGGTGCAGACACATAATTACCGTATGGAGCTCAAGTCAGTCTCCAGCTAACCCCCCCGATGTGCTGCCTTTTAACTGTGTCCAATCATGTGTTTGTTTGCACTGTTCATGTTTCGGTGTGTGTGTGTCCACATATGCAGCTGTGTGTCTGGATGTATGCGTATCATGCGTGCGTGTGTGTGTGTGTGTGTGTGTGTGTGTGTGTGTGTGTGTGAGTTGACTTCCAGTCGCTGAGAGTGTGTTTCTTCTCCTCTCTTTATTTCTCAGGATCTAAATAATAATAACAGCAGATGAAAGGGAAGAGGAAACCACACACTCACACACACACACACACACACACACACACACACACACACACACACACACACACACACACACACACAAGCAGCTCCTTGAAATGAAAGAGACACTTCTGAAACACAGACAGCGGATGCCTAAAAAAACAAAGAGCCGTGATTAGAAAGATTTCACAGTCAGTGCACACTCAGCCATAGGTGTCATACTGCCTGATAGGGTGACAACACAGATGTTTTAAAGTAGTATTAAAGTACAATTCTGATTACTGGGCTCACTTTTTAAAAATACCTTCATACAGTCAAAACAACAGCAGTGGACTGAGCTGTGGATCCCTTTTCAGTGCTTTCACACAAAATGCATTCGTTGACCGAAGTGTCAAACTCAACCACCACCAAATCTCTGTGCTTACAGTCCGTTCTTCACGTTTACGTACAATTTTAAAAACCGCAACGAGATTGCCATCAATTTTACTGCAATTTTCTACATTCTGCTAATAATGATAATAATACAGTTTTAAGTGACTGCTTACCCACTGAAAGTGAATGCTTAGACAAAAGCATCAACACCTTAGCTTTTGTATCCACGCCTTAAACAAAGGCGCCAAAGGTACAAACACATATTCTACTTTACACTTTGTTTGCAATTCTGCAACACACTTCTTATAAAACATGACATATCTTTTCTTACATTAGACATACATCATTTTGGGGGCGACTAGCTCACTAGGCTAAGAGGGTTGTCTGGAAACCGGAGTGTCGGCAGTTCAATCCTTGGGAAAGTGTCCTTGAGCAAGACACTGTCCCCCTAGCGGCTCCCCGGGCGCCTGTCATGGGCAGCCCACTGCTCCCTGGTACAGGGATGGGTCAAATGCAGAGACAAATTTCCCCTCAACGGGATAAATATAGTGTCATTAAAAAAAAAATAAAAATCTCTTGCCATCATTGGGAAAGCACTTCTATTCAAAATACAAATCATATTTAGCTTGTGTGTAGATTTTTGACACAATGAGCCAATTTCTCCAACAAGTGTGTAAGCAGTTGCAAAAACTTGTATATTAATACAAATGATTTAAAATTGCTTTTCAGAGTACTCAGAGACACTTTACAAAAGTCATCACAAGCAGTTCTAAAACACTGAGGTTTGATTTTGGATTTGAACAAGGACAGATTAGCGCAGTCTCCTATGTGTTCCTGAGGAAGGGGGCAGCTATGTGGAAGGCTCTGTCGCCCCAGATCCGGTGCTTGGTCCTGGCTGGTGGAGACCTGAGGTTGGCATTGTGGTGGAGCGGGTCCCTGGTTGTGCAGGGCTTTGTGAGAGAAGTGTAGAGAAGGACTTTAAATTGAATCCGTTGTGGGCAGGGGACCCAGTAGAGGTTCTGGAGGACGGGAGTATTGCGATCACAGGAGCAGTTATGGATGAGCAGACAAGCAGCAGAGTTCTGAATGTGCTGGAATTTATTGAGGACTTTGGATGATGTGCCATGAAGAATGCTGCAATAGTTAATTCCAGATGTGCTGAAGGCATGGATCAAAGTTTGGAGAAGAAGAGTGATGGACGAAGGTGAGCTATGTTTTTCAGGTGGAAAAATGCAGTCTTGGTGATCTTAATGACATGATTTTCGAAGGAGAGAATAACTTAATAAGATTATGGATGTGTGGGGATGGAGACAGAGTGGAGTTATCAATGTTGAGTCCAGAAGTTGTGCGTGGTTTTGGTGAGGGATTTGATGATCATTTTTGATTTATCATAGTTAGTTGGAGGAAGTTGGCTTGCATCCATAATTTAAATAATTAAATGCAGAGCATCATTGTGTTCTGGTTTAGTGAGAAATAGTGGTTTGTGCAATACTTTAATGAGGCAGAGGAAATCTGCGTTACTATCAGTTATGAATTCATTCAGATTGAGGCTTTTATTGTTTAGTGAACGAGTGTTGAGCACAGCCAGTTTCAGGTAAAGTTGCTCTGCAAAAATTTGAGGAGTGAGTAAGGGGACGGAGATCAGACAGATTCACAGGTTGTTTGTTGTGGTGACAAAATAATGCAGCTGGGGTGCGATGAGACAATACGTTTATGAGGATCTGAGGTGGAGTACAGCGGCACAGCGGCATCGTCTGGATGGGAAACCCCAGCACAAAGCTAGCGGTAGCTTGCAACAAGAGCCCGGTGTCAGGGGAAGGAAAGGCGATGTGCACCCCAGGAGTTTTCCACAATCCCCGGCATAACAACAGCGGCACACCAACAGTCCGGTGAAGAGGAGAGGCTACTGGCCTGTTAGCCTTACGATCCTGCTCAGAGAATGGAGGTCAAACAATGAAAACAATCATAATCACAAAGGATTGTTAAAAATAGATGACACAAATGAAACTAAAGCAAAGAAATAACAGTGACATTCAAATCCAGTGGGCTAAGACATGGACTTCAGAGATATTTCTTTTCACCATACTCGGTAAGGATAAGGGTCTCGAGGTATGGCTGAAGATTCCAGAAAAAGTGGACCACGTGATACATCTTTATCTTCTTCGTCAAACTGTTTTTTTGGTGCCTGGAACTTGTACTTAAGTATATTTGAGTTCACAAATACGTCATACGTCATATGTCACTCTCCACTCTTTCTCACACACTTTGCCACACAGTGTAAATAAAGCTTTGTAGCCTATCGTACTGATCTAGGGCCAGTTGCCTTAAAACATTTCACATCATGAAAATCAGCTCGCTAATGTTTGCGGTTCTATCCAAAGACACAAGCCATGCCTCCATCGGTTTCATGTGGTCTCGAGAGTGCTCCACTGCCAAACAACCATCTGTTTATGCGATATGAAATTAGATTATCCTTTCATTTTGGAGTAATACAGTTCTCATGTTCATCCTCATGTTCACCAGTGGAGACCAGGGCCACACACAATAGGAGCTACTGCCAAATATAATGATGTGCTTCTTTCTTCTTAAATAATTGTCCTCCAGTCGGTTGCAGTAAATGATGAAATGTTTAAAACGGAGATCTTTTAGTTTGATCCAAAAACTAGCTGCCAGTAATTAGTCCATTTGTTGTCCATCTGTCCGTTCAGTTGGTCCACCACTGTGATCCAGACTAAATTAACTTGGCAGATGTTGGTAGATGCAACTCGGGTCTTCATTTGATTCGGGAAATCATATGTATTCATCATTTTCCGTCATTGCTGTGCATTAGCTTCAAGTATTTAGTTTGCTCTTTGTGACAAAATCACGAGTAGCAGATTGACACTGCAGACGTGGTTCTGACACGTCACAGCACAAGGTCCTGATTTCACCGAGTGCTGCTTGTCGCGCCACCCTAAGAAATAGGGTCCTTCGTCTTTTCCTTTGTTCTTCCTGAGCAGATAGGAACCTTTTGGCAAACATGAGGGAAATAACATACTTGTTATTGACTGTTTCCATCGGCGGATTAATCCACATTTTGGTGTTCTAGTGAGTATTTATGGCTGCAAGACGGTGTATATGGGATTGAGTCAAAATGAACTGCAGCGTGATAAAGGAACATGTCACCCAGTGCAACAGTGTGACTCACTGATGTGTTTTTAATACGGATGTCAATCAATTAAAACATTTTATAATTGCTTGATTGTCCATAGTTAATGTCAAATTGATCGCAAAGTGATCTCCGATTTTTTGTATCTGTCAAAAAGTACCTTAAAGGGATATTTGTCAAGTATTCAATGCTTTTATCAACTTGGGAGTGGACAAATACGTCCACTCTATACAGATTAATGTATTTATCATTGGAAAGCAATTTACAAAAAACATTGACAGCAATTGTACAGAAACCTTCACAGAAACCTGAACAAATATATATAATATATATATATATATATATATATTATATATATATTCCATACATATACATATATATGTATATGTATATATATATGTATATATATGTATATATATATATATATACATATATATATATATATATATACATATACATATATATGTATCTATATGTATATATGTATATATACATATATATATATATATACACGTATATATGTATATATATGTATATATACATATATATATATATATACACGTATATATGTATATATATGTATATATATATATATATATATATATATATATATATATATATATGTATGCATATAGCGCAGAAAAGATGTTCAAATCATAACATGGCAAATTCAAGCTCAACAGGTAACAACTGTCAGTGTGTCAGCGTGCTGCGTCAGTTCACAATATATAAGGATTTGGATATGCTCTCAATACTTCATTAGGATCAGTTCATCGTTGATTTGGGTGTAATATTGATTATCACCACACTTATCCTTTAACTTGCTCGAAAATTTCTCTGCATTGTAGCTTCATGGTGGATCAAAAGGAGTCTTATACAGCTGTGAGAAATGTACAACAATAATTCTCTTATAAGAGTGAGCTGAAAAAAAAAGTGCTGTGTAATCTCACAGAGACTCGCCTCTACAGACAGTCTCTGACATTATGAGACAGACTCAGGGGGCGGTTAAGTAGCGGATGCCTTTTCAGACGCTCCGCTCATTTTTCCCCTCGAGACAGGAGGAGGAGTGGGTCGGGGAATGAGGGTCTCCCTCTCTCTCTCATCCTTTATCCTTCCTTCGCCACGTCTTTCTCTCTTCCTCTCCCCCGCTCCGTCTTTGTCGAGGTTTAAACGGAATTGTAGGTATTTTCCGAGCTTTGACGGTAGCTCTGGTCAGAATGACGTTGAGTTGCAGCGCTCCGTCTCGTCCTTCTCTCTTTTCCTCTCTCTGCCCTAGTGCTCCAGGGAGTCTTACAGATTCCAAAGGGGGCAAGGATTACAGAATCCCAGACACTGACAGTCTGAGGTGAACCTCCTGAATATCTACCGGAAGGGGGAGTGGAGGTAATGGGTAGTTTGTATGTGTGTAGTCCACAGCCACAGGGATATTTAGAATAATTAAAGGATGGGCCATGGTCAGGTGGCTTTATCAGGAAGGGCATTGCAGATGTTTGTGACCATGACTGCTATTGTTATGATGGTAACCACAGATGTTCGACTGCTGGGCAACTAATTTGCCGACACAAGTTTCAGATCTGTAGATGGGAGTTGACCCGTTGTCATGCAATTGTAGATGTTCAAATTTGTATTTTGTTATATGTTTGCTAAGAAAACAGGTTTGAAGTCAACATCCGTATTCCTTGCTCTGTGCAAATATGGATTGCAAGTTTAGCTGAAGCTTCTATGAGGCTTCCAGTCTGAAATTAATAAACTGGATATCTAACAAAGTTACAGTCTTTTTAATATCAAATTCTCTCTTTGTGTTATCCGGGACAGTGATCCCTGGTTGTGCTGCAGTGGAAGGATACCTCATTGGGAAAGGTTGCCAGTACAAATAGGATTATAGGATATATTTTCAACAAGATTAACAAGTGATTTATTAAAACTGATTAAAGAGAACACGTTTGCATATGTATACAGTATATATAAAGTAAGTAGTGGACCATGACTTAAGTCCTGTGGCACCCTATTACTGGTGGTAATGGCCTTGTTTAACACAATCAGTCACAACAGCCTGATTTCTCCCTGATTCTTCCTGATTCTTTCACGAGGGCTTCCTGAATGGTTTAATGGAATGATTGGTTCATTATAAATTATAGTGAC
The DNA here is from genome assembly GCF_023349555.1 of Cebidichthys violaceus. Classification (NCBI taxonomy): domain Eukaryota; kingdom Metazoa; phylum Chordata; class Actinopteri; order Perciformes; family Stichaeidae; genus Cebidichthys; species Cebidichthys violaceus. The sequence continues at coordinate 13,629,891 of NW_027176296.1, forward strand.
CTTGATTTTGGGATTAATATTTGTTTTTCTGACTGTGGTCTTGACTGTCACTGTGCTGAGATAGAACTAAAACTCTGGTTCACTGTAGAAGCACCATATTGGCCGAATCTCCCAGCCATCGGCAGCTTCATAGTCTTTTAACTTTCTATTCAAAGAATAGTTGCACAAAATCTCTCTCTTTTGTGTCACTTTTTTTTTTAAGAGAATGCAGCCTTTTTGTTTGAATAAAATCTTTTGGAAATGTTTGGTTTTCTTTATTTGTGAAACTATGGGGAACTAGTTTCCATATTTTTGCATCACTACCCATGAAAGAGCCTGCCAACATCCCATCTCTCATCTCATCTTCAACCACTTATCCGGGTTCGGGTCGCGGGGGCAACAGCTCCAGCAGGGGACCCCAAACTTCCCTTTCCTGCCAACATTAACAAGATAATATTTTGTCCACATGTGTAGCACTTGATTGAAAAGCTCTAAGTATAATTGTGTGTACCCCCGAATCACAGAAAACAAGAATAGCACTAGGGGAGTACGGAGGCAGTTTCCGTAAGTGACTAATTGTGGTAAATGGTAAATGTCTTTTCTAGTCTACTGACCACTCAAAGCGCTTTACAACACATGCCAACATTCACCCATTCACACACACGTTCATACACTGATGGCAGATGCTGTCTGCTTCAATGTCTTGCAAAGACAATGCAACACCGTCAGGAGGAGCCGGGGATCGATTCTCTCAGCAAGAACAAATTCTTTCTGAGAGAATCGATAGAGGCAAAGGGTCATGGAGAAAAGGTATTCCTCATTCATGGTCACTGGCACAAAACAAACGTATCAGTGTTCAAACTCACTCTGACACAATAGCATATCCCCATTCATAATCATCATAACAGATGAAACTATATACCTTTGTTGATGCTCGAAATGAGCCTCTCATTTTAGACTTGTTCCCATGTTCATACAAGGCCCCCCAAGAGCAGAGATGTTGTGAATCTCTTGTCAAGAGATGATCAAACTCCAGTAGGAGTCCCAGTCTTTCATTATAGGATCAGATGATTGGTTGATTGAGATCCGGTTGGCGATAGACTCTTCTAGCTTCTTTTGGAGTGCTCTACGAAGTTTATTGGTATAAGCCGTATTTGAAATACTTTTACCTCTAATAAAGGCTTTAGGGGTTTCCCACAAAAGAGGCGCGGGAATTTGTATTAGTCTTTTTATGAAGAGTCCAAACGTCAGAATCCAAATCCCTTAAATTTAAAGTCAAAGTAGAGATATAGAATCACAGTGGAATGGTCTGATACAGTTATTGGTGAATGTTAGGTGGAGACTATAGATGGGGTGAGTGTTTTATCCACAATGAAATAACATAAAAGAATGAACAAAGTGAAAATAGAGTATTCCTTAGCAGAGAAGTGTTTGGAATCTCCATGGGTTAATGTAACCATATTGGTCCGAACAGGCAGAAGGAGTCTGAGAAACCTTTGAGGGTGCAATGAAGAAAAACAAACAGGTTAGTTCTTCAAACTTAATATTTCAAATAATTCTCATAATATTAAACAGGATGACCAGCCAGGATTCCCTGAGATATAGTGCAGAAGTATGGAGTGCCAACATTTTATAAAGAACTTGCTATAATTTCAAATTATAAAAAAGTTATTGTTTCCCCTGTCTCTCAAAAAAGTAAAACATCCAAAAGAGGAACAAACTCATAATACACACCTCTTTGGCTGTGATAAACACTACCGGCATACTGTTGTTAGGACACATACATGAATGTGTGACCTTAAAAAAAGGTGATGTGTCCTAAGTCATCTAGCAGGTATTTGCCCCTGAGGGGGAATCGTGTTCAAAAAGAACACAGTGACCTAGTTCAGGTGCCACATCAATTATTTTGTCCCGGGTAATAAAAATATAGTACACACAGGTAGAAGTGCCGCAGCCAACTACAAAGACAGAAATGTGTGGGAGGGCTGCCAATAATCTGTCAGGGCAAATTACCTCTGTATTTATTATAAAAGTCTAAATGTGAAAAACCACAAACATCACTTGTGGTGTGCATCTGTGAGACAGAGAGAAAGCAGGAGAGAGAGAGAGAGAGAGAGAGAGAGAGAGAGAGAGAGAGAGAGAGAGAGAGAGAGAGAGAGAGAGAGCCGTACACCGTGTTAATGATATAGTTGTTGTCCTCCCTCAGGCTCATGTCGTACTCTCAACTAATCACAAGCAACTCATATACTAAGTAATGAACACATGGAATTATGTGTATTAACCGTAGCAATTATACCTTATATACCTGCATTTTGATGCAAAGCTGTGACTGGCACCATGCAAAGTCATAGATTCTGGCAGGAATACATCTGTGTGTGTGTGCGTGTGTGCGTGTGTGTGTGTGTGTGTGTGTGTGTGTGTGTGTCAAAATGTATTTGTGTCATGTTTAAACACACCTGTGTTCCCAGGGAAGTGTGTTTTGCTGATACACTGAAAACTGTCCAATCCTCCCTTTATTTAGTTTTCTTTCCCTCTCACCCATGTTGATACTGGCTCAGGGGAAGGGCAGGGAAGAAGAGATGTGTACAGTGGCGGTGGAGAGAGGGATACAGATGTTGGGAAAAAAATGAGAGTGAGAAGAAAACGGGGAGGAAAGGAGTTTGTACAGCATGTGAGAGAAAGAGAGCTAGAGATGGGAAACGATGAGACGGAAACATCTGAGTGTGTTCATTGGACTGATTCCTTCAGCAGTGGTTAAGACAATAAGAGAAGGGAGACAGCACAGCCTCAGTCTTCCTAATACAGTAAACCATGGAGATATTACCGCAGCGGATGCAGGTCTAGGTTCAATCTCAATTTTTAGATTTACTTATGCAAAACTACTTGGTTAGGAAACAAAATGAAAAAGATTGTGTTTTTGGTTTACAAAGTATGTTTGCCATGTAACTTAATTTAAAGTTCCTGTGGAACCCTTTTATATTTCAGTCCGGTCTCCCTAAGAATTTCGGTCCAATATGACGACTCAGCAGCACGTCATTCATTTCCTCTGCCAAACTTCAGTGCCAGCGCAGGAAGAAAGTGTTTTGATTGTGTGCAGACTGTGAACGCAAATTTCCTCTATAGAGGATGATAAAGACTACATCTGAAAAGTGTCTTGTTCATTCACAAAGAGTACATTTTTTTCAACACAACCACAATCTTTCCCTAACCTTGCTTGAATTATAGCAGACCAAAACAGTTCGTAGCATCCGTGTGGAAGAGGTCAAATGTCATCGACCTAGAGTCAGTGGACTGTCGGAGGGAGATCAAGGAGGACAATCAAGGCCATGCACATCTGACTCCAGAGACCAATGTCAATTTGGGGTTCAGTATCTTGCCCAAGGACACTTCAACACAGACTGCAGGGGCCAGGGTATCGAACCTCAGACCTTCTGATTACAACTGGTCTACCTCCTGAACCACAGCTGCTGCTGCTGCGTCATGAAGGGTGAAAGAACCCTGTGTTGAGATTTTATGCTCATGAATAACTCCTCAAGCTCAACAAAATTATTTGTTCTGTTGACAAATGTACATGTGGAGTGTTATGAATTTCAAACTTGAGGTCACTACTGAGGATTTCAACTTTTCAACTGATTCATCCCGACATCTGACAAGATGCTGGTAAAGAAAATAGTTCTCTGCTTTTTGGAAACAGAACAGCACTTACTGCAGCCATTGGCGATGTCAGCTGTAAAGCAAATCCAATTTTAACCAACTTTACATTCTGAAATAAAATCTGACATGAATAAGATATTACAGCTTCATTTTTCCTCTTGTGAGATAAAATAAACTCTTTCTTTTTATGTCTTCTTTAACGTCAGTTGTTACAGAAAGGCTATTCGTACTCTCAGTGGTCATTCTGCTTGTGGTGGTTTCGATAAAAGGATTTTTGCATTTGATCTGAATCCACATAAACAAGGGAAAGGCTTGGAAAAAAGGCATTTAATGCTGAATGTGTGTGTGTGGGCGTGTGTGTGTGTGTGTGTGTGTGGGTGTGTTTTACCCGGGGACATAAATCTGAATACACAGTCACATTGTGGGGACTTGGCTGCCTTTCAAGGGCAAACTGCAAGTCCCCATAACTTACATTATCACATTTTAAAGTGAAGACTTGGTTTAAGGTAATGGTAAGGTTAGGTTAAGGTTAAGGCAAGGTTAGGATTAGGTTAAGGATAGTGTCAAGTTTAGGATTGAGCTGGAAGTGGTTATGGTTATGGTTAGGGTAAGCCTCCAGGAAATTTATGTAAGTCAGTGTAATGTCCCCAAAAGTCACCGTGTGTGTGTGTGTGTGTGTGTGTGTGCGTGCAACAGAGCACGTAGAAAATCTGCTCCTCTACTCTGAACTGAGAAACAAGGTCACCAGTACAAACAGACATGAATGCACACAAACCAACAGCAGTGTGGAGCAGACATACAGGAGAGTCCAGCTGCAGTCAGTGGAAACCTGTGGTGGGGAAAATATTTGGCTCAGGGGCCTGGAAGACAGAGCTGCAGAACCCAACCAGACCCAGACCCGGTCCAAGTCAGGACGGAGGAGAGAGAGGGAGCAGCCTTGGGGCAAATACCAGGCTGCCGGAGCGAGACAGAGATATTTCTGCCTAAACCTGACAACCTGAGAGGACTTGATGTGCCAGGATTAAGGGAAGCTAAATTTCACACATAATTGCTCGGGTTTGGGTTGGGCTCAACCATCTTGTTGAAAAATACTATAAGTAATTTAGCAGTCAAAAACGAGCAATTTAATGTTTTGCTCATGGCTTGTGCTCAGGTTGAAGTCTTTTCAGGCTGGAGTCAGGCAAGGACGTACTAGGAATGGACTTTTTGAGTGATCAACCAGGCCGATACACAACCCACGCAAAGATAACTGAACAATATTTATTAACAACAACTTCAGTGAAAGAGATGTAAAATATAGGCGAAGCGGTGATCCAACTTTTTCAGTCCCGATACAAATACCTCGGCTTATCGTGCGAGACCGAGTACAGATCAGATACCAGTGTTTAACTAATAAGCTGTGTGGAAGTGATTGGGATTCTTCTTTTAAGTGTGAAGCAACATCAGGCTTTTCCTAACTTTGTAAAACAAAATGTAAAAATGTATACTGTACATAAATTTAAGAAAACCTTCTGCAGGCTGTTGACACTTTTGCAGGCGGTGGAAACTAAAAAAAAACACGACTTCAATTTGAAAATGGTGGCACTAGCATCCTGGCTCTGGCTCAATCTACACCTCCACAGCAGATGCACCATCCTAGCCAGCGTGCGAAACACCTTCCCGCATAACATATCTCTTCTACTCACCATTCATATTTGTGAATAAATGTTTTGCAGTTTGAGCAATGAAAATTAACAGGCATTAGTATGCTTTTAAAAGACATTTTAGTGACAATTGCAAATGATAAATAAATGTCTGATGATTCAAGAGATCCCACTTTTTTGATATTGAGGCTTTCAGGTGATCTGAAGTGTCAATCAATTACTGGTGAAGTGTAATCGACTTTTTGAAAAATGTATCATTTCCAAAAAAGGCACCTGATGTAAAAGGCCAGCTAGCCAAACCCAAACCTAACTAACCTAATCTCTATTGTCTTCGGTCTTACCGCTTCAGCTGCAGAGCATTGACTAACTGTTGAACTGGTATCGATGGGCGTAATGGGCCGTAAACTGGTGCATAATATAAGTGGATTGACAACGCATCTCTCTCGCTCTTGTTTTTTTATAATGGGCTTCTTTCGCTGCCCCCAGAGTGACCAGTCCAGTCTGACTATGGGGTCAGGTGAGATTCATAATTTTAGCTGTAACTTGATATTGGTTTAACGAGGCGACAACCTCAGGTTCGGCCGAGTGAAGCCGATGCGGAAGTGTCTGAAAACTTGCATTCCCTCTCCTGGCCAGCAGGGGGCGACTCCTTTGGTTGCAAAAAGAAGTCAGATTGCATTGCAAATGACTTCTCATTTGATTTATTTCCTCAGTAAACATGAGTTTATGGTCTCAATCTCTAGTTTCAAGTCTTCTTCAATACAGCACGATGTTCATTTAGTAAATTATCGTCCATTTAGAGTCAAACAAATCATAACGCAGGATGTGCTTTACGATGGACTTACTGTGATTGACAGGTCGCTGCCACTACCAGAGCCGTATACAGTGTCTCTACGTCACTCCTCCACATTCCAAATATGGTCACTTCCGTTCATTGGCTGCAAAAAAACAACATAGCGACGGCCGTCATCCAAGATGGCGACAACGAAATCGCCGAACTCGAGGCTTCAAAACGTCAGTCCACAAACCAACCATGACTACGTCCACTTCTTATATACATATGGTTTAACCACTGCTAAAAAAAGAAATCGTCTCCAGAGCTTAACGTAGCATTTTATTTGATTTACGTTCGGTTTGTTTGTTCAGTCAAGAACCTTTGATAGAACACACAAAGAGAATTTTCCAACTGAGAGAGAAGTATGAAGCGGGTGAAAAAATGAGTGACCAGATGATTTGCCATTCAAATTTGAGGTTGGCCAATGACGGTATGTACGTCTCAGTGTCAGCTAATCTCAAAATCAAATATCGAGAGCAAACTTTTCGCCAAACACTGAGAAAATATTGAAATGCGCCACCCAGGAGTCCAGAATCAGTTTACTCCGTTTTCTTGACACGCCATCCCAACAGTACGGTGCGTGCCAGTGGTTCAGGTCCAACTTAAAATGTGATACAGGGGTCATAAAATACTCAACTTAAGAATGGCGTGGAGGATTTGGGGAACGGGAACATTTTATAAATGGTATTATAAAAGGTATTTATAATGTAGGTGGTCTGCTTTAGTGTGACTCTGGGTTTTGGGGTAATGATCCAGGGCGCCAAAAGAACACTTAAAGCGCAGGAAGAGTGCCACGGAGGAATGCACACAGGCCTGTTTAAGTCTTAACTCATGTCAGTGAACTGGATTTAGAATGTTTGGAGGAAACCAACCGCAGTGTCGACAAAAAAATGTAGACATTAACATTAGCTTCACAGTTGGACTCTCTGCCTCTTCTACATTCTCTTTCTGCCGTTACGATTTTTAAACATCAGTGAAACATTCTTCCAGGTTTCATCATCTTAGCAGTTAAAGAAGTAAAAACACAACAGATACAGATCATTTATAGATTGATTCACGAATAGCATGGTCTAAGAATAGTACATCAATGTAAAATCAAGCCTAGTTTGGATTCTCAGTCATATAAAAAAACAAAACTTGGCAATTCAAGGGTCAGGGTCTTTCTTCTTGGCCAATCAGAGACCTTGTCTGATTGGTCAGATTGTGCACCCATGCAAGTGAGGTTCATTAGAGTAGTGCGGCCGTACTTCTCTGCATGGTTGAGGAGGGAAAGTATAACAAGGAACACGTTTCAATCATGATCGGTAGAAATATTCGGGCCAGTAGATTCTTGACCCACTTGCCCGTTCATTTGTTAATTCTGATTAAGAGTAATTGTTTTTAAGTTGCTCAGGGATTTTATTAACTCAAAAGAAAGAATAAGTAGAAAACTGACTATTATTCTGTGTTTATTGGTGACATTTGTGTTTAGCTCAGTGTTCAGTTTGTTCTAGAATGTTGGAAATAATTTCCTCCTATGTTTTTAATTCTACAAGCAAGTTGTTGTATTTCATTGAAATACTGTAAGGAAAGAGGCAGAACTTAGTACACTTAATTATCAGTTGATTTATCACAATTAATATCATTATTGCAATATTCAACATTATTGCATGCCCTGTATTTTCCTCATTAGGTGAAGCACTGGTGATTATCTACTAAAGCTCAACCTCAGACCAATTAATCTGATGTTCAGACCTGCTTTCTAATCAGATTAGCACATGAGCCATGAAAACTACATGGTACAAGACCCGCTGGCTTAAAGCCGTCACTACCTATGACTATACCTTAGCATTGTGCTCAACTGTCCAGACCACAGGCTGGATTTACAATGTGGCAAACAAAAAAAAATTAATGAGGGAGGAGAGAGGATGAAAGGGAGGGACAGGGAAAAGACAGACCAATGTGGGAAACTTCTAACCAGGCTTCCAACTGGATTCCTGCTCTCAGAGCTGACCGCTGGAACCTATCCTTCAAAACAGAGAGGCTTAGATAGAGAATTTAACAGAGATAATGGGTTTAAGGGGAAAAAGTCATATCTATCTACAACATATACTGTATTATGTGTTGTTTGTAAATGGATCATGGATTGTTTGTGCTAGTTCACAGCTTTTGACAAAGCTTTAGCTCACAGTTACACAAACTGTGACTCAGTTCTGCACTTGGACGGTCTTATCCAGCGTTCTTAGCGATAGCTACTAAATCAATGCGCTGTAATTCGTAGCTATCCCACCAAATTAATTTGTATGTAATCCACGTAATCATGAACCAGGAAGTATGAAGACCGTACAAACCCACGCAGGGCGGGAGGGAATGGAGGGGGATGGGTGAAAACAAAAAACTTTCACCCAGGTCTCCAATGTTCGTGCCTCTTGTGAAACGTGGAGTCAACAATAATCAATTTGACGTGTAACTGCCGTACTTCAGTAACACCCCTTCTGTAGTCATTTTAACCCAAACCATGATGTTTTTCCTGAACAAGTAGTTTTGTTCCCTTAACCTAACTAAGTTGTTTCTTGTGAAGACGGAAGTTTATTTTGAAAAGACTGTATTCAGACTCCACGGGCAGGAGTTGACTTGTGTTTCCGGAATTTCATCGGAAATAAACGCATGAAAAATGATCAGTAACTTTTTCGAATCGTTGTATGACGATACGTTTACTGTACAGCGCCAAACAGCAGACAAGGTGGAGCATTTAGCAGCTAATGATACATATTTCCGACTTTTCTTTCTCAGAAAGTGAAAAGGAGACACGATAGTTGTGTGAAGAGCTTGGTACAAGATGTCAATTTCTTGGTAACAAGTTAAATACACAAATGGTCAAGTCAAGCGCTTCAAGCAATTTAAACAATTTAAATCTCCTCATGTGTTAAAGTGTGGAAGCTACCAAGTAAGGTCCTGAAGGTACACAAACCTAAAGAAGGGTAGTATGTTAGATGTATGTAGGAGATTTCATATCTTTGAAGAAGTGCAGATTGCTAACTTCTTCTTACTACCTTTAGAGTAAGACCTTCATAGATTTTCAAATATTCAGCCAGTGGGCAACCTCAGTTCTTTGACCAACAGTCCAATAAAGATGGCCCAGTTATTCAAAACAGTTCAAATAAGGTATACTTGTGAACGAAAAATGTAAAAATAAAAAAGTTTCTAGAGTATCCAGCTCCATTTGCATCTGTATTTACTCCATACAGAGGAACTTGTTTTCCTCTTTGTTTCTCAGCTCTTACCGCCCAAACGGTGACTAAAATACTCTACTTTGCCTCTCGGAGTTACAAGTCTTTTATCATTCATGTGCAGCTAACCTTAAAAAGAAAAAAAAGCTGCTTTCATGTTTAACATCTTGTTTCTGGCAGCACTGTGGCATTCTACATCATGTCAAGTCGGGATCCAAACTACACACAGAGAGCACATTCCACATGAGGAGTGTTTCAGCGAGATTATTGTGTGTCATCTATGAGACATCCCAGGTTGAACAAAGCACAGCAGGCATGCCAGAGACAGCATTTTTAGCAAATATAAATTATCTTGAAGCGGACATCGACCCAGGAGGGAAAACTCTGCCGTCTGAAGTGTATTAAATCTAAAAATATAAGGGAACGAGACATGCTTGCTCTCCCTAGGAGGCTACGGGTCGTTCATACATCATATTTATGTTGGTCATGTATTATCACATGGGGCCTCAGCCTTTGTGGAAAAGCAGAGCATTGTCATGAGGGCAATAATGTGTCCATATTTATATCTGTACCAAGTCTGTTCTGTTTTCTTCTACTCTGATGAGAACGGACAAGACCCAAACCTCCAGTGCTAACCTAGAACTGTTACTGCTAGTAGATAAATTAGTTTGTGGTAGTGCCAGGAAGTTCGCCATAGAATACCTGAGATTGGCCCTCTAAAAATGTTGAGCTTTCGAGATTTTCTAAATGAAACTGCTTAAAGGCAAAAAGCAAGCTAAACTTTTTTACCCAGTGAGTTTGTGACACTGTTCAAGGTTGTGTTCTGAGAGCTGTCAATTTATTTGGTGATAAGTAAAAGCCAAGTAGGCATCCTGGAGGCAGTGAGAACTAGTGTTTCGTCCAACTACGTCTGAAGTCTGTGGGCAGACTTTAGTTGCACAACCGCGCATCCTGGTGATCCTTGGTCCTCGCAAACAATTATTATTTAACAACAGCACCTGGCAAACTCTGCCCGTCCACAACACAACTGTGGTTTGGTTTGCCTGCACGTTCCTCCAGACCTCTGACCCATAATCCTTGACCCTGACCGTGACCTGTCACCCTTGCCGTGCCTCGTGGTTCCCTTCGTGACAGTGGATGATCACCTGTTTCCTGCAGACCCAGAAGACAAGAAGTCCTCCATCCTTTGGGCCTGAGGGATGCTGCATGAAGCACACTAAAGTACACACCCATAGACACACACATGTCCATACTGACAGACATGCATCCCTTCACCTTGAGCTTTATAAACTGCCCATGTTACAACATAAACAACCATGGAAAGTCAATACAAGGCATGTGAGATGGTGCGACTGGTCGGACAATGAAAGTGAAACAGGACGATGCAGAGTTTGAGCATTTTCAAAGAAGGACAGCGCTGTTGGTGGAGTCAAGGGTAAAGGAAGAAACAATGTAAATACTTGAGCGTGATAGCTAATTCTTGACCTTGAGACAAACCTTGACAAATTTTAACTTAATGTCCAGGTTCAAGGGCAAGCGCCCTGGGATCTGTACAGGGACGGTGCTGGAAACCTTAGCCGGACAGCCTGGGGGCTGGACAGGGGCGGAGCGGGATACCTCAGGTAGAACACCTGGGGGAATGGCAGACAGACAGAAACTCTCTAGACCAAGATGCCGGAAGCCCCTTGGAGAACTGGCAGGAGGACGACGAGACAGGAGGAGCATCATTGGAGGACAACCTTTAGGTCGGCAGCGACCTAGGCAGAAGCGCTCTGGGGCACAGACCGGTGGTTGGCAACGTAGGCGGGACCATCTGGAACACATCGACGGAGACAAGACCGCACACAGGAAACAAGGAATAGATGTCGGCTGGACTGCCAACTGGGGACAAGGGATGAGTGTTGGCAAGGCCTCCGACTTGGAATCAGAAACTTGGATCGGCAAGACCTGAAACTGGAAATAAGGAACAGTTTTCTGCTGGGTGTTGATTGTCGAGCTGGACTGCATAGACTTTGGGTTGCTGCACAGCCGAGGCATGCAATCGCTGGGTAGTCAAGTCTCTGAGTCCTGATACCTAGGTAGGATTGCCAGGCGAGTTCCCCTGAAAAGGGGACTGCTCAAAGTCAACAGGGTCAGGATCAAACAGGAGGCTAGTGGGCCGAGGTGCGCCTTGAAAAGATCACATCCTGGAGGCTAGCCGATCGTGGTGCTGGCTGGAGGCTAGCAGGCTGCAGGCTCAGGAACCCAAGGCTAATAGACTGTGGGTTTAACTGAATAACCATTTGCTATAAATGGTCCACTTCATGCCACAATTGTCTCGACTGAACTGACAGAATTTATGGACTAAACTACCAAATAAGATCCAAATCAACAAACCAAAATCAGCTTTGAAATGACCCATTTTCCCTCTAAACCTTCAAGGGTCGCAACAGTAATTGCTGTTGACGTGCAATGTACATGTTCAGTGTTCGCCCCCACCACTGCCTCTCCAGTGTGTCACAATGCAACCTTTACTCGAGTTTTTTGTTACATGGGTTTAAATGCTGTCCAAAATTCTTTCCATCCATTAAAGAAAGACGTAATGAGGAGGAACTCTGTTTTCGTGGGTTGCAGTGTGAAAGAGTCTCTTCTGTTGGCTGTCGGACAGTTAGGGGCACCAGCAAGGACGTCAGGAGGCCAGCGTCACAGCTGAAGGGTGTTAACCACCACTGCTCATCACTTCAGCTCAGAAACGAAGTGATTTCACTGACCGTTCCCTGTTAAGTCATCATCATTTCATCATCTTCATGGCCGTCATTCCTGTCATCATTCCGGAGGGAAAGCGCAGTCAAATTAACTCCACATGAGCTCACTGCTGTGCCTGCACGTAACACACGGTTACGGACCACCACACTCACACGCATAATTCTCCTGCCCGTGCTGGAAGACATATTTTTTATGTTAAGAAAAAGAGTATGCGTGTTTTCACTGTTGCCAGGGGAAACGAGGCTCAAACACAGAGCGAGAGCAACCACACACACATTCATTCATTCAAACCCAGCCGTACATTCTACGCATACACCAGCGCAGAACATGAGCCAGGCCGGGCGCCCTCTCGGCTTCCACGTTCCCTGGAGAGTCGCAGGCGTGTCCAAGGAGGGGTTTTTTTTTCAGCAGAACTTAGGGTATTTTCCAGCGCTGGCCTCCTCTCCATTAGCCTGGCTGGTCTACAAAGAGGCTCTGGCAGTAAATCCACTGCTCAGCTTGTTATGGCGCAACAGCTCTGACAAGGAAGAAATGTCACAGGGCCCCGCTGCCAGACCACAGCGAACGGCTGGCTAAAGACGTGAACGAGAGCCAAGAGGGGATTCCTGCAACACACACGTCACCACAGCGGAGGTGGAGAGCTGTGGAGGTGTGTGTGTGTCGGGGGGATTATGGATCCAAGCCAGGCCAGAGCCTTTTCCTATGTGGATTCTTGCTTGTGTGTGATGTGTGTGGGTCCATGGTTATATGTCAAAGCGTTTTTTTAAATGTTGGAATATACTTGTGTGTGTGAAGGTTAGTGCATACATCTATATGTGTGTGTGTGTGTGTGTGTGTGTGTGTGTGTGTGTGTGTGTGTGTGTATTAACAAAAGGAGGAAGGGATCATTTAATTCAGTGATCCGCCCCAAAAACCGGAATGATGAATTACTGAAATGGATAATTCTGCTTTATCACAACTTAATATATCACAACATCATTGGCAATCATTTATTTCAGTTAAAAACAAGATTGTACTCATCCAGTTAACTTTGACCTATTATACTTGCCCAGGATCTAAGCTGAAAAGAACTGAAATCATCATTTGATTGGATGATTTTCTGCAGCGGATTAATCCACATTTTGCCGTATTAACTGTATTGTTTCTGTATCATAACGCAGACCAGGGCGAGAAAACATCACTAGCACACAGACAGGAGCCCCTTTGTACTTAATAGTTGTGAGAGCAACAATAACAATGGTGATTTTTTTTCAGCCAGTAGTTATGGCTTTAATGTCAGTTGGTAAAATATAGTTTGTCCCTCATGACAGTTCGTTGTGTCATACTGGCGACTCCTCACCGCCTTTGGAAGGCAGCAGGTATCTGTTCCGGCTCCAGTATCCGAGACGATGTCACCGTCAAGCCAAAATTACACTCGGCAGATCTACTGGTTACATTGGTTGCCCAGTTGCTCAGAGGTCCCTGCGGCCGATCGACCCGGTCACGGCTGTTTTCTGTACTTCCACTCAGCACTTATTGTATTCATACTAGTTTGTTGCACTTATTGTATTCATACTAGCTTGTTGCACTTATTGTATTCGTTTGTTTCTGCACTGTACTTTTGCTCTGGTTTATGCTCTTAGATGCTTGTGTAAGCAAGGAGATGCACTTATGACTTCTGGTGACCAGTAGTTCTCTTGAATACCTATGTTGAATACACTTATTGTAAGTCGCTTTGAATGAAAGTGTCTGCTAAATGACTGTAGTGTAATGTAATGTACATTTTGCGCAACCAGCATCCCGGTGCTTATGTGCACATCAAACGGGTCGCTTTGATTGATTATTCGACACGGTTTCTTCTACATGTGTTTGAGAATGACGCATTGAAAACAGTTCACACAGTTCCACTGAATAGTGATTCACTTAAAAGAACTTGCTCAGTGTACCCTCAGGACGGACTGTAATTTCTGATACCACCCCGTGATCAGGTGTGCCAACGGAGCCTAGGCCACGAAATTACCAAAAGTGTTTAGAAAGTTCTTGACACACTCGGCGAAGCGCACTTGACTGCGATCTGGCAGTGCTGCTGGTTTCATGAAAATAGAGCCTGCATTGTCCTTTTGTGTTTACAGAGAGAGCTAACCAGCGACTTAGTGGAGGTAAGGAGTTCCGCTCTGTGAGGAGAAAAGTACTGACAGCTGCTGATTCTGACAAAAGACAGGATGGTCGTCTGAAGCGTGATGCGTCATTTTTAACATATTGAATAAAAACACTGCACATGAATAAGCCCGTTATTGTCTGTGTGTTTAATAATTATTTTCTTAAATGTAAGTGCAATCCCTCGCAGATGGATACACACACATAAGTTATACGTTCGTTTTTCTCTGTGTGGGAAAATGGACGTGTGGCATGACAGAATATGAAAAGCGTTGAGTCTCACGGTCGATGCGTGAGAGTGGACAGCCAAATGAAACATATTTTCAGGATACATGGTTGACTGGTAACAGCACAGCCCTTCAAGCTGGTTTTAGTGTTTTGCAGGTGAAAACGTTTTGTTGCATCTGAGCTAAATTTTACAGGATAGAAAACTTTTTCTTCAGACTTCTAGAGGCTTTGTTTCAACTATTTGATCCATGTGTTTCAACTCGCAGCAGCTTCCATAGGATCTCCTGGGTATTCCACCTGATGAATGTAAGTCCTATATTCTCTCTCCTTTTAGCTCTGGTTTTGGTCTCCACCATCTCCTGAGAAAATGATCCGTCTCGATTTGATGTATCGTATATATAACAATATTGATTTGTGCAGCTTTATCATACATTACAGTATTGAATTGAATTGCTATTTTATTTTTTTTAAATGCAAAGGGGGAATGCTATCCTACATATGGCTGTGGTCAGTTTTATTGCACCATTTCACCTAAAGCTGAGATGATCACACTTTGGAGGCGGAGGGGAGCAGAAAGAATGCATTAACAGGAGATATTTTACAACATAGATCCTAGTTATTCATGTTTTGGAAGTGGACCATGATGACTGTTTTAGCAATTGCTGCGCTCATGCAACACATCCTCACACACACACGCACACACACACACACACGCACACACACACACACACACACACACACACACACACACACACACACACACACACACACACACACACACACACCGTGGGTGCTTAGTTACTTCCATATTCCTCCCAGCGGTTGGTTCGGTGTCCAGAAGAGATTCAACAACCACGATATTTATTATTGCTCTGCGTGTCCGTGTGCTCTCGGGGCTTTCGTCCAGCCCCGTTCTGTTACAGAATCTCATTTGTCTCTGGCAGGGACGGATCATTACTAAAGCCCCGAGCCCCGGGGAGCACTGGAGAAAGGTATTTCTCACTAGTGGTGACTCCAGATGCTGAGGAGCATTTCTCAGATTCACTGTAGTCACTGAATGGTGGCTGGATGGGACCGCTTTGGCCTGGAAAAGGTTTCAACTTGCAGGCTTTGGACATTCACATGTTTTTAATTTTCCACTAGTTTGTCTTGTTTACATATCGGTATCATGGCTGCATGAGTTTTAGTTTGTTAATTTCAGTGTTGCCAGTGTGGATTTTATTGATTCCGATTTAAATCCTGCTAATTGGGTTTCTTATTGAATCATGTTTCCACTTCTTGACAAGATTTTAGAAGGAAAACAAACATTTTTGATTTAAAAAAAACACCTTCAGGTTCAGCAGTTAATTCTAAAATACACCGCCAAAAATGCAAAACACAAGATTCTGAAAGCCTGTTGCTTAGCAAATTCCCAGTCTTTCAGTATTTGGAACATGTTCCAATTCAAAAATCGCTTCTCCTTTCTTTTTAGGCCAAGTAGAAACAAACATGGCATAACAGCACATCAGAGTTGGAATTTCTCACAGAACTCCTCATGTTGTATAAAATTTCCATTAAAATCCATAAAATGAGCCCAAATCCCTTAAGATTTAAATTCCTCTATGGACATTGATTTTCTACAGAGCAATATGTATCTGTTGTTCCACAATTAACATATTCATTTCCAATTGAGAAGAACTTGCTCATTGAAAGCAATGAGCGACAATAAAAACACATTTGTTTGATTGGGAACAATAAACCAAAAAGAGTGTCTATTTTTAATGAAAGATTTTGGACATCAAGCAATCCGGTCACGCCACATTATGATTTATGACATTTGTTTCTCCATATGAACTTAAAATTTACATTACTTATTAACTTAATCATCCTTGTTGCTATAGGTAGGGAGAAGGACGGGTAAATGAGTCTGGATAAACTTTCCATTTTGCAAAATAAACTCTGTTTATTGTAATATATCTCTGCAGACACCGGTTTAGAAATGACTTATACTTCCAAATATTTCTATTGTGAGTTGTTTTATCCTTAGAAATAACAATTCCCAAATATGTAACCTCATTCTTAATCTTTATATTAAATAACCGCTGCAGGCAATACTCATGCTTTTCAAAATTGGTTAATTTCATTTAAAAAACATAAAGTTGTGTCATCTGCCAACTGACTTAGGCTGTCATTATTTGTCTTCCCATCACAATTATCCCTTCAACATGATTGTTTTTGATTAAAATAGATAACATCACTGCAACCCCTATAAAGCATAATGGTAAGCTATCCCATCCTTTTGGTTCCATTATATAATGTTTCAATTACATTTATAAATCTCTCTCCAAATCCAAAATGATCCAGAGTTTTTAGTATCAAAAGGATGTGTCACAGGATGTCACAGGATGTTCCACAGAATCAAATAACCAGGGGTCTCATTTATAACTGTTGCATATACGCACAAAACGGGGCCTGAAAGAGACGTACGCCACTTCCCACGCAAACGTGGTGATCTATAAAAACAAAGTTGACGGGAGAATATGCGCACCTGTACGGAAACTCTGACCCATGTGTACGAACATCTTGGAGACGCAGTTGGTGAGTTGGTGAATTGAAGCCAGATTGCAGAAATGAAATGTGAGGGATCATTTTACATTTAATTTCATCTCGTATCACACGTTACTTTACACATTCAAAACCAGCAGTGTCATTTGTGCTAATGAGCCATAAATATTCCATAAGCACTTTTCACTTCTAAAATATAAAAGTATTAAGACTCACAAATTAAATTCCGCTCAATATTCGTCAGTGCTGTCTCGCCTCCACATTCCCCACCTACGGAACGCAGAGGAGAGGGCCGGACTGTCTGGTAATAAGGAATGAAGTGGTTGTAGAATTCCAACATAACCTATATAGTGTTAAAGCATTGCAGCACTTTTCAATAATATTACTAACGTAGTCCGCCTACAGTATTTGTGAGTAAAACCCGCTGCAGTGAACACGACTGTGCTGGCATGCTCACGGAGCGCACTGGAGGTTCCGGCGGACACACACTGTGCTGTGTGTGCCTTCTCGTCGCCTCACACGGCACATTTTCCCTACCTGCTAATACTGTATGGATCGTGTGAATTAGTAAAGTGTGGAAATAAAGCCAGTGACAATCGCTCCGTATTCTCATTTTGAGTCTTAATGCAGGCCAAGTTCACCGTAACAAACTGTAGATGCAGGAATTGTGTTCACCTATCAAACTTCCATTTCCAAATGATATCCAGGGTGATGGATACCCTAATTGACATGATAATCTTGGCAAGGTGTGGAGCAATTTGTCTGATTATAAATACTGCGGTAACACTTGTGCGTAATGCTGCATGATGGATGCATGGCACCGCTAGAGGACTTGGAGGGAACAAGTGTTCAGGGACCATGAAGATGTCCTGGTCCATAATGATGACTAGCATAAAAGACAATTTAGATTTCTTAGAGCTGTGCTGAACTGGGTCCAGCATCAGACAGGCCAACCAGACAGAACCGTACCACCCCGGTACAAATACAAGTACTGACCACTCTGGGGTTTCTGGAAACCGGCTGTTACCAGCGGGAATTAGCCGACAGGTAGGTGTTTGATTTGATTAATACAATATTTACCTTTCAAGCCCCTTTGGTGAATATCATTTTGTTAAATAATATCTTTAGGTCTGGGATATCGCAGCCGCGCCCGAGTTCCATAATGCCTGTCTTGGATGGCATTATTAAAATGAGTAGTCGATACATCAACTTTCCTTACACTGTGGGCGAACAGGCCAACATTAAAAGGCAATTTGCAGCAACGTCTGGTTTCCCAAATGTAATTGAGGCCATTGATTGCACTCATATTGCTATGAGTTCCCCAAATGAAAACAAATATGTGTATGTTAATGGAAAGCACGTCCATTCGATTAATGTCCATGTTATATGTGACTCCAACATGGTCCTGACTAATGCGGGGGCACGATGGCCTGGCTCAACACATGACTCCTTTATCCTGACGTATAACAGTGTAGGAACAGACTACAGGTGGGCGCTGAGCGTGATGGCTGGCTTCATTGTAAATTATAAAACAACATAGTAGAAATTCTAACCATTCAGGCCAGATGTGTAGTTACTCTCAGTTATAAACCCCAGATGATAGAGGCTGGAATGCAGAGGAAATGCGTTGTAATGTGACTCAGTTATTGAGCGTGCCATCAGCAATTGAGGAGGCCGATCTTCAGATGCCTCAGGGGGCAGACTTTTATACCACCCAAAAGAAGTTTGCAAGATAATCAGGGCGTGTAGCGTTCTGCACAATGTGGCGCAGAGGACTGGCATTCCTCCTCCTCCTCCTCCTAGCCCACCACCACCACCACCAGCATGAGGGACCCTGACCCACAGCCACCTCCTCGACAACAAGGATATCAACAGGGAGCAAGGGTCCGTGAGGATGTAATGTAGCGTTTGGTTCATTTTTCTACAAGATCTTTTAGTACTTGAAATGTCACTCAACACAACCCTTTATTTGTGTTGCTATGACAGCTATAGTGGCGATTGTGTCCCTTTGACTTTGTAGGACCGCATCCGTTCAAACCCGCCCACTTCCAGGCGTGCTCTGACGGTGGGATGTTATATTTTATTTGGACTTTATTTGGACAACCTTCAGATCAGACCAATTTTTTTATTTTGAATCTCTGGCACCGTTCTCTCAGTTGCACTCACTCCATTGACAGCTGCAGCGTCATGTTGCCACTCACTGCATTTAAATAAAAATGTTGACACCCGCTGCTGTGACCACCAAACAAAATGTCCTTTCTGACCTCCACCTCACCCACAAGTACCTCAACTTTCATTCATTCATGAGGTGCTTTGCATTGACCATTTATATGGTTGAATGAGTGCGGGGTATGAGGCTGAACCACGTGCGCCCATTTCCATGTGGACTGTGGTTTATAAAGAGGAAACCACCTGCAGTGTGCGCGTCAGATTTTTTGTTGGAGTACGCCATTTTTGGCTTTTGAGCTCACGTACACTTTTAGTATGGCTCCTACGCACAGTTTTATGAATGAGACCCCTGGATGTACTCACACCAACACAGGGGCCAAATCCCAACGTCCCCCCTAAACCCTAAGCCCTGAACCCTCAAGGACTTAATTGACGTCACCTGGTAAGTGGTTGAGTGTGAGAGGCTGCAAGGGCTCAAAATGGTGTAAATATGAATGGGACAGCACTTTGCTGCAACATATCACGTTACCATGAAAACGACAAAAAACTAGATGTATAATTGTGTGTATTTATTTTATACTTTGTACTCCCTGATTTGAACGTCTTCAGACTCTTTCCTCACAAGATGAGGTCATTTCATATAATCTATGTACTTGTTTTTGTCAAAACATCTTTGATGACAAAATCAAATATTTGATGGATGAATAAATAAATATCCTTTGACTTCAAGTTTATTTTTTGTGTTCCATCTTTAACTCTTAATGTTTCTGAGTAAATATAAGACAGGCTGAACACACGTGAGCCGTCCTCTTTGTTTACCTTTTTTTTTAATGTCGCCAATGCGTCCACTGGTTACCCCGTGTTTAACGTCACGTCGCTATGACTTGTGGGTAATTCCCTTAGGCTAACCATGCTGACTTACGGAAAGGGTTCATAAAGGGCTCAAAATGTCTGTGAGAGAGAGCCCTCAAACACTTGAGGATTTGACAGTGGGACATCCTTAAACCCTCACGGACTTTGCGGGAGCACAAAGTCCGTGAGTCCGTAAGGGGGGACATTGGGATTGGGCCAGGCTCTTGTTCGTTCTTTCTCTTCCCGGCTGATAAAAACAGTTGCTGAAAAAAACAATTCAGGGAAGATAATGCTACATTTGGCACATAGCTAAATAAGCTAGCTAGCTAGCTAGCACGCCAAGGTAGCAGCTATTTCTGCAACCTCGCAGACAATAGCTTCACAAACTACTTTTATAATCGGTATTAAGAAAGACAATATTAAGGCTAATATTATTTTATCTACCAGATTTCCGTGTACACTCCTTTAAAGCTTTTTCTTCCATCCTTCTTATGTTATGCATTTTCTTTCTGGGGACTCTCCTGTGTCTCTTCAGGTGCTGTCCTCCCCCACTTTGCAGCTGCAGAGAGTGGAGGAACACAGCTGAGTTCAATCACCCATTAGGACCGGGCCAGTGGGCCAGTTGGCAGCTATTCAAGCTGTATGTGTGTGTGTGTGTGTGTGTGTGTGTGTGTGTGTGTGTGTGTGTGTGTTTGTTGGTTTGGTCTCTGCTCAGTGATTTCAACTCCCCTCTGGAGGGAACGTGCTTTTGTCAGCCTTGTGCTGTGGTCTTTTAGATTTAAGACTTAATTTGTTGCTTTTGTTTCTTCATTGCCACTTTCCTTTTAGGAAGCAGTATTCAGTTGGCTTCATTATAAGTATTTCATTTTATTGATTATACATTCCTATAGTTATTTTCTTCCTCTGGGTGTACTTATCATTACTTTCCTCATCCTGTGGACTAATCAGTCAATTACATTTTTTTTTAATTCCATTTTCATATAAACATACTTCAATGAATGGAGTGGATGAATATTCTGTATATCTTACTAGTTTACTTTTTTATATAACTTCCTATTTAAGTATACAAGTAACTATGAAACGGATTATTTCATATATATATATTTTCTGCATGAGTCCATCTCAAGAATTAAAAGAATTAAAGGTTGTATTTATTGTATTAAAGACAGTATCTATTGCATTTAGTTTAAATTCTGGATCCCCAAAATGTCCTAAATATTAATAATTTCATCTTCCTTTATGTTTATTGCCTTTGCAATTTTAGATTTGCTCCCTCGGTTAGGCTTAAACCAGGAGTAACTATTAACGGCCATATTTAAACTTCTCCTCCGCATCATATCAATTGTCATAAAGCCTTCAACCATATTATTTCACTGCAACTTTCCAAATCTAGAAGGCCATTTTTCTTCTGATGTCATGTTCCAGTCACCACTCACTCATTGTCTGTGCACACACACACACCCACACACACATACACTTTCATGCACTCAGAGGCAGGGCATTGGAGGTGATGGGAAATATTAATCCTCGCTCATTTGCAATTGCATTAATTGCTCATCTGTTGTTCTTTTAGTTCTAGTGTTTGTCTGCCCTGTCAGACCTGACAGCCCGTCTGATGGCTGGGACAGAGGCGCCTGCTGCCATTACAAATACACACTGCTTATTGCATGCAACACAAAAACTGGCACACACAGTATATGTGCCTTTGAACTGCAGCCAGAGCTTCGTGCCTGCTGATTGTTGTGTGTGTTTGCCAAGCAGTAAAACGTGGGCCCTTCTGATACTTTACTCTGTCTCTTATGGAGGAGTCTATAGGGTAGGGCACAGACTTAATGTAATGACAGTTGTCTCCTGTTGTACTTTTGTGTAAGCAATGAAAAACTGCAAGGAAATAACATAATACTAACAGCAGTTTAGGTTCTGCCTAAACATTGACAAGTGATGGATTTTATGTAAAGCCGTGTTGTGCCCTGTTGGTGCCCTCCATCATCAAAGATGTTCTTTGTTCTTTGTTTTATTTCAAGGAACTATTCAGAGATAGTTTTTTGCTGTCTTCCCCACAGCCGGATGAGACATTGTGAGGAGTTTTGTAAAAAGGAGAGACTAATTTGGTTTCCACTTCTGCTAGAAACCCGCTAATCTGAATGTGTGGAACTATATGTACATGTTTATATTACTGTGATGTTTGCTGATGTTCTTACTCCATGTCTGTTCCTGTCTGGAATACAGTATATCTCTCTGAGATATCAGGAACATCATGATGAATGATATACCCTGACAGATGTGAACTTAGACCATAGACCATTTAGAAGAAGTGGATGCAGTCGTCTTGACGTCACCCATTGGTACTGCCATTTTGAAGCCTAGGGTTTGGCATTTCGGCCGTCGCCATCTTGGAATTTGGAAACCAAACCATATTTGGACTGCGAAGGAGTGACGTAGAGACGTCGTATACGGTTCTGGTAGCGGTCATGACCTGTCATTGCTTTATGGTCTATTTGACTCTAAATGGACCATAATTTACAAAATGAACATCATGCTGTATTGAATACGACTTTAAACTATGGATTGGGACCATAAACTCATGTTTACAATGTTTACTGATGTAGTAAATCAAGTGAGAAGTAGAGTCATTTTCAGACTTCTTTTTGCAACCGCAGTCTTTGACAGCCTGGTCAGTAAAGAAAATGCAGATTTAAGGCACTGCTGCACTGGAACTGGAGGTTGCTGCCTTGTGTAAACTAACTACTAGTTATAGCTTCCACCTTCGTGCACACTGGACACACTCTGCCTTGCCCCACCACGCAACCCAAATAAGTAACGGTGCCCTATGCAAACTCACACTCGGCCAGGTTTACAGTCAAATGTGTGTGAGCCAAGAGGTCATACAATTTCCCAATGCGGTCAAGATGGACATCAATCATTCGAGTAGATGACCACATCATCCACATACACCGAGCAACCTTCCAGATGTCCAACAGCTGTGTTATCAGAGTTGGGCACAAGCAGGTAAAGGTGACGTAAAGAAATACCATTATTAAACAGATAAAGCATCCACTTAATGGGTTTAGAATCCCCAACATCTACTTGCTGAGTTGGTGTATCACTATAGTCACACAAGGATATCATTTAATCGAGTCAGTTGGCTGCGCTTGGGAATCTCTGCTTGGATGAGCAATCCTGATTCTGCAGAAAAAAAATCTGAATCGTCTAGACGCTCATAAAGTACATATTTGTCTGGGCCTGAAAAGCAATGTCAATAACAAAGTGAAATGCATTGTGTTATTGTGGATTTGTTAGATTGTGTGCAGGGTAAAGTATCTCTGTTCATCAGTGGAGTCACCTTTTGAGATATTTGAGCACAAGAATAGTGAGTCAAATACACAGTCAAACTGAAACCCTCCTTATCAGTTTTGCTTTCATTACTTTAAGCTGTCATCAATCATGCTCGAACAGATAAAATCATAAAACAAACAGAGATTCATACTACTCAGTCCAAAACCAAACGACACAGGACAGAAAAAGAAAAATAAGACCTGATTCATTTGTTGCATCAGTGGATGGATAAATGTAACCAAATGTGGTTGAGGTAAACTGTTTTTCTTACGAATTACATGTAAGCACTCTGGTCCTAACAAAAAATGATTAGCCCAATCATCTGACAGTTTATCACTTTTCACGAGTGTCATGCTACAATAACCTGACAGATAGAGTCATCAAGTTGAAGATTCTCGTGAATCAGATAAAGACTGTCTCTCAGCTATTTTAACATAACGGCTAAACAATTTCTCCCCTCAGATTTAACCCGACTTCATCATGTTCTCGTCACTTTGAGCTTATTTGGTTGATGTTGCCTTTTATTCATTCTCTTTTCGAGATTCATGGGATATTTTGCTTCCTCTAACTAAGCCTTGCTGATCTTTATCTCTGAAATGAAAACGTCTGACGGGGTAAGAGAAAAGGCAAGGGAGGAAAGTTTAGACTGGGGCTAAATCTTGATTCATGTTGGTCATTGATGTGTCTCCGCTGTCATCGGTCAGCACGCCTTCACAGCTAGATGACGCTCCGTCGTATTGCTCTGAAAACAATGGGACTGCAAACCAGATGTGAGAAGAAGAAAAAAAAGTCTCGAGACACAACATCCATGTTGTTTTTGTTTTTTCTATAGTTTTGCCAGACAATTCATGATGATTCACTCTGTTGCTAAATGATGATTCAATCTGTTGCTGAATGTAAAAAAACATTACAATTGTTTCTGTGGTTTTCATAGCCTTTTAAAAAGCTATGAAACAGAACGTAACATACTGTGAATCCCGGTGCTCTCTGGTCTGGAGCTCCGCTGCTAAAAGCCACTGATTCGCTGAGTGACAATTGTGATTCAGTTCCCTTTGAAGAATCTGTATGCAATGCCATATCAAGTCGTGCAGTAATTAGTCTGAAAGGAAAAGTAATTTTGATTTGCTGGATTGGAGGAGTCAAAGACCAACATGCACTAGATGATCAGAAAAACCTTCAAAATGCCAGAATACTGGGATATGAATGAGCCAGTTTCTCTTTGTTCGATGTGAACATCATATCCTAAATATAATGAAAACTAGGACAACATTAAATACCAGCATAGTAGCGTGCATTATTAATATGACTGATCTGATATGATGTTGATCTGTCATTAATGGACGTCACCTCAGCAGTGCTGCTGCTCCTATACTGTACAAACCCCTAACACACCGTCCAGTAAGAGTAACAGGCCGTCTCTTGTATAAAATGCATTTTTAATATTTAGTTATTTCATATTTGTTGTATATTTTGCATTTTTGATATTTTGTTATTAATTATAATTATTTCGAGCACAGTACCATAGGGGACAACAAAGCATTTCGCTGCACATTCTAGATTTATGTAGAACATTTGACAAATAAACTTCAAACTTCATTCCCTCTCCTTCCTGATAGCCACACACACACACACACACACACACACACACACACACACACACACACACACACACACACACACACACACACACACACACACACAAACAAATGGGAGAGAGTGAAAGGAGACTTCAAGAGAAAAAAGGGAAACATTAAAGATAATAAACAAAACAAATGAAATGCATGTCTATGTTGTGCAGTATTATGTAAACTCATATTGAGTGATGACTAGAACTGAGGTTTGCTGGATCCTGTGTCTCAGGCTGTAGAAAACAGGAGATGAATGGATTATTCATCCATGAGCATTATGGATTTAGTAATATTACAATTACATGTTAAAATAACAAGTTTTAAAAAGTAAAATTTGGTTAGTGCATAATGACAAAATGTTGTACTGGATGGGACTTGTGACTCCTTAAACTTGTTACTGTAAAGGCTAATTTCAATATAATATAAAAATATGCAGACAGACTGCAATGCAATCTTACATTTCGGAAATGTAATCCCAATCATTATGGAGAGAAACATTAATATTATAATTATATTAATATTCAGCCATGGCATTGAAATTCTTTGAGATAACACTAAACTAAGCTTTCTGCTCTCCAACAAAGAGAAGAAAACATTTTGTTTCTCTGTAGGGTTCTCTCCATAATGTTGTCAGACATGTCTAATAACAATCTGAGCCTGTTGGTGGCAAAATCAAGCACTTTTAGTGGACGTGCATTGAGGAGATACCCTGAGTGATTACGCTGCAGCCCGTCTGGCAGCGTTCACCTTCAATATTGGACCAATTAAAAAAATGTATTTCCCATTAGTCACTCAGACACAAAAAACATGGGATATATGGTCCAGATTAAAAAAATACCAAAGAAACCGTTTAACCTGAGAATTAGAGATTAATTTGAGCCTCCCTTCAAGCTGCAAAACAGTGGCTCCGTCTCAACTGTGGTGAAAAACAGCATGTGTAACAGACAGTGCAATATATTTTGTTTGTCAGTAACTGCTGGGCTCACACGTGCATTACTCTCTCTGTTGCTTAACAGTATATGTGTCTTTGTGTATGTGTGTGTTTGTTTGCAGGCTGAGTGTGTCTTGCAGGAATGCACTGGCTGCAGTCTAGACGGCTGATCCCCCGTCCGTCCACTCCCAGGATCCAAAAGACCAAAACTGTTGCAACACTCTAAGGTTTCCTCAAAAGTGGTTGACATTGTCTGAATAAAAAAAAAGTAGCGGTTCACTCAGACTTGATCAAATAGCATCCCCCCCCCCCCCAAGTCTCTCATGTTTTTTTCCCCATGTGTTGCGCAGTTTCACAGAAAAGCTTCACTTTATTGCCATATTCGGCTTTCATTTTGAGAATTACCTGTAAACATCTACTCAGACCTCTCTTCCCACTGTAGAAACATTGAGGCCGGGTCCGTGTGTAGATACAAACGGCTCATTCTAAGGTTAACGTAAACACAACAATTCTTATTTTCAGGGGATGGAACACTAAAGAAAACATATCATAAAAACGTATTCATATTATATTCCATTTACATCCATTAGAAACCCCTAAATGTTCCACACTGTTCCTTTAACAGTAATAAAAAAACAATTCACCAACCGACCGCTCATCTTTACAAAAGTCTCATTTGTTTGGCACATCAACATGTCTTGAATACAGCATCATCATCATCATCCAATCATGCTGGTGCCTGATTTTGCAACGAAAGCTGAATTTTCTAATTGTTTTCATGTTCTGTCTGCTTTCCTTCGCTTCACTTTTGTGCTGTAATTTAGATGTGAGTCAACATGTAAAATAAACCAGTTTTAACGGCGAGGATTTATTTTTAGGTCAGCACAATGCGCAGTGGTTGTACCTGTCATCTCCATGGTGTGAATGTGTGTAATTGTATGAATCACGGTGTGTCTGCTTATTCAAGTATGAATTTGCTGGAGCCAGTCCAGTCCTGTGTCATCCAGCTCATCAGGGCTGTCCTGATGGATCACTCTGATGGCGTGACTGTGTTTCACCAACATTTATTTTTTTTGTAGGTGCTTCCAAACCACTTCATAGGTAATACCAGTTCTAGATGCTGGAACAGTCATACAATATAGAAGCATTATCCTTCTCAACTGTCATCAGTAATGATTAGTGTGAGCAACTAGGTTTGTTACCATCGAGTTACAGAGAGGCCTATTGAATTACAATGATTGTAATTAATTTATCAATTTGTCCACCTACACAAAGCAGGGAGCCAAGGATCTCCAAACGTAGTGCATGCTGAAGTGGACTACAGCTTTGAAGCCTATAGTTCAGCAGTTTAAGCCATCGCCGTCTTGGTTTTTGCCCGTCGCCCATGTGTTTTTTTTTCAACCAGAAGTGACACAAGACGGGGCAGTTAAGCACAACCGAAAGTTGATTAAGATATTTTTGGAATTTAAAATGTAACAATTCATTTCCATAAACTGAATACACACTGTGAAAGGGTTTAAGCTCTAGGACGAAAACACACTCCCAGACTGCCGTGGTAACGACCTGTCAATCACAAGGTAGCCAATAAAGCATACTCTGCTTTATGGTCTATTTGACTCTAAATGGATCATAATTTACTAACTGAACACCATGCTGTATTGAAGAAGACTTTAAACTAGAGATTGAGACCATAAACTCATGATTACAATGTTTACTGAGGTAATAAATCAAGTGAGAGGTAGAGTCATTTTTTCTCAAATAAGTACCGGAGCATGGGATCAACAAACCTAAACCTGAATCTAACCACCAAAACAACAAACAACGTTATCATTACGTTCCATCATGGAGCACTGGAGCTAATGACCACTAAGGACGCATGGTGATTTTACATTTTCATTAACGACTAACTGAACAAATGGAATGAAGATGTTCAGAAAACGGCAGCATCCATCAGAACTCCGTCCCACCTGCTCTTTTCTCCCTTGAATAACACTATTACAAGAGCACGTTCTGGCCGTTGACACGGCGCTGCGGCATCGTGGGAGTGCGCACATTTGACATTTATAAGTTGTAATGGTCTCAGTGACGGACACACCAAGACAGCATTACTGGCTAAACCGCAGGTACGCTCGCTATGCAGACAACAGATGATTTGTAACGCTACTGGCTTTGTCCTGTCGGCGTGATCCGCTGCAGTCTACGAGGGAGCTTTGTGACAGAAATATGCTGCAGCTCGTGGGAATCTACGACTGACGGAATGTGGCTATGCGGAAGAACTTAGGAATCCTAAACATGCAGCTCACCTGAACAGTGCAGCCAGACACAAAAGACTGCAACTCACTGCAATAGAAAGGACGAGAACAAACTGTGTTACAGGCCTCTATCACTCCCTGTTCATGTGAGATGGAAACACAGGAAACATGTACAGCTTCCTATTGATTCTGGGGACCCAGCCAGAGGTCCTCAACTGAAAGAGCGGTCAAGGGGTTCTGTTTCCACTGCTTACTCCAGTGGGAACGTGGAGCATATTGACTTTAATGGACTTATTAGCACATGTTAGAGGAATAATATTGTCTCAGCGTACTTCAAAGACTAGAAAGAGAGTCCGGTTTCAGCGGTCTGAATGTTGGTGACGTTGTGGTATCAGGGGAGGCAACATGAGAGAGGATGGATGGAGTGAGTGAGGGAAGAAATACAACAGAATAGAGCATACTGTAGAAAGCAGGATGGGATCAAGCACACCACATTTGTGGTGAGAAGAGATCAATCGTTGGACAGTTATGAGTTAAACCACTTGAATGCAGTTTTATAATATCCCCTGAGCTTTTCCAGTCAGCTATTGCGATCAATAGTGTCAAATGAAGCACTGATATCAATCCTTCAAAGAGAATGAGGGGAACTAAGAGAGCCATTGACCAGAATTGATCTTTATCCAGACAAACTCTACTGTTAAATCTGGGGAAAATCTTCTTAGTCAGACTGTGGCAATGGGTGAGAGTGTGTGTGTGTCTGTGTGTGTGTGTGTGTGTGTGTGTGTGTGTGTGTGTGTGTGTCTGTGTGTGTGTGTGTGTGCGTGTGTGTGTGTGTGTGGTGTTGAGATGGGGATGGACCAGACTGGTTGGGGTCTCAGCCTCAGAGCAGCGGTGACTTTATTAAACAAACCTGATGGTCGGAATTTGTTTTCTGTAACCCCTCTCTCCCCACTCCACCTGCTGTCTGGGAATGTTCACCAGCTGTGGGAACACACACACACACACACACACACACACACACACACACACACACACACACACACACACACACACACACACACCATGCATGTCAGACTTGTGATAATAAATCAAAAGGGCTTGTGCATTTACAGTCCCACAACGGATAGAGATTTTGAAAACCAAAAGGGTTTCTTATTTGCTAAATCATCAAAAAAACAGCACTTGTTTGTCATCACTCAGCACCTGAATAATTGCTGCCTGTTTTTGTCTTTGAATTTCAAAAAGCCGGCAATCATCTGTATTGTAAACTAATCAATTCCATATAAAAATATGTAACAAACATGTGCTCGACCTATATAGGCCTCTCTAAAATTCTAAAATACAAGAAGTGCTGTTGAATTCAAAGTGTATTTGAGGGTATTCGCATCTAAATATCTGAAAACATTGATAAAGAATAACAAATGGTGTATACAGTATATCTTAGTTCTATATTTTTACTCATGGAAGATTGATTTTTTTGAAAATATATTTCAATCTTATTATTTATTTTTTTTTTTTGTGGTATTCTGTGTGTGTATGTGTGTAAAATAATAAAACTAAATATATAATAATTTAAGATATCCAATTTACATTTAATGTGACAGATTAGCATGTTCACATATGGCATTTCTGTCTTTAGTATATGCTTGGATTTTAAAAAATTATGTTTTTAAATTTGACCATTCTACACGGCAATAAATTACCGAGAAGCTATTTTTATGGCCTCAGTATTCTTAAAAGTCAAGTGACAGGTAACACGTGTCATCTCTGTTCTGTCTGGGCCTTAAGGTTGGTGGATTCAAAACCATTCACCCACAAAATGAATACATATTATATATGTATTTTAATATCAAAGCAGTTTTACAGTATGTTACCATTTTACACCAGCATTCACAGGTAGAAAGCTACATTGTGTCAATGTTGTTTCCCCAGACCTGCTTGTATATTCAGGGGCAGTTGCCCGAAGAACAGTAAAAACAAACACATTCCTATGCAGTTGTAACAGGTGTGTGCAGCTACTGGTAGCTTGGTAGGAAGGCCAGAGCCTCCACAGCAGTATCACAACCTGCAAACACTGGTAGCCTGTGTGTTTTCCATCAGGAGACTGTGATTGAACAGGAGACATCAGCTCTTTGATCCCAGCGCTGTCCCACCTCTTGGTGTTATTTCCCCCCTAAGAGCACTGAGAGGCACGGTTGGAGGTAAGGAATTGCATGTACCCTTGTTACTGCAACAAAGTCAACAAGGTTTGTTTTTGTGCTTTTTTTATACCAAAATTCTACATTAAAGTATATATAAGTATTGTACTTCGCTTTCATGTTTACTGCTGTGAGAGGTGCAGTTGAAATTGGTGCTTATAGGTAAAAAATAAAACAAAATACATTTTTATCTACTTTAACTTAGCTTTAATTAATGCACCACCCGGCAAGCACAATAAAGTGACCGCAAAGCCTCATTCAGCTCAACATGATTCCAGTGAGATAGAGAGACAGAGTGGACTGCTTACAGTGCAATCTAGTGTACTTCTCATTATGCAAAACAAGGTTACAACCTTGTAGCTTTTGTAGCTCTCTTTTTTTGCTGCAATGTGTGTGTTAGAGCAAACACAGCTTGTTCACTTTTACAGGTAATTGTAATTGAGTAAATATATTAGTACTCTTTCCATCCCTGCTTTATTCACACAGTTCCACACAAGTTCATTCTCCGTGGAGCCTTCAGATCCGAAACCTCCATCCAGTGGTTTCAAAGCTTTAATACTACTCACACAATGAAGTATAACGATTGGTTGATTTTACCCCAGATGGGTTCGAAACATAAAAGGAAAAAAACCAAGATGTAATTGTATACTCAAAATCCGAACAACTACTAAAGAAACGGCCATGGGAAATTTCTCCAGGTTGTTGAAACAAAAAGGCAATAACAACCCCCAAAACCACTGAAAACCTGTATAGGTGTGAACACATTCATGCTGTGGAAAAACACTGCAAGGAGTGGCTAATGATGTGCACCACATTCTCATCTTCTCTGCCACTCTTTCAAGGTGAGTTTCAATGACAATACCATTCACTACATGCATGGCTATGAAATTATAGAAGCAGAGGATGTCTAGCCCAGATGTTTGTTCCAGTGTCGGTGTTGAGGAATGTACGCAGTTGCCACAGGTCTAAACACTGCCCACTCTCTGTGGTGTGGAAGGGTTTACATTCCCATTACAGGATATGTGTGCGTCTGGCTCAGAGTTCTCTCTGTGTGTATGTCTGCGTATGGCATTATAACCAACTACCAACCCACTCTTGCTGTCTGGTGTGAGGCGTGACTCATAACACACACAAACACATACTCTCACACACAAATACCACTTCTAGAACAGTGCAATCGATGCACATCTAACCTACTGTATGATGTGTAGTATCGTAGTAAAATATCATAACCAACACTATTAAATAAGTGATGCTGAAAAGCTGCCCAAAAAAAAATCGTTAGGACACAAATCAAACAGACAGCACTGTCAAGGCAGAGATCTGAGCATAACGCAGGTTAGCTAGCTTGCTAATTCCACCATGCTTCAATGCTACACTGCTTACAGAAATTGAGCCAAACAAAAAAAGAGTTGGAACGCTTATTTGGCGACAGCAATGTGCTTTCCTGTGCTGTGAAAAGTGTGTGTAGATGTAGCATTCAAGTTCAAAAGTGAGTTTGAGACTTGCCGTAAGTCGGTTTAGTTTATACAGAGGTTAGCCAGCTACGGTACACATCAAAATGTCCGCCGCTCCGACCATCCTGCTACGTTGATTTGAAAGGTTAATGCCCAGTTTTACTGTGCTGTTTTAATGCAGGAGCATACAAGGGAAAATATAGCCAGTTGCAGACTGTAGTGGAATATGCAAAAAAAGATGGAATGAATCACTTTTGAAATGACTGAGTAGTACAAAAATATACTGTAGTGTATCAATTGCCCCTGGTCAAACGAACCAACCAACATGTGCAGTGGTGTGTGATCAGCATGCATAAACCACAGTCTCCTGTTTACTTTTCCAAGGAAGCATGCTTTTATTTTATGTACATATACTGTATATTTATATTCATTTCTCATAGCTCTATTCTTTCCATGTTTTTACAGTCTGTGAGTTCATGTGAACAGTATGTGTTGGAAACGACCAAACTTCTAAGTCATATCCACACCATGGTGACCACTTGTCATCAGCTTCAGTGCCACTGTTTTCGGTTTGTCATTTGTGAGTCATAAGTGAGTATTTTCAGGTCCTCTGCTGTTTTCCCTGACTGAGGGGCCAGTCTGCTCTCTGATCTGGTCTTTCCCTTTGGTTTCCAGGTTCCGTTTAACGCACCGCACTACCCCTGCTTTCATCAAATTATGGTTTAAGTGAGAGCTGCTTTCCCCCTACCTCACCCTGGTTTGACTTAATAGCAGTGCCATTTTTATACACTGCTGAGAACAGTAAAAGAAACGATGTGAGAGAATACAGGAATTGTCAGACTTGGTGTTCTATGACTTTTGTATGTGTGAATTTTTGTGTTTGAGTGTGAGTATCTGTATGAGCACATCAATTGTAGAATTAATTAGAATATCAACATACATGCCCCGTATCAACCGATTGGACCGACAGTTTGAGTTATGGCAATTCAAATGCATCTTAATGTTGTGGCTGCACTGAGGTACAATATAATCAGTGATCAGAAACAATTCTACAAAACTCTATTTACACAAAGCCTTAATACTTCATTTGCTGTCCAAAACTAATGACTATCACCAGACAGGCACCATTAAACTAAATTTATGTGGAAGCAGATCTGGATCCTGATGCAAATTCCATCATTAATAATATTGAGCATCGTGTAGTAACTGGCTTCTCCAGGCAAACCTCAACAGAAGACTTCAATCTAAAGCGAACTGAAGAGTGCAAAACTGAACAATGCCCCTAAAGCAGAACTCATTCATTGTCGTTGCGTCATAAAAATGGGAGAACTGCCATGTGCTGGAATGTGTCAACTGTAGACTAAGCTGCGTCTTTCAGCATCGCTGTTGTCCGCGGGTGATAATCCTCAGCACATGATAAAGTCTCTGACAGATCCATTGCAAGTGCTATGTTGTAATCATTTGACTCTACCCTTTGTAATTGTTGCATGTTGATTATAGCTCCATGCACTATATACAGTATATCCATTCCTTAGTGATACATTAACCTTTACCTGATGTGACCCTAAAGCTACAGTAAAGTTTATATTCAGGTTGCTGGCCTTAACCTCGCCTTTATTAAGAGTTGGCAACAAGCTAAAAACATCCTCCCTCCAAACGTCTAAAGCTCAAACCGGTTCTTCAGACAGCAGAGAACGCTCAGTGTTTTGTTTGCGGTGTTTACCTTTGACTGTTCACCTAACATGAACTTCATCGAGTCGTCCCTCTGTCAGAATTGTGATTATTGGAAGATTCCTTCACCTCTGACACACTGTGCAGGTATGTTTTTTTGTTCTGCAGCTGGCATGGTAATCCCCTTCGGTCAAAAACACTGTGGTTGCAGAAGACAAACATCTGCCATTTAGTGCATTGTTTTAATCCGAGGAACTTTAAAGTTGCACTTGTAAAACAAAGAGCTGATCACACTGTCAGACAACCACAGAGAAGATTGTCACCATTATGGTGATATTATGAAGGCTGAAGGCTGAAGCAAAGTGGCAGGTGATGCTGACTGACCGTGTCACGCCCAAAGGCACTGAAGAATAAATATGCCTACCTGTTGGGTACCTAAGGGCATACTTTTACACCCCCCCCCCCCCCCCCCCGGATTTGCCTGGCTGAGTTCATGGTGAAGAACAATGCAGCAAATGAAGTGTAGCGTGGGTAGCAATCCAACAGTTGGCCAACTTTGATAGCAATCTACAAATAATGGTGTACCAATGGTGCCATGCACACACACGCATTCATTCCTTCTTCCAATGACGTACTTTTCTTGTGATCCTCACAAATGACCTACTTGAAACAAACTAGTGGAAATGGCAATTCATGTGCTTTGTTATAAAGCGTTGGCTTTTCTCATCAGAGTTTTGTTTAATACATGGTTTCCTTTTTGTCTATATTGTCCGTATGGGTGTGCCAAAAAAGTACTCCCTACTTCCAGTACACTATCATGGCAGTGTTTGTGTAAAAAGATAAAATAATTTGTTTATTTTAAAGCAATAATTCAATTTAAAAACAGTGGATAAAGTACTTGAAATCTTTATGAAAGTGAAAGTACAAATAATCGCATAAATAAAAAGGCTGAAGTACAAGTAAAAGTTTGACAAACCTACTCAAGTAAAAGTATGAATGAATGAATGAAGGGTCATTTTATGCAAGTCCAAACCTTTTCTCAAGTCTTTGGTCAAGAGTCTCAGATGAAGCTCAAGTGTTTTTTTGGAATAGTAAGTGTTACATCCGTTATGCATCAGGTTAGAGATAGCCATGTTGCCACTGTGCAACATGGTTTTGCTTTACATGTTGAATATCTCTTATAAATGCATTACTTATTTTACATGAAGGTATCAATAAGATCATTTTAAAATATCATACTTGCTATCTGTCTAGCCTAGGTTTCTATTGTTGTCTGTATCTGTTGTTATCTTGATATGGGCATGTAGCCAATCAAAACATTTGCATTGATATGACGGGCGCTGCATATGATATGCCCTCTCCAATAACACAGATTTATTCCCTCAGTAAACATTGTAAACATGAGTTTATGGTCTCAATCTCTAGTTTCAAATATTCTTCAATACAGCATGATGTTCATTTAGTAAATGATGCTCCATTTAGAGTCAAATAGACTAGCAGAGTATGCTTTAGGGCGGGGCTACCTTGTGATTGACAGGGCGCTACCACAGCATTTTACGGTCTTGGAGTTGTCTATGTTTTTGCTTTGACACAAAATGTGTAATTAATTTCAGATCAGGATACCCATGAATACCTTTACATATAAATTGAATTCAGATGAAGATCTATATTGAGGTTAAAGGCACATTGTAAATCAAATGTTTCCACAATCCCATGTAACGGAATATTCTGGCATACATATTCATAATTTTTCCAATTAATTATAGTTTTCAGTGGTTCAGATAAATATCAAGCTCATTCGACCTGTTACACTGAGTTGAATTTATACTGTGAAATTGATTCAGTCAACAACAGTTTCTACACCAATCCCCAACATCCCTACAGCTAAACGCAAGACAATATGCAATATTGAGTTAACATGAGATCGATTTTAGCAAGCGTGCTGTTTGACGACGGATTCACGCCCTTTCGTATTTCCAAACATATTAACTAATTAATGAATACAAAAATTACCAAATACTAGCGGTAGCCAGCACTAGCTCGCACATACCCATCCGCCTTCTGCCAGCTTTCATGTCAGAGATGAATCCGTTAAAGTTTCAGTTCCTCCCTATATTCAATGATGACCGGCTGACTTGCTCGCTGGCTGATTGAACAACACTGACACATACCGGATGTCTTTGTAGAAATGGGGGTCATGAGAAGGGAATTATGTGTTTGTGGACACCAAAACACATTTGTTAATCATGAAATATTTGTGATATCTGCATTTACAAATCATATTGAGACATTCTCTCGCCATAGGCTTCGGCTCTGTGTTTTCTTCGAGTTCTCCGGCTTTCTCCGACCGTCCAAACACATGAAGGTTAGCTTAATTGTTTACTCTTAATTGTCTGTATCGTGTGAAAGTAAGTGTGAATGGTTGTCTGTCGCTATGTGAGTGTCTGGTTTAAGAAGCGGTTACAGATAACAGATGGAGGATGTCATAATTGTCTTCTGTGCAGTTATTTTATCTTAGCTAATAGATACAAGTCAGATATAACATTAAGGCTATGCGAGTTTCAAAAATAAAGGGCTGCAGAGAGGTAAAGCAAAATAAGTGGTATGTATTTACTGTATTTTATCACCGTGGCTTGCTTCCAGGCAGTAGCTGCAAGACATGCACCTGTTAACACATGTTGACTTGCTTCCCTGCACAGTGGGAAAGAGTGAGGAGGACCAAGAACAACACACATGGGGAGAGAAAAGAGGAGGTGAAGTTAAAATGGGAGGCCACAGAGGGAGAGTGATCTAAAATAAAATAACACTATGTACTGATTAGGCCAACAGCGATGCAGTGTAAGTAAGTGCAATTAAAACGGCACAGACAAAACAACAAAATGTCACAGGAGGTTCGTGATCTGATGCAGCCTGAGGGCCTACACACCACACACTGCACATGGGAGTGTGAGAAGAAGAACACATTTTTCTTCCACCACGGGTGAACTTCAAACTTGAGCTGCAGCTGTGTGTGGTTCATTCTCAACCAATGTAAGCCTGTGGTCTCTTTTGCAGTTGCTAATATTAGTTTGGTATATGAACCCAGTTAGACTTAGATTTTTAGATGCGTGTAGTGTGTATCTTGGCTTGTTTTACACAGGGACTATTCAATGTGGGGCTGTGTACGCAAAACACGAGGACCACAAGGGTTGAGGGTCAAGTTTAGTAATAATGTTTGATGTCAATCCAAACCAGATTGCCTTTTCAGTTTAGTGTGATTTCAATTTTTGTCATATTTATTCTTGTTATTATCTACCCAAGATGTTCCTCGTTGCCAGTGTTTTGGTACATTTTGTAAAAATAAAATAAAAAGTATGGTTTATATTTTAAACCATACTTTTAAAATCTACCTTGTCATTTGCAAATGCCTTCTTCATTTCAAGTGTTGATTGTTACGTTGTCCTCAGCCCTTAACCTGAGAAGTTACTGTGGGATTCGTAGAGTTCGTCTGGCAAAACTGTATGGGATTCCATGCAGGAGGCTGCAGACTGACAAACTGTCAAAAGAAGCGTTTTGAAGTTTTTGAAGTGAATTTGATTGCTCACCGGAGGAGAGCCAGGGGGAAGCTAAGATGGGACAATCAAGCAGGAAACATCATGGCAGACCATCTGATGGCTCATCATCATCATCATTTAGAGGTACAGAGATCAACCATGAATATTGGAAAACGGGTCTAACAGGACTCAGGACATCAGAGAGATGTAGTTACATGAATGCATGATCAAAGATCTGATCCAAATTCTTCGTCAAATCAATCAGTGTGTGAGTATAAAGACTGACGTTTGTCATATAAGCCATATTCTGAAATCAGAAGCAGAGTGGCTGGTTATCAGTTGACATAGCAGGAATTTGCTCCCTTTCTAAGAAAGTACTGAATGCTGGAATAAATACTGAATGATAAATGTTTAATTGTTAATAATAAATTAACAGGTTGCTTTACATAGGTGGATATGTGGGCCACAACAAACACGTGTATACATGTCAGTTCACAGTATATTCAGTACATACAGAAGCTTACATTTTAATTTGGCAGTGATATGTGTTACAAAAACAAAAAAAGAAAACTGCAAGAAATGTCAGACTCTTTGTACAACACTGTTTAGAAGTCTTTCATTGCTTCCAGCTCTTAATTCCTTCATTCCTCCAACTCCATGAAAAAACAATTAATTTAGGGATATCCAACATGGAAGTACAAGACTGAAATAATGAGGAGCTCAGAAGTCAATTTTGCCACAGGGACCGTCATTAAATTAAATCCTCAAGATCCGGTAATGAAGCAGGACCCACCTTATGTCCCTTGAGTGTGCTTTACTGCTCCAAACTCCCAAACTAAATTCATGTAAAATTAGCACAAAGCAGCGGAAACAGTAAACCTGGAGCCAGTTTATGGGTATAAGAAGCCCTACAAGCAATGGAGTTACCAGTTGAGCGATATTTACTTTTTAGTATCTTAGCTCTTTTACTGAAAAAGTAGGAAGGTAGTGTCCACACAAGCTCCATTTTCCCAAGATTCTCAGAAGTTCAAGCGCAACGGAGCATTCTGTAAATCTGCTAAGGATCAGTAAGTGATCCCACCACCATACATTGATGTGTGTGTTTAGCCGACCAAAGCACTTTCTTACGGCGGTGACATCCCGTATCAATCCTTTGCCTTACGTTGTCTCTACTGCAGGAAATACTGACATTTTGGTTTATTTGATGGAGAGGTAGCAGAGGGTGAGGACAAAGAGAAATTGATCCCGAGGGCGTCGTTGTGGCTTTAGGCCGACACTTATGTCTATTAACATACACTGTTTGGTTGTATTAATATGCTGCAGTGTAGTACATTAGTGCTAGACAGCTGGATATTTCTATGGTTGTAAGTGCATGATTGTCCATGGATGTTAGAATTAAGTATACATTGACAGTTAAATATACAATAAACGTTGTAATTTATACAGTTGATTATCAATTATACCAGTGTTTTTCAACCTTTTCTGAGCCGCGGCACATTTTTTACATTAAAAAGATCCTGCGGCACACCAACAACCAAAAAAGTTGTAAAATGACACCTTTAAGCATAATACAGCAGGCGTATGCCAGGCGTGTCAAACTCAATCACAAAGAGGGACAAAATAAAAAATTGGGACTACGTTGAGGGCCAAATAGGGTCAACATTTAATAAGCAGGATAGAAGGGATATTGGACAAAGTGCAAGAAGAATACATGTTTAGGTAGGCTACATTCTTTTATGCATATGTACCAGAGCCAGATCATAGAGCATTTGAGCAGCATGTACAGTAGGCGGAGTTGAGGCATCGTTTCGGGGATGAAGCTTGGAAACTGTGCAGCTCCCACAGAGTCACACTTTGCCTTGAGAGTGTCATTGCACTGGAGGGCTATCAGCTCCAGTTGGATGTGCACAGATGTGCATTAAAATCAGTGTGGAATGCGGATCTTCAAAATCGTACGCATACATGGCCAATAAAGCTGATTCTGATTCTAAAATGAAAGGGATTTCTAGGTAGAGTGGAGAAGACTATAAAACAACTTTTAGACCATCACATTGAAATATATTTAAAACATGTGATCATACTTTCTCACTGTGCAGTGGTTCCACAAGGAAACGTTCCCCTAACGCTGTCAGTGGTTCACTCTACCCACAGATTCACACAGATGTGATACATTCAATTTTATGTCTTTAGCGCTTAAAGTGAGGACTCCTCACTGCGCCTGCTATTGATTCAGCTCAGTGCCCTGGTGTTTGCCATGTGACTCACAGGCAGAACAGGCATTAATCAGAAACCAGCCGTGAGAGACGAAGACATTTAAGAGTCTGTTGTAAAAGTCAATCCATTGTTAATCCTCTTGTGTTCATGTATCATGTTTGACAATGTGTCACAATAGCTCCTGTCTCAAGGAACTCACTGAAGGATGTAGAAACACTCTCTGTCTAACTTATTTAACCATGTGGGATTTGTAAGAAAATAAAAAGTAGCCAAGCTGTTATGCTAGCCTACACTTTTTTTGCCATAGGAACCTTTCCCGAGGATCAAAATCCTTTTGAGGAAATAAGGAACTTCACCTGCATTTGGGCCAGAGGAAAGAGGGACTACATTTAGTTTCTTTGGGGAGCCCTGGTGGTCTCGGGGTAAGGGCTCCGACAATGAACCACATCATCCCCAGGTTAAGCCTTCTCCCATATCTCCCTCTCCTCATTTCCTGTCATCCGTCCACTGTCAACTCTCAAAGTATGGGGTTAGAACTTTCTGAGGTTTCAGGAATTATGGAGTTAAAACTTAAGGGCCACAGATAAGAAGAGGCCCTGTGGCCTGCTGACACTCAAGGGACAGACAGGAGCCCTGCATTCTGAGAACCAATTGGAATATAAGGTCATCAGAAGCACATTAAAGTCTGGTATGACATCTGTCTGGACTAGTAGCCAATGAAGGAAAGCTAAAACTGGTGTAATATGGTAAAATGTTCTGGTTTTAGTTAGGATTCTAGCTGCGGCATTCTGAACCTTTTGAAGACTTTCAGTACTGGCACACGACAGGCCTGACGACAAGATGTTTCCATAATCAAGTCTGAATGATACAAAAGTGTGAATTAGGATCTCTACATTGACCATGGATAAAGGAGAGCTGAGTTCCGAAGTCCGTGTGGGTGTTATCTTTAATGTGCTGATCAAAAGGGTTGTTTTGAAAGTAACACCAAGATTCTTAAGCATCAAACTTGTGCATATCACACTTTTGTCAAGAATTAATTGATCAAACTGCTGTCTCTGTCAAAATGGGCCAATGACAGGAATCTCAGTTTAATCTGAATCGAGGAGCAAGTAATTGTATGGTATCCAGTCTTTCGCAGCAGACAAGCAGGCCATAATTTGATCATTTGGGAATGATCATAACTCAAACAGGAATATACAGTTAAGTGTTGTCAGCATATCGGTGGAAATTAATTCCATGACTTTGTATAATTTGACAAAGAGGTGAAATATATATAGAGAAAAGCAGAGGGCCCGAAAACCGAGCCCTGAGGTACTCCAATCGATCAAGGGGTATACAATGATCAATGGTGTCAAAAGCTGCCTGAGATCCAGTAGTAAAAGCATCGAGGTGGAATCTGAATCCATGGTGAGCAGGAGATCATTTGCAACTTCAGTAAGCACAGTTTCAGTGAAGTGGCAGACAGAAAAAAAAGATCACTGATGGGTTAAAAGTTGTTGATACATCACTCTTTCTTGCACTTTTGAAACGAATGGAAGGTCAAAGATTGATCACTTATTATTCAGAGACTCAAGGTTTGGTTTCTTAAGTAGAAGTTTAACCGCAGCAGTCTTAAAGCTATTGGGGACAAGACGAGGTGTAAGAGATAAGTTGACAATATTAAACAAGAAAGAGCCCATATGGCCAAAAATCTTTTAAAAAAAAGCTTAGCTGGTAGGTAGTAGCTAAGCTTTTTTTTTAACGATTTTGTAAGTGTCTACATCAGGACCATTTTAAAAAGGAGCAAGATAAAGAAAGAGCAAGACTGTGTAGAAACAGGTTCAGAAAGATGCAAGATGCAACTATTGCTTTCTTGTTGTAAATGTAAAATCACTATCTCTTTGAATAAAGGAGTCTAAAACAGAAATATCATACGTTTTTTTATATTTTGAAAAGTTCAGATAAGTTGTGTTTCATAGAAAATTTCATAGAGATTACAACTGACCCTTTGCTAGGACTAGTATTAGGCTCATTATGGTAATATTGACCAGATGCACACTTTTACAACCAGCATCTGTAATTTATGTCTTCCAGATATCCCTGATGTCGTTGATGAAATTCATGTCGTTGTGGCTGACACTTTAGACAAACTTTTAAGTCGGGTTTGTATGATAACCAGCCTAAAGCTGTTATTATCAAGCAGAGTGCACTAAATGTCATCCTATTTCAGAGGAGCTTTTGTGGTGGATTTTATTTGCCTTTTCGAGCTTCAGAAACATGCACGGCATAATGTTTAATGCTTTCACGAGACGACTAAAAGAAAGAAAGTCTGTGCCACATGTGGGGTCTCCCTCCCCCACCACCCTCCTCTCTTTCTAGGACTGTGTGTCTATTTTTGGCATTTGTAGATGTCATTATGTGGTGCGGGTGCTCTATATTTACTTTCTCTTTTCCACAAAAGTTTTTTTTTCACCCCCCTCTCCCCCGGCGAGGACTTTAGAGGCACCAAGGCCTACACTGTTATTTGAAAAAAGGGGGGAATCATCTGTAAATTGCATGCTGGTTTGTGCCTAATCATAACAACTCGATGTAAATAGATTTGACTCAAGTTTCAAGGTTTCTTTTTGTCAACTATGGAAAAAGGGAAGCCCCTGGCCTTACTTCAGGCACACTCGCACTGAGACAAGGATGTCTAAGTGAGTTCAAGTATAGCCATTGTACAACAGTGCACAATGAAATGCAGTTGTAGTATTTTTATACTACACAAAAAAAAGAGAGCATTACTGTAGTGCATTTTTTGAATTTGTATTAGGAGGAATATAAACAGCCGCAACTAAACACTGGTGAATTCAAGGAAACAGTGTCAGCATCTCTCACTAAGTTTGAGCACCAAGTACCACTGATGCAACATAGAGTCCGGCCCCCAATGTCCCACTAGAGTCCTGCGCTCTGTCGGCGCGGAACACACCGATGCTGGATGCCACTATGGAGCCAGTCTCCAATCTCTCATTGCTGGGGAGTCCTATTTCATCCGTTTCGCTTCCCTGCGACTGGACAGCAGCCAGCAGGCTGGGTAGTGGGACATG
Source organism: Cebidichthys violaceus (assembly GCF_023349555.1). Lineage (NCBI taxonomy): Eukaryota > Metazoa > Chordata > Actinopteri > Perciformes > Stichaeidae > Cebidichthys > Cebidichthys violaceus. The sequence continues at coordinate 13,672,170 of NW_027176296.1, forward strand.
CTTGGGTCCAAGTTGGGCCGCCCTCTTCCCCAGGCGGTCACACCGCTCTCTGTGACGTTTGGTCCGAAAGTGTTTTTTGTCATAGGCCATACGTGCTCCAGTAATAATGACGAAAAGACCACAAAAATGTCGTAAAGTTCATGGGAGCTACTGGCCACCGCACCTGCACGCCCCCACCGTCATTTTCAGAGCGCCTTGGTAGCCGAATGGTTCCAGCCACACAACCGCAAAGTCCTTGGATCCGCCGTTGGACCAAATTTGTAGCATGTCGTCCTCCTTTCTCTCTCTCTCCCATATTCAGTTTGGCTCTACACTGTAATAAGTAAAGGCCAAAATGACAAAAAAATATTCTGTAAAATAAAATAAAAACAGTCGTAGTGGCGGTGTGTGTGCCTTTGTGTGTTAGTGTGCTTTTGTACCCGTGTGTCAGCATAACCAGGCTGATTATAGTTGTTGGGGTAAATGGAAGGGTTTAAAACTGACATTTAAGCTTTCCCCATTCTGACCACATTACATCAGCCTCCTGTGTCTGGACCCCAGAGATGAAACCTGTCACGCATTAACCTACAGTACCATACATTACTGCTGCATAAAATAGACACAGGCCACCATCAGGGAACACTGCATGGCCCACGTGGCCTAGACGACCTAATGGAATGGTTTGAAACATCAAATAAGCCATCCGAAGGGTATGAAGGTGCTAAACCGTTTAATGTCTTAAAAACAAACATTACAGGTAGCCAGTGTCATGATGCTGGTACAGGTGTAATACATTCTCTTTACCTGTTTTTTGTTCAACTTCTTGCTGCTGCGTTTTGAACAAGTTGCAGCCTTTCAATGTTGTGTTTAGGTAATCCAGTATAGAGTGCATTACAGTAATTTAGATGAGAAAAAAAACAAAGGCATGGGTGAACTTTTCAGCATCTTCCAAAGAAAAGTAGGGTTTCATCCTCGAAACATTTCTGAAATGATAAAAAGCAATCTTTGAAACCTTTTGATATGTGATTAAGAATTCAGCTCCTTCTTTACTTCAGGTTTCCAACGTTGCCTAATATCTCTTCTCCCTGTGCATTTGTACCAGTTTCAAGAAAGAAGTTTTATTTCTCTTTCATGTCTAGGTATTGTCCTGTATTTTATTACTTTTTGTCTAGAAGAGTGTGATCAGCTTTTACACCGGGCCAGGTCACCTGAGGACAAGGGCACTGGAGGTAAATGCCATTAAATCACTTCATGTTCTCATAACATGCTTGTTGCGGTGAGCATTGTGTTGTTGCCGACTTACTGCCCAGGGTGAAGCGCTAGAGGCAGCCTGCACAACTCGAACAACAGCTTTGCAGAACAAGGTCAGGTATACGACCACAGGAACATGGGAACCCGTGTGCCCTGGTGTGTCTGGTGCGAGTGTGTGAACATGTCTACAAATATGTGTGTACCTGCATGCACAGGTGTGTGCAAATCAGTTTGAGTATGGGGACAGCCTCTGAAACTGTGAGCTCTCTGGTGACTCACGGTGCTCCAATTCACCTTCACAGTGTGTGTCTGTGTGGTGTTGTCTGAATCGTAGACTGTATAAAATATGGATGTAGCCTCCGTGACATCACCCATAGGTGTCTGAGGAGCAGCTTTGAGGCTCAATCTGGCCCCGTACTGGGTTATAGCGAAAAAGGATCCGTGGTTTGGGGGAAAAAAGTATCTCGTCGGGGGGGGGTTACTGTTGTATTCATGTTGTATGTTGATTTTTCACTTACTTCTAACTGATTATGAAGTGGTTTCAGTGTAAAACTGTTGCCTCTATATGACCTTCATAGGAAAAAAAGACCATTAGGGGAGATCCTTGTCATTGGAGCCACCGGGTCAGAGTCCGGCAAACTCATGCAGGTTCACCAGAAACGCCATCAGCTCAGACCATGTCATGTGGACATGTCAACAACATTTAATCAGGATACATAAAGTAAAATATAGTAAAGTAAAACCATAGTTCTCAGCAGCTGGCAGGGTAGCATAATACGGTACACCCTCTGTACACAGCGTCTCAACTAGTACCTGCTTTACAACAGTGCCACCTATTGCTATACAAGCAGCAGACCTATAAAGTATAGAACACAACAATTACTGTCAATAAAGTGTAGATTTTACACCTGAAATGTAAAATCTAGTATGTAAACGTAAACATCAAGCATAAGACATACTGTGGCTTCTACATTGATCTATTCTCCGTGACTCAAACTTAAACAACCAAAGACGTGTTACTCTATGAGGGGTCACCTGATGTGTGTGTGTGTGTGTGTGTGTGTTGCAGGACTTCAGGAGTGCCCATGACAATCTATTACAAACAGTCAACTTCAGTTAGTCCAACCTTCACACACACACACACACACACACACACACACACACACACACACACACACACACACACACCTTTCTTTTCCTTGGACCTAGCGTGGTGTGTTTCAGCATGTGTGTGTGTGTGTGTGTGTGTGTGTGTGTGTGTGTGCGTACATGGAAATATGATACTTTGACATCACAGCGTTTGCTCACGCGTAAAGGGTTTCCCTCTGCGTGTGTGTGTGTGTGTGTGTGTGTGTGTGTTCTGTGTGTGTTGCTAAGTAACATGCACCAAGTCAAACAACAGCCATGCGTGCAGTGTAGGCTGCCACAGCGACACATAGCGATCCCACGCTTGTCGTAATGGCGTTACCTGCAGTGCGTAATGAAACCACATGAAAGGCTTGGCTGCTTTCGGACACATCAGTGATTTTTTTTCTTTGCTGTGTTAAAGGCGCCTCGGCTCGTCATTTAATAACCAATTAAACTGTCGACTCCGTAGGCCGCGTGATGCATGGCTGCGGATCGCAGGTGAGAGGATTTGTCCTGACTTGTCCTCACTGCAAAGTCAAAGTGAATCTTAAGAAGGACAATTAAGCAGTGAATTCCCTGTCTCTCTCTCTCTCTCTCTCACACACACACACACACACACACACACACACACACACACACACACATGTCCTCTTAAGTATATAATGGCAAGATGGGACGTTTTTGAAAGAGATTAAGATAATTGTGCTTTGTTCCAGCAAGGTTGTGAAATGATGGGGAATATATTGCACTATAGGCAGACAAACAGACAGACAGACAGGCTGTTATGACTTCATAGCTGCTTTGAGTATCAGTTCAGTTCAGGTCAGTTCAAGTATACAGGCTGCAGGTATTATGATGTGTTCACATTAGTGATTGCAATATGCCAGGACAAAAGATTCCAGGGGTAGTAGACTACAACAACTGGATTTAGATCACTATTTATTGTGGTATAAACAATAACTTGTGGGACAATACAGTCCCACAAGTGGAAATTGTTTTTGCAACATTAGAATGAAAAAGCAACAAGACTCTAAGCAATTAAAGAATTGAAAAGCTCTGTCGTAAAGAAATCAGTAAAAGCTCATGTGATAAAAGTTCAAACACCCACAAGAATAGGTACAAGATCATTTGCTTAGCTGGGCAGGGAACTAGGAGGCAGTTTATAATGTATCATATTTAAGAATATGTATTGCAAATCTAGTTTAACAAACAAACTTGGTACTTGATATTTCACCCTTCATATGTTTTCTAGTTTTTTTGTCAATATGATGATGATCTGTTATTGTTCAGTTGTTTAGGACCAGGCGGCAACCGCTTGTTCTGCCGAGTGAAGCTGATGCTGAAGTGTCTTTAAACGTGCATTCTCTCTACTGACCAGCAGGGGGCGACTCCTCTGGTTGTATTGAAGTCTATGAGAAAATGACTCTACTGCTCTCTTGATTTATTACCTCAGTAAACATTGTAAACATGAGTTTATGGTCTCAATCTCTAGTTTCAAGTCTTCTTCAATAAAGCATGATGTTCATTTAGTAAATTATGATCCATTTAGCTGTCGCTACCAGAGCCGTATACGGCGTCTCTACGTCACTCCTCCACATTCCAAATATGGTAACTTCTGTTCATTGGTTGCAAAAAAACACCAGGCTTTAAAATGGCAGTCCACAAACCAATGGGTGACGTCACGATAACAACCGTTTAAGGGGGTCAAGCCCTTCCAGTTTTTCCCACACATTTGGGAAATTGTAATATTTTATTTTGCCTGTTAATTCTCAATCATTTTAAAGCAAGTTTCCCTGAAGGTAATGTGTAATTGAACTGAATTCAAAACAATGTTTTTCAAAATCAAATTTTGTGTTCAATTGACACAAACAATGAATGACTTATGCCTCTTTTCATATTACAATAATACAGAAGTCTGTAGAAATATTTATCCATCTATGTTTTTATACTCAAATACTCAAAGTTAGTATCCATTGCTCCCAAAACAGAAGTACTCACCTGTGGCCCTTTTTATTGCGAAAACTCTGATTGCTAATTGAACAATTGCACAACACATATTTGTGAGGAGTCAGAGTGGCTAGTGAGACATTTCAATTTGGCATTTTTGAATGGCAGGGTGTACAACGTGAACATGTTGGGGAATTGTGTGTCGTGTTTTGAGAAAAAGAAGTGTGGTTTAGAACAGCAATCTGAGTGCAAAGCAGTCGTGCCTGTGATTTAGCAGAAATGGTTCAGGTGGCACACGAGTGGTTGTTGTGTCTCAAAAACCAGTATCACTGTGTGAAAGACTTACACCTCAACTATTCTTATTCCCCATGTAGGGAAAATTATTTGAAATGGACAGAAAGAGCACAACAGGAAATACATACACATAAACACACATGTACATACACACACACACACACAGGCATGTAGGCTGTGTGTGTGTGTGTGTGTGTGTGTGTGTGTGTGTGTGTGTGTGTGTGTGTGTGTGTGTGTGTGCACTGTGTCCACATGGAGCTAGTTTGAGTTTAGTGGCTTCTTGCCTGGTTAACATCTGACCAGTTGCTTATCTTTGAAGGAATCTTGGAATTTGGAGTAAGGGTAAGCTTGACATCCGCACTTCCTCTTACACACACACACACACACACACACACACACACACACACACACACACACACACATACACATAACACTGTGCAGGTTGAAATGGGCATACAGGCTAGAGATTAGTTCATGGAAACTCTATTAAAGACACACGCAGTCGCCTGAAGAACACAAGATTTCTGTAATAATTATTTTAACACACACAACACACACACGCCGCATTGACAGACGCATGGCTTTTGCTATGGAAACGCAGTTTGTGTGTGCTTAAGGTTAGGCAAGGGGAGTGGTGAAACTGTTCACTCTTGCAAACCCAGCATATCTGAATTTCATTTGTCTTAAATCAGATCTGCTTTAAGAGTAATTAAGAGTCAGAGCCCAATGGCAGCAGCCCCTGTGTCGCCAGGGGCAACCAGAGGCGCTCTGAAAAAACCATAACACAGCTGGATAGTAAAACGTGCTGGCATATCTTCTAATTCTGCTGACATGCAAAAGTGAGTTCCCAGAAATGACCCGCCAAATTTGGTTAAGTATGGACTGTTCCTGGTCAGATAGCATGTAGATCCTGCAAACACACAGACACACACCAATATATAAAATGTATATATTCTGTTATGTAATATACACAGGAACTAGAGTGAATGGAGTGCAAACATTTTTGTTCATTTCCACTGCATTTATTGTTCAGAATGAAACATAAACATATACATAACTAAACACTAAAAGCCTTAGGAAATAAAAAATATTAACTACAGAATAATCTTGTATAAATTAAAAAACTACAGCAGACGGCTCAGTTTGACCAGCGAAGCTTCTGGTATTTGTACATTGTGTTGTATTTTCTGTCAACAGAAAATTGTAATATATCCAACTTAACATGATGGAAATTATTATTTTAACCAACGGGCTCTGAACTTCATTTCAACTGCTGGACTGCAATTTGACAAAACAAACTTATAAAGTTGGATAGAGCAAACTTATAAAGCAAAGCCAAAGCAGTTGTGTTTTTTTCATCTGGAAGCCATTTAATCACTGAGGACATACGAGTGAGGAGGAGATGGCCTGCTCATGTGTTTTCAGCCTCTCTCAGCTACTTTCATACTTACATTTGTGCATTCTCAGGTTATTACTGTCACTGAAGACCAATTTGGCAGATTCAATGTAGTCTTTTAAAATACTGACATACGCCAGATTAATTCTGGCTTATTCCAACAATAATGAATTCACCTTTTCTTACCACTAGCTGCGCTGCCGGGCCATTTTATCACCGATGGGGATTTACATTGTGCTCTCTGGATAGACGCCTCCCGCCCTCGGACAAGAAAGGAGCTACTTCAGTGTACAAAAGACTAAAAGACTAGAAAATCACAACGCATCACATTCTGGTGTTTTTAGTGGGTCCACCACTCACTGATCAATCCCTTGTTTGATAAAAGGAGCTCAAAAGTCCAACAACGGGGACGGGACAGATGTGGGAGAGTGTGGGGCACGACAGCCACGTGGCCCTGGTTTTCCCTGATGCATGAGGAGGTGGTCCCCTATCGAGCCCCCCAGACTCGTGTGTCGGCGTGGGGGGGGACCATAGGCCTGTGGCCGACGAGGCCCCCAGTGGTGGTGGTGGCTCATCAGCTGGGACCGCAACTTGTGGCCAGGCATGTGAGGAGGAAGACCACCACAGAGCCAGATGATGAGCCCATCCACCTCTGCCTGCCCCCCTCCCAAAACGAGATGTGCCAAAAGCCTACACCAGCAAATTTTGAGATCTGTTTGACGAATTAGTCAAAAAACAATAATATCATTTTTATTTATTTATTTTATATTATTAAAAAAGTCTGAAAGTTGTGTTAAGCAGTGTTATTAATGTTGTACTAACACGTCAGACCTTTTAAATTATTTTTTATTGAATCAGTATTCATCAAATCCTGGGTCTTGAACTAAGGTCTCTTCTCAAATTTCTTTTCCAGGGAAATATTCCAAGGACAGGAACGTGGAACAACTCTCTTTCTTATTAATAGTTTTCATTCGCAGCATTTCATAAATACCTACATTTACACACCATAGACCTCTTTCATATAATTTTGTAATTCCATAAGCACAAACTGTAAAAAGGAGTGTAAAGCATAATAGATAATATAAATAAAAAGCAAGCGGGTAATAGCAAATAAACAGGTAAGAAGGGTGTGGGCAACAAACTGCAATAATGACAACTTGTTTACAGCACAAAAAAACATCACAATCACTGACTTCCTTTAGAATATAACTGCACAACCCAACTCAAACCTAAAGGCATCTTACAAATATACAGTACATAACTAATGAAAAGGAGCCTCAAGGCATACAGCTTATCATAAAGTGTGGTGGCCCACGTCCCAGGCCTTCATGGTCTACAAATAATCTGTTCTTGCAACTCCGCAGGGTGAACACGTGGAGCAGCGAGTGGCCCTGCCAGACCCTGTCAAGGCCGCGTTCCCCCCCCCCTGACTGAACGTCCTCCACTCAAGGATGTCCCCCCGCTGTGAGGCAGATGTTGTGTAGCACTGCTCAGGCGGAAGCTTTACGGCATGATATGGACTTTATGGACCACTTCCCGCTGGAGAGTATGTCATCATTGACGAGCATACACGTCGCCCACATGTAGTGAATGTAACGTCTCCCTGAAGGGATTCCCAGAGTAGACAAGACTTATAATGGTCCCCCATTTAACAGTGACCAACTCCCCCAGTTTGCAGACTACTTAACTTAGGATACCATCACTCCTGGATCACGTCACTTTGGCCTCAAGATAGTGCTGCAGGGGAAAGCTTCAATGAACCTGAACATCGTCCTCCATCCATCTTGCTTCCTTCACTCTTCAAGAAGATCACTCCAGAGCTGCTGGAAATCCTACTAGATCCTAAGATGATGATGATGATGATGATGATGATAATTACAGTGATGCATCTATGATCACAACAACAACAACAACAACAAGATACCTGTTGAAGCATAGAAGACGTCCTCTTGCCTTCAATCCTTTAATCTCTACAGGAACATATCCAGATTATCCATGTGAGAGTAAGCCCATTGTCAGAATTGACATTGAGAGTACAGTGGAGGTACAGATGTACAGTCAGTCACTGTGCGTGCAATTGATATACCCGTGGGTGAATAGGACAAGTTTTTATTGGGTTTAAAATATGTCTGGTTCTGCCCCAGTACCAATTAGTTAGTTAACCATTAGTTATGTCCAAAACATTTAGGTAGAAGGCTCCTTATTTTTAAACAGTCTACTTCTGGCAGTCTAATGTTCGGTCGCAGGAAAATAAGATGGATGCAATGAGACTTCAGGAGAACCCAGCGACGGGAGGTCGGTGACTATATTGGACCCACATCTTGACAGAGACCTGGCTCCATCGTGGCATCTCGGATCAAGCTGCACTGGATGGGCAGGACACAGCGCAGGACTCAACGAGAGGAAGGCATAATACAAATTTTAGCAAACTGGGCATAATTTGGAGCATCTGCGCCTGAAAAGACAGCTGTAATATATACAAACTAATTGCCCTGAGTTGCTTGATGTACCTGCTTTGTACCACAGCGTAGCCAACTGGTCTAGCAGCAGCCTGTAGTCTGTCAGTGCGTTTCTAATTGCAGCGTAGCAGTCTGCCAAGGCCAGACAATGAATGGACTGCAGTGCTCTTCACCCCCCCCCCCCCCCCCCTCTCTAACCACGGCTTTAACTGCCTGTCCTGTAACCATCAAACACTGCCACTGGTTTCCTACAAGGCTTTGGAGCGAGGGAACATGAAAGGGAGGAGAGGGAGACAGCTGAGGTCCCCACTTCTCCTCTGGATGTGGTAATAGATGGGTAGGGCCAGAGGCTGCTGGTAATTGGTAGCTTGGTGTTTAAAGAGGGGTCCCTCAACTGAAAAAACCTCATGGGAGGTCTTTAATTTAAGCTACTAAATACGCCCCTCTCCCCTCACTCCAAGTTAAGGACGCAAGCAATACAGACGTTTGTGTTTCTTTTCTTTTTTTTTGTTTCAAGTGTGTGTGTGTGTGTGTGTGTGTGTGTGTGTGTGTGTGTGTGTGTGTGTGTGTTTGTGTTCCGCACCGTGCATCAGTGTAGTTCCACACTCTGCATTTTTTGGGCCTTTTGCTGACTCAAGCTTCTATGTTTGGTATTGTCTCAAAGCTATACACACACACACACACAAACACACTAAACTGTGCCATGTGTGGTGCACAAAAAAGTTTGATGGTTCAGGGGTGAAACCATAGGGTTATTGAAGTGGCCAATAGTGGGTTATATGGAAGGGCAGGGGGCGGCCGACTCACGGCAGGCACTCACTATAGATTCAATTTTACAGTTTTGTTTTAAAGCACTCACGACTGCAATCACTACTGTATTGTTTATATATATATGGCCCGCACTCACCAGAAATCAAATTTTACTTTTCTTTTTTTACTGCAATCACTACTGCATTGTGCAAGGCATATAGTATATTTATACTGTATATATATATATATATTATTTTGTATTTACTTGGAACTGAACTTCAAACTTATACATATCTGTATCTAAAACACCAGACCAATTTACTGTGGCTCACATTTTGTGATTATAACCACATTACTCGACACTCAAATACATTTTTTCATGATATCTAGACAGTTTATTGTTTTTATAACTGTACACAAGTTTACAGCAAATATATTTGATTTTAGATTTAATTTATGTCATATTTTACCACTATTTTAACTTGCACTTGCACTATTTTATGTCTTAGTTTCTAATTTTTACTTGCATGCTTTTCCTTTTATATATTTGTATATGCAGCATTGTAATCACTGTGCATATGAACAAACTTCAATTATTTGAATTACTTGAGTTGGAAGCTAAATTTGCAACTGTCTGGGTTTACTCGTAAGCTGTCTTTCCTCCAACTGACAGTTTGAAAAAAAAAAAAAATAGAAATTAAATCACAACATTGGTCCTTCTTTATAGGATCTTTAACATTTTCAGTGAATATAGTAGTGCTCGCCATATGCTGATCTGCAAGCTGCCATTAAAGGCCCGACCCCCACAGCATGAAACCTACCGTCATTATAATACAGAAACTAAAGTCTTTTAGCAGATTGCTTATTTTACTGGATCTTATCAAGTGCGCTAAGCTGAAGAGAGAGACGCAGAGTGAGAGAATCTGGGCTGATTGTTCCCATCGGCTGAGGCAGAATTCCCCTTCTCATTCCTTGGCAGGGGGATCTGGCAGCAGCCCAGAGGCGAGAGCGAACAGAAACATTTGGGAGTCGTACACGGCCGGGCCTGTGCACGTGGTGCTCCCGGAGGGCTTCTCTACCTTTGTCACTCCATGCGCTGGAGGTTGGTCAGAATTACTTGCAGATGAGAGCCGAGGACGCTCAGCAGAAAGCTCTCTTTCACTCTCAGTTTCCTCAGATTCATTCGACGTTTGGTTTTTTCCCCACAATGGCCAGTTTGTTATTGCTTCAAAGCACTGTTTCACGTTTGTATAGTCATTTATGACAGTTTTGCCTGTGATTGGTGAGCTGTGTATAGAACCTCAATACTTTCTTTTTAGGTGTCAACACAAATCTGTCCATATACACACATGTTTTGCTGGCAAAACATTTACTCAAATAAAGATGTTTAAGACCTCCTGTTTAAAAACCAATTGTGCTTTTTGTATAATCCCTAGACATGTAAATAGGGTTTTTTATCAGTGATCTATTAGTGACAGTCACGTAATTTCACGCGCCAAGTTACAAAAGTTCAGAGAAGCACGACCAAGTGCCTCGCGCCAGCTTCCCTACGGCGACTATAAACTAAGTTTTAGTTGGGCTAGCCTCTTCCTATCTACAAGGCAGGACGACCACAGCACTGAGCGCACAGGAGCTGCCAATAACTCAGCTGGTGTTGACACGACGTGAAGAAAAAGCTGGGCTAAAGAAAATAAACCGCTGGCATGGTAACGGTCCACTCGGAAAGAAAATTCTGTTTGACTTTAATATTTCCGCACTTTAAAGCAAAAAAAAAAATTGTTTGTAGTAAAACATGCCTATATATTTCTGAAAGTAAGGTACGACTAAAGTTTTTATCAGAACTCGAAAAATTCCCCAAAAACGCCTGCCCTACCAAACAAGCATTCAGCCTGTACAGCCAGTTCATCAAAGACGCTGAAGTTACTATTTGTACATGTGCAGTGATAACACAATTCTAGCATTAAATAGGAGTAGTGTATATATATATATATATATATATATATATATATATACACTCCCAACTAAAGCCTGCACTATTTGATTAGCAAAGGTGGGTGAAGACGGCCTTACATTTGTCATTCCACTGTAATTGATTCATCCTCTTCACTTATGTCCGCTTTGCTGCCTCAACATCTCTCTGTCCACCTCTTGTGTCCCTGTAGACATTGAGACCCCCCCCCCCCCCCCCCCTTCCATGTGAGACTTTTTCTCCAAATGTTTTTTTTTCTCCCTCTCCTGCACTCCTGCACTCTTGCAAAGATTGTATCAATGTCAGGAGTTGCAGCATCGCTCTTAACTGCTTCAGCATGCGGACAACTCAGGACCCGACTACACAGTTCAAACACGCAACAAACGGAGTTCTTCAGGGATTTCAGCCGCTACGCTTAATGATGGCCCCTTGCTTGATAGATATCATTAGAATACATTATTTAAGTCTGTCTTGCATGGTATTGGTTAAAGTGAATTACGCTGGGTCATTGACTTGAGGTTTCGTTGGATTATGCTGTTGACTCACTCCCAACTTTGCTTCGTTTTGGAGCCGGGGGTTTGAGAGGCAGGCTCCCGCAGAGATCTGGCTCAAAATACCTTTTGGAATCCCAGAGCATTTTTGAGAACTTTGAGCACCAGATGGGACAGGTTTTCTAATTTACGACTATTCTAGCCGGTCCACCATGCAGCACCGATGAATAGTGACTGAAACGTGTAGAAGCCCTTGGTTGATTTAATTGTCTGCAGTAAATTTGAGAAATTGTCCATCAAGCTTGCAAAATTTGATCCAACATGACCTGTATCAAGATATATATATATCATTCATGCAGAGCATGAGGTATTCAACACAGGTGGTTAATGTGGCAGCAAGTCCATTGGTGTTGGCAGGAGAAAGAATAATTACAATGGATTAAGGATTATTCATTTTGAAAATAATCTGTTGAAAATCACAATTATCAGACTAAAAGCCCAACAGGCAATGCCTTGTACTCCGTACCTTGTAAACTATGGGATTAGTGTCTTCTATGCTAACACAAAAAGGTAAACTGTCTACATACTGAACAGATAGTCATGACACCAAACCATCTTAGTAGACTCGGCTTCTGTGCATTTTATTCTCTATTTGGGCTACTATCTATTTGTTTTTTCACCATGAGCACCAAAATGAGCTTGTCACCGCTAAATCTGACAGCTGTAACGGTAGAGCAAGGCGAGTCAAGACGTACGGTGATAAAAGCACAACAATCACCACCAACATTCAGTGTGCCCCCCCCCGGCCGATCTGCTCCTAAATTGACTTTTTCGGTCTTTGTTATGATGGTCAGACACAGCCAAACAAAGCTTCTGCTCCATTTACTACGGCAGCGTCGACGGCGCTTTTCTGAAAAGAGATTTTCAATTCGAAGCGCTCGGAGCGACCGCACAAAAAATGCGTAGCGTACACTCTCTCCTCATCGGGAACAATTGAAAAAAGATGCTGTCTCTCAGAAAAAGGCGGACACAGGCCCTTCGAAATAACGTGAGGAACTCACAACACACACATTATGAACTATGAACTCAACACTTAAATGGAGAAATCATGGATTGGCTTGTCACATTCTGTGATGCAGCGGAGGCACCACAAATGAACGATTTTAATCGTCACACATTTGACCTCTGCCTTTAACCCGTTCTAAGCATTTTAGGAGTAGTGGAGCGCTGTGAACTCGGGGTTCAGTGTCTCGCTCAAGGAAAATTCGACAGGAGGAGTCGGAGATCAAACTGTCAACTTTGTGATTGAAGGGCAACCCGCTGTAACCCCTGAACCAGATCCCCAAAATTCTAAAAATGAAAACTGGTCAATATAACTGGTCAGTTTTTCCTCAATTGCTACAGCTTTTTTTTTTTAAAAGCGATCTTTCTCTAAACTGTAAGTGCAATTATTGTGATAGTAACTCACCCAAAACATTTCATTCATGCTTCATAACCTAGTTATTGTGTCAGTAAATTGGCCAACGTCACCCAAATGAGAAGCTGTCTTGTCATCATGTTAGTCGTACTGGTCAAAATGTTTGGATATGTTTTCACCATGGTGGTCAACCCTAAAAAAATGTTTCTTATATATACGATTCTCTGCTTTGTTCTACTTTTTTGTTGACACTGACTTCGTACTGTACTGTACACGAATGTTAGTGTTGTCTAGCTGAATGTTATTGTGCATCGCACTGAGCTTTTTACTTTCCGATTTCAACAGTTGGTGAAGGTGTACTGGAAAAGCCAATACTGTAAAATACACAGATAAAGGATATGCACATACGTATATACATAAAATATGTTTGCGCAGCAACGTGCTACATGTACTGTGAACAGAAAAGTCACCTTTGATCTTTCGTGTAAAGCCACAAACAGTGAATAGAAAACTTTCCACAAAATGACATCCCCCCCAAAAAAATACAAAAAACAACAACAAAACGTATTGTACCTCCTCACAGTATGTAACATCATGTCCCAGAAATTTATGAAATATACATGTATATATGTATGTATGTATTTATGTATGTTTGGATCATTTTGCACGTTTAGACAATGGTGTGTGGGACAATTTCACTGATTTCACAATCATACTCAGTCTTTTGCACACGTGTGTCAAAACAAGTGCAACATGCTGGAACGACTGAGAAATTCAAATCTGTTTGTGAACAACAAAGTGATTGTTCAGACATTTCAACGTGTTGTTTTGGAAAAAAATCAAGAATTGAGCATGAACACTGTTGCATTTTAAATATTCACTTTAGTTGATCTGATCCGTCTTCCTCACTCCTAAGCACCGAGCCTGGTGCACTCACCACTGACATTTGACCTGCACACAAAAGTGCATTGAGGGTGCAGTCCACTCTGATTTCCTCAGAAATCCACACAGTGCTGTCCTCAGAGCAGAGCCTGTCTCACAGCACAGACTGATAACTTCCTCAACTGCGCGGTCTGACGCACAACCCCACACACGCCGCGATAGTGACACTGTATGTGTGCGTTCTTTAAGTGTCTGCGAGTACGCTTGTGTTTAGTGAAGGCGGTAGCTTAGCCAAGAACAACGGCTATAGCCGGTCTGCTTCCTTCCTACCAATTAGGGTTGAGGAGGGGCGGGTTTTACAGCGATAACCTGCTCAGGAAGCCGTGTGGAGCCGCCAGTCTCCGACTTCACTGGCAGAGATGTTCGAATGCAAAATAGCATCAGAAAAGAAAGCATTTCATTATATAGAAATGATTTATATAGAGTCAAATCATTGGAACGAATTGGCCCGAATGAAATGATTGAATGGGTGACTTGCTTGTCAACCTGATCGCATTGCTAACAGCTGTGAGTACTAACGTTAGCCATGTTCTTTGTTTACATTCATAGTGATCATTTTGGGGGGAGTGGCTTTGGAGGGAGGCCTGAAGGGAAGGGCTGTCAGTGTTGCTGACTTGGTGACTTTCTCGCTGGACTTAACGACTTTTGGAGGTAGCGCTGCTAGCTACTTTCATTGCAAAAGAGTTGGCAACACTGTGCTGGGTTTATTCAACACTGTGCTGGGGCCTTATACTTGTTAATTTCTACCTATTCCCTTACAAACGTACAATATTTATTTAGTTTATGCTTACAGTTTTTTTTCTTGGTTATTCTTGCTTTGTTTTCTAATTATCTGTTACATGTTTGAAATAAAAATATCTTATCTAATCCGTGGAATCTGAGGGTAAGATCCTAAACCAAACCAAAGAGATGACTGCCATCTGTGTGTGTGTGTGTGTGTGTGTGTGTGTGTGTGTGTGTGTGTGTGTGTGGAGCCCTTTTCAGTGATCTTGAGGTACTGTATCTGTACGGAGGCAGTGAGAGGAGGGTCAGGGTGAACAGCAGAAACCACCTCATGTTTCTGTTTACTACATTTTGCTGTGAGGCTCTTGGAAACATATTAACCTCAGTTTTTAAAGCTCAGTTGAAGTTGTCAATAGTCCATCTTGGCAGGTAGTAGCCTAATTGTTTGAAGATGGGCTGAAAAATGCATGTGTTTTTAGATAAAAGTGACAACGTCCAGTACAGGTGTTTGACAGATGTGGTGAAGCAGAAAGTAGGATTTTCAGCTAATGTAATCAAATACAGTACTTTAATTTTTCTCAACATATTTACTCCTTTTATCACGAGGAAACGCTGTTGCAAGATCAGAATTTACAATCTCTAGATACTCAGTTGTCAGTTACTTGGCATTCCTGATGATGTGTTATGCAACAAACATGTTACATGTCAGCCAAAAAAAGAGTAGGGGGAAAAAAAAAGCATGGAAACAACAACAGTTTGGTTTGCAGCTCATCTGGAATGCAACCGACCCAAGTTCTCCCACACTGCTGCTCCTCTTGCCTGGGTCCAGACCTTTGAATCCGCCAACTCCACCGAGTTTGAGTGAACTGATAAGTCTGGCATTGTGACATGAAGCAACGTTTTTCTTGATTGATTGGGGGGGGGGGGGGGGGTCTTTTATTGGCGTATCGCGGTTACTCTTCTGGAGCCTTCCTTCTGTAACGTTAAGCTCCAACTGCAACCTCTTTAACTTCTCTTCAATACATTGCGACACTTCAAGTAATCAAACACATTTACACATATCCTCCCAGAATAGACGCCGGGTCTATATGGGAGAATCGCCCCCGACATCTCTGAATCGTTTCCTCACTGGCCTCTCTTTGATGTTTGGGCTGTTGAAAAATTGTTTGGAATTTGATATGACCTCCTTCCAAGTCTATGAGAAAATGAGAAAATGTATTGCAAAGCTATAGTCTGTAGAGACTTCAACAAACAAACGTGGTACCTGATATTTCACCCTGCATATATGTTTTCTAGTTTGGTGTCAATATGATGATGATCTGTTATTGTTCAATTGTTTACGACCAGGCGGCAACCTCTGGTTCTGCCGAGTGAAGCCGATGCTGAAGTGTCTTAAAACGTGCATTCTCTCTACTGACCATCAGGGGGCGACTCCTCTGGTTGTATAGAAGTCTATGAGAAAATGACTTTACTTCTCACTTGATTTATTCCCTCAGTAAACATTGTAAACATGAGTTTATGGTCTCAATCTCTAGTTTCAAGTCTTCTTCAATACAGCATGATGTTCATTTAGTAAATGATGGTCCATTTAGAGTCAAACACACCATAAAGCAGAGTATGCTGTAGGGCGGGATTACTATGATTGACAGGTCGCTGCCGCTACCAGAGACGTATGCGGCGTCTCTCCGTCACTCTTCTGCATTCCAAATATGGTAACTTCCGTTCATTGGTTGCCAAAAAAAAACAACACGGCGACAGTCGTAACTCGTAACAAAGATTGACGACAGCTAAGTCGCCGAACTTGAGGCTTCAAAACGGCAGTCTACAAACCAATGGGTGACGTCATGATAACTACGTCCACTTCTTATATACATTATGGTCACTAGGACTTTCTAGTGGGTTGGTTGTTTTCCCTGGCTGTGCTCTCTGTCCCTGTCTCCTGCCCCGGCTCACTTCCCTCAGTGCTCTCCTCTTACTCCCTAGAATTGCAAATCTCAAACCTACCACCAGAAGCCCTCTCTTGCCGGTCCCGCTTACCCGACGTCCCCTCCCACCTACACACCTGTTGCTATTTTCCTCATCAGTTACCTGGCTTCTCCGGGCCTACTCGCTCACCTGTTTCCTCTTTCCCTCATCAGCCTTGCTGTCCCCTCAGCCGACCCTTTTCCACACTCTCCTTGATTTCGTTTTCATTGCCATGCCCTTCTTGTCTGTTACCTGTAACCTGGCTTTGGAAAAATATTACCTGCCTGTTTGAATCTCTGCTTTTCTGTTTTGGATATCCTTGCCCGCCCCTCACCGGAATTTTGTTCGGCCGTTTGGACTGACTTCCTGGTGTTGACACACTGTAAGCCTTGTCCTAATAAATCACTGTTGAGTCCATAACTCGGTCTGTGTAGAAACAAGCACACATACGCTTGAGTTCCTTCAATTCAAAATTCAGTGTAGAGAAGTGCAACAGTCTTACAGTAACGTTTGCTTGACACTCTGGTAGAGGCATTGTAAGTCTCCAATGGATTTTTTTAGGATAGTTAATGTAGATTGCATTCAAATGATGTTGAATGAATAATTTCAACCCACATTCTTCCCATGTTGCTGCGGGCAAAAAAGCCTGCGGGTTTATTTCCTGTTTCATGACCCGTCGGGCTTCTTCAGAGCGATGTCCCCATGTTTCCAGATTTTAGCAGTTGGTAAAAAATATGTTTTTATTACAGAGAGGAGTGATTGGCAAAACTGTATGGGAATAAAATGAAAGTTTTGATACAAAATAATCATTAAAACTCTCCAATACGTGTGATTGTTTTGGTTTTTGTTCAAATTTCATGTCAAGTGTTTTCCTACAGTGAATGTGAGAAGTGAGGCAGTCAGGCTGTGAAGTGAAGAATCCCTGAAGAACCTCAGAAAAACTGAACAAACTTCCCAAAAGAACTGACACATCTAAGTTACCCTGAGTGTGCTCCAACTGATCTCTGCACTCAGGGAGCACTAGAGCCACTGATTGCATAATGAAGTGTAACTCATTCGATTTTGTTCATCAAATTGCACCAAACCACATGGTACAACTGTCAGCGTAACGTCGCCCCAACAACAAGGACAAACCAAGAGAACATGAACGGAGTGGTAACAGAGAGGAAAAGAAAGACAATGAAGCACCAAATACAGAGCAAAGATCAAGAAATAGACTTAAGAGAGAGAAAACAAAGACCACAGTTAGGATTTACACACAATGGCAATAAAGAGAACATAGATAGACAAGAGCCTGATCATAGAAGAGACAGACATCGAGGAGGAACAGGAAGAGGAATCGCCTCGTAAATCTTTGCCAAAGATTAAAACACGGAACTCAGTCGGTCAGGAAGTTACAGCGGTGCAGAGATGTGACACTCGTACAAATGTCCTCCCACAGCACCGCTCATATCACAAAAATACAGCTGATATTTTTATCCATTCCATATGGAGGCGAATGATTCTCAGCTCTGGGAAAATGTGGGGAACATCCATCCACACAGTGAACGGGACAAAGAAACACACGGGCCAAGGAGACGAGTGTGCACGAGTCTGCACGTCCAGTTCCCCGGAGTCCGCCTCTATCATGCGGGATCCAAAGTGTGCACGTTGGACATAAGGGAAGACAAAATCCAGAGTTTGCGCATAGTGCATAAAAAGACCCTCAGTATTTCAAATACCCGTATGGCTGTGGTAAACTGTGTCAACAGCAACAAATCACAGGAGAGCTATTACAGCTTTTACACAAAAGACAACATAAGACCGTGACTCTTCCAGCGGGATACGTCTTTTCAAACATGAATCCCTTTATTGGACTTTCACCCCACCAAACTCGCTCTACTGACTGACTGTCTGATGCTTCCAGTCTTGAGGTCTTATTCTGAACTTGGGAAATTTGCCTTTAGTTTTTGTGCGCTAAACACATCAAATTAACTGCAAACACCTTTTCAAGATGGACGCTCTCACAACCTACGGACAATTCAAGACGATCATCTCCAACCACCACCTTGTTTTCCTTTTTTGATTCTTACTTTGTGATCTATGAATGTCTTTTATTAAGGAAACCTTAATGATTTTATAGGCTGAAGTAAAGATTTGAAATAAATGACTGAATGTGCAGTAAACATGACAAGTCAGGTAGGTTTCAATTCTTTTGGTACTGCTTATTTTGTTTTCTGATTGATGTTTCAGATAAATCTAATTATTGTAGGCTTCCAAGTTGTAACAACCAACAAATAATGCTTTTTGATTTATGTGCGATATTGGAAACAGAATAACAGACAGCAACAGTGAGGCTGAAAAAAGCCAAACAATGGCACTGATTGTAACCATGAAAAAGCCAAAAGCCGAATATAGACACAAAGGACGGATAAACTCTTGTAACCACGGAGAGAAGAACTGACAAATAAAGACATGCACACTATGTCTTCCTCTCTTTCACAGGCCTACACATACATGTGGGAACACAACTGGGGCCAAATAGAGATATACACACACACACACACACATTATGGGATTATACTAGAAAGCATGTGGAAGCTGAAGACTTGTGAAGACAGAAGTCTGTTTAAATTAAGCTAGCAGAGCTCCGTCCGTCAGCGAGCCTTTGATGTCCTCATAAGGGAGAGCGATACTTGCTATAATGCTGTAACAGAAACACATTACAACCTGTGGCTCCTAATCTGTCCGCTAGCGCACAATTGCACACGTTCCAATAGCATGGCTTTTTTTGAAGGGCTGACTCAACCACCTAGCAGTCTTTGAGCTGAAGTTGTATATCTATATATGACTGTCTGCTTGCCAGAATAGATGAAAAGGATGAAATCTTTCCTTCAGACTTTACCAGGTGAAGTGTGTGAAACAGCCAGAGAATTAGGGCTCTACTGTTGCGATGCCTTAGTGTGTGTGCCATAGATTTGTGCTGACGTCAAAGCGCATACCACATGATTTGTACTTATGCTGTTTTTGTGCCCAAATGACGTTCAAACTGCATGACTTAAGGTTTTTATTGCTTTACCAAGCAATGCATACTCAAACAGATCCTATAATGAAGCTTGACAAGTCTTTTCGTGGATATTATGGCTAGATAAACAATTCTATATACAATATACCTGCTGAAAATATTTATTTGTGAGCAACTGTGTACAACCGCAAGGTTGTCAGGTTTGGTACCATTTTGTCTGAACCCAACCTTCGGGTCTGAAAAGTGAAAACAATTCGAAAGTGACTTATTCTAATGTCCATCAGGACTCCTCTCATTGTATAGAAGTTTATGACAAAATAATGGACGACCGAGCCTCAGCCTGAGAAACAGATGGCTCAGCTGAAATAGAATAGGACCTTTATTACTTGTTTACTGGTGGTATCTTCATTATTTTAAGACCTAAAATGTCAAAACTTTAAAAGATTTGACTCTTTGCCTTCTGAGTTTTAACAGACTTTATTTCCCTGATGGTAAAAAGAGCACAAGCTGCTGTCGACATGGCAACAATTACCAGCCTGGTAGTAGCGGCTAAAGACCAGGAGGTGTGTGTCTGTCCTTGAAGATAAGTGTTGATTTTCACCACTGTATAATTAAGACACAAACAACGTGGTTCCTTTTTTTTTTCCAGAAGACATTAAACACACGCACACATTATTTTCACCATAGCACCAGCGACATTAAACCCCTAACCCTCGCCCCACCCTCACCCACACACACAGTTCAAGACCCCCTGCTTACACACTACACATGATGTCCCTTTAATAAGAACTGCCTGCAGACGTGCTCCCCTCACTCAGCAGCCACCGCGTCCCTGTGGCATCTTGTGTGTTGTGTGTGTGCGAGCGAGTGTGTGGTACTGGCGGGGGTCTCGCCTCAGGCCACATTACAGCTCCTCATCACAAGTGATCTCTCTGTAATAGCAGGCCTCGCCAGAAGTCATTGGCAGCATCCCTCTGATGATGTCGTCTCCATTGATCCGCTGCTATTTTGAGAAGGCCGCGGCTTCTCCGACCCTCCCCCCTCTCGTCTCCGTCTTTACAAGGTGCCATTAGTTGAGGTCGAGCCTGTGAGGTGAGTGCGGCCGGGGTTAGAAGTGGATCCGGGGGTTCACGATGATGAAAATGCTTGGGGTTAATTGAAGGCCGCTGCTCCGGGTTTTGGTTTCACAATGAGCCCCTGCTGGGCTGGTGAAGGTTTGTGGTTCAACTCTCAACAACCGATTCTCTGGAGTTTATTTTTACACTCATGCTAAACCGACAGCAAGACAATTGCTGCCTTGCTATCTATTTCCCCTGAACGAAATCTACTCACCATATGATGTCAGCCTTCTTAACAGCAGGGCAGCAAATAAACAGTTTGGCCGCAGTGACTCAATTAAGGGATCATTTCCAGGTACCACTTGATGCCTTTTGTAGTAGTTTTGTCCAATATGTCAGTTATAACAACACGGTGCTCACCAAAGTAGCTGCTGAGGTCTGGAAACCCAGTGGCATTACTACGGTTAAGTCTGATGGGGATATTTACGATCAAGAGAGTGAGTTATCATTTTGCGGTTCACCTTTGTTGTATCTGCAAATTAGGTTTGACTAACCTCATGCTTCTGGTTCTGTCTGATCTGTCAGACTCTCTTATACAATGTTATTATTACTGATAAAAAAAATGACAGACACAAATAATAGCCAAATGAAAAGGACTGAATACAGGGAATTATCCTTTATTATTAACTTTGGTATTTGTGTATCGTGAAATGGGCCTCTGACAAGAAGGTCTACAGGGTCGAAGTGATGTTATATTCCTGGAGGGTCTGGAGGGAGGGCTCATTTCCAAATCTTGAGACTCTAATGTTCTGTCTGACGTCAATCATTTTGTAATGGGAGAACGTGACGATTTGCTCACAATTTTCAGAGGACAGTATCTCTGATGGGGTTTGAGATGGGGTTTAATAAGTTGATAAATAGTAAAAAAAATCACTGTTGATATTATGGTTAGTGATTTTATAGACGAAAGACAGTGTGACCTGTTTTATTTATGTTTTTGTAGCCATTCAGTAGATTTGATGGAGAACTTGACGTTTTGTCTTTCTTCACTCCATTTTTTCAGTGAGCTTTTTTAATTCTATATTTAACTTTTAATGATTACATATGCAACAGTGATCTAAGATAGAAACATCCATGACACAGGGTGCAGTAATATTAAGTATTGTTGTTTTTTTATCTTTATTTTTTGAGCTACATGATTTTGTGGAGGACTGACTATTGGTGTCTGAACCAGTAATAAGTTGTTTAGATTCCTGTATGTTACAGGAGATAACGTGTTCTGTGTTCATGGTGTTAGTGGTTCTTATGGTTTTATGATATTTGTATGGGGTTTTACTGTCTTGTTTTTATGTCTCTGCTATATTTGAATGTACAGCAGTTGGGTGAGCTTTTGTTGTTTTCAAAAGTGCTTTGTGCATTTCAATTTGATTGGATGATTACAGGAAATTGTACAGCAGAGTGACAGTCATTATTGGACTCACCAAACATCAGTAGAGAAACTTAAGAACCCGCGACATAAGGTGTAGCCATTATCACAGCTTCTACTTTTGTTTTCAATGGACCTGTTCCCTCGGAAAGCTCCGAAAATTGTGCTGCATCCCACAGTCTGTTCTCCAGCAGGTTATTCAGGAGAACAGAGGTTTTTGGACCGGCAGCAGCTATATAGAGCTGGTCAGCAGCTGTGGGAGCTGATCTGGTGCCGATCTCATGTTCCCTCTTTATGCTTCATTCTGTTGACTCTCTAAGCTTCTATTAATCTAACACTGAATATTAATAGCCATCACATCTAAATGTAAATTAACTTTGTTTTTTTCAACTATTGTCTGACTGAACTGCTCTCATAGTTGTTGACCATTATGCCTGCGCTTAAAAATTACGACGTTTGTCTCTGTGTTGCTTTTACAATGACATACTGCACATCTGAACCGGTCTGGTTTATAGAAGAGGAGAACTATAGGCAGCCCAACTATATGTCATTTGATGTAATTTTGATGTAATACTGGTGATTGAATCTAAGTATCAGTCTTTGAGTATTGCTGTTGTTTGTGGATTGTCTTGCTTCCATCAGGGTTTATTACAGGTATCAGGACAACACAGGGACAGTGATGGTTTCCCGTGCCCCACCGCTGGGCACATTACTATGACAACAGTGCCTCCCCGTTGGCTGCATCTGTCATTGCACATGTACATTTACACAACTACCAGAGTGACACCTGCAGCACAGCAGAGGAACTTCCCTTGATGTTATCCAGGGCTATCAGCCCTGCACTGCTGACCATCATCCATAGCTCATCCAGAGTTCATTTCAAAGCTGCCCGTGTTCAACCGCTGCAAAGGACCTGCTTTTGATCCCACAGACTTAATAACTTCCGGCCAATTCGGTCTTTTGTTTCAAACGTCCTTAATCAGATTACCATATTCGGAGAAGTTTATCTGGATACTGCAAGCTACATAGCAAAGACTCTACCCTCCTTAAAAGCCACCAATGGCTTACTAAAGGCTGCAGACTCTGGCGCGCGTTATGTGCTAATATTGCTTGGCATCAGTACAGCATTTGACACTACCATTCCATTGCAACATGGAAGAAAGTCTCTCCAATTATCTCCAAAATTAGACTAGTTCTGTCCTTCAGTGCATCTGAGAAAAAATTTAACACACTCTTTTATCCTCCCCTACTGAAGGCTAATCGACGCCCATCAGTGTTATAGAATGTATGGTCATAGTTTCCCTATTGAACAGGGGACTTCGAGAGAATGAAACAATGGTAGAGTTTCCAACAGCGTCTTGAAACTTGTTCGATAGCAGCCTGACAACATTTATCCAGGTAAGAAGACAGCTATGGTATTTACGCTACTTTAAGACTTTACCTTGAGCATTGATTGGCTTGTGGTGGAATTAATGTCATGCGCGGAGGCCGCTGCATTGAGGAGGCCCTGGTGGTGATGAAAGACACTGCTGAGGTAGAGGCTGAAGCATTTTATTCCCTGAATGCGGGCATGGATCGCTTGATGGATTTAGCCGGAGACTGCATGGTGCCAATAAGTTTGTTACCTGAACAGAGTGACCAGGAGTAGCAGATGGAGTTTCATGAGCAGGTGAACAAATGAGAAAAGATGTTTTCGCCTTTGCTGAGGAATTGTATATTGCTCGCTCCTACCAATAAAAGACTGAAAAAAGTTAACGTTGTTTGTACTGAACACTCACAGACACTGGGTGTAATCAGCAGCATAAATGTACAAGACAGAATGTTATCAAAAAGGAGAGAGGAGCAAGACGATAGCCTCACAATAAAGGTATCTATTTCACATTACAGAAGATTATTTTCCATTGCTATTGTAACATTGCACCACTTACTGTCCCTGGTTTGTTTGTGTTAACATTAGCACATGAGTAGATTAAAGCAAACACACAGCCATTAACTAGTATTAGTTACCTCAAATAAGTTGCAGGTTGGAGCTGTGTTTATGTGTTTGTTACTTTGTTCAGGCCCACCACGCAGGACTACTCATTGGGACGGGCCAGACCAGCATTTCCTGATTTTAAGGTGTCGGTGATGTCATGGCTGACCAAAGAAATCATTACTGACGAGGGTTTGAATTTCATTTCTTACTTCCTGAGGTACGTCTAGAACCTGCTGGGGATTAGAGGAGTCAAGACCAGTCCCTATCACCCACACATCGATGGTCTTGATGAATGTTTCAAAGGTTTTCATCAACTTCTGCAGTTTCATGCAGTAGAGTGTCCGCTGGATGTGCTGGAAGTAGGCCCGGGAATGACCTAAACCTGAAATACGATGCAGAGTTCTCTCGTCTGTATTGAAGACGTGAGACACGCTTGAACTTGTCAGATTAAAGTATGTTGAAAAAAAGTGATAGCATTGTAGCATAGTATGTCACAGTATACAGTCGTAGGCCTAAAAAAGTAATGAAATCGTATGTCAAAAAAGTCGTAGTATAGTATGTTGATTATCTCATGTCACCTGAATTCTGTTTGACTGTCATTTTCTACCTGTGCCTTAGGTTCATTCTCTGCCTGAGATCCATTCCAGCTCCTTGTTAACCTTCTGAAGAACTTGGCCCTGTTCTCTTTACCTGCTCTGCTCCGCTGCGAGACTCCGGACCAGCTTATCATAGTCTCTATTTCATCTTATTTGAATAAACTCTACTTTAACAAGTTTCCTGGTTTTGTTCGAGTTTTGTTTTTATGTCCAGACACAACTGAGCACAACACAATGTCAAAAGGTAATAAACAGTGATATTATAGTATGTTGAAAAAAACAGATAAAACGTCATAGCATAGGGAGTCCAAAAAATACAGTCTAGTACGTCAAAGTATTCAGTAGTATGCCTAAAAAACTCATGAAAGCATATCGTGTATGGACTTTGGGTTCATACTCAAATGAGCACTATGCTATGTCAAAAAGTCGTGAAAAAGTAAAATATTATATGTTGAAAAAAGCATTACAACTCATAGAACAGAATGTCTGAAAAATGAAAAAGCTTAATTTCATGTATGTTGAGAAAAAAAATAGCAAAAAGCCTTAAAAAGTCAAGAGTATAGTATGTAAAAACAGCCATAGTATAGTATAGTACATGGAAAGTGTCAAAACAAAGCCAAATAAAAATCCTAAAAAAGTCAAAGTATTATGTAGCAAAAGGACTTTAATAAGCCATAGAAAGCAATAGAAGCTCAATTGTGTCAAGTCAGATGTCTGAGAGAACTACTATATGTTTGAATGGTCTCTCATGCTTTTAGCTTGTAAGTCCTCTTTACAAATAGTTATTTTTTGTTCAGTATGTAGAGAACAGAATGCTGTACAACGGTTCAACCTGACCGACAACTGGTTCCCACAAGATCCCTCTGAGCAACAGTTGAATGAGAACAGAATAACTCACCAGTCAATGATTAGATAAACTGGAAGCGTAGCATCAAAATGTGTTCAGATTTAAACAGGAACAGCTTCCTGTTTCAGTGTCAAACAAATCACAGTTTAAACATCTGCATTGTAACCACTGAGTAGACTGCAGATGAGACACAAGAAAAACAAACTAACTTTGCTTCTCCTCTCCATGTCAGACAGTACAGAGTCGAGATTTATGGCACAACATCAATTACTTCCAGGCTGCATAAGGAAAAAGAATCAAGAAGCCTAAAATGCGACCCATAAATCAGCTGGAATTCCTTTCTTTTATTTTTAATAGATCCAAAATGAGACGGTCAACAACCGAGCCACCATTTGAGCTTGAAACGTGGACCAAAGAGAACGTCCACCACTGGCGGATGAGATCAGACTTGTGCAGACGAGTTTATTAGAGGACCTGACAGGACAATTTCTAGTTGCCTACATTGATCGAGAATACTCTAGGTAAACTTGTTACAATCTGAAGTCTTTTAATTTCCAACTAAGACATTACACTGACTCAGCGCATAAGGGTATGAACCCATTCCTGGAAGAGACTGGAAGATGCGGACACCGTGGACATTGCTAAGTTAAGATGTTTATGTGTCACATTGAATTTTTTCAAAAAAATCAATCAGAGTGAACTTGTTTCTTAACTGGAATGAAACTGAATGATGTCTGATTCACATTTGCCTGCTATACCTTTATTGAAGGATTTTATAGTCTAACAGTAGTTTGTTCAATACTTGATTCATCAATTTACTTATATGTAATTGTTACAGTTCAAGTGAAGCCCCATCACAGAGTCTGATTCATCGTCCTGTTCCAGATGTAAACACAAGAAGAGAGAAAAAAATTCAATCTGCCATCATGCATGACAGCTGGACAAGAACCTCGCAATTACTTTGACTGATTTTCAATGAAAATGCAAGAGAACATTGATTTCCAACACTTACAATGTTGTTGGGCATTAGAAACTCCCAGAAGTCTGTCCCACTGCTGTCCTTGAGGTGGCAGTATTACACCACACGACATTGAGCTTTTTTTCCTGCTGGTTGGGGGTTTCATTCTAGACTTCGATCTTTCTGGGATTATTGAAATGTTATGTATTGCAAAAGGCTGTCAGGTCACCAGTTTGTTAAATCTGTTAAATCTCACCACCTTTAAACACTGTTTTAGATCATGTTTGTCCTCCATTGCTTTTAATTCCATCTTGTAAATGATATGCCTATTTTAAATTTGTGTTTTAAATATCTTGTGAATGTGTTTTGTCTAATGTTCAACCCTGAATAAATAAACTCGACTGGCTTTTTTTGTTTTAGAAGTGTCCCTCACTGACATTTTAACTAGTTGTACTATGCTGGGCTTTTATGATGTTCAGCTTTTGATCAGATAACCTGCAATGCTATTTATAAATGTAGATTGTTTTGGTGTGATCTGGCATTTCCAATAACTCTAGAGCATTGTGAAGTCCAACGGTCAAAATAAAAATTAAGATGCACTAACTTTACCCACAATACAAACCTATGATTAATTAACAGACTAAATTCAACCCTTTGGCCCTTGCGCCGTACTTTGCACCCAGATTGCGCGTCTTTTATCTATAGTAAAAGTTGGACAGGCCCTAAATGCACTTGTACAGCATTCAATAAAATCTCCCACTGTGAAACTGACGAAGCACTCTGGGCTTTATTACCACACTCTGCAGCTGGATATTGGACTTCCTCATAAACACACCCCAGACAGTTCAGAATGACGGTCCACTATACGGCTGAACCCCCACTCATCATCTCACAAAAACCTCAGCTCTACATGTAAAGGTACAGGTTTACATCTTCTTTATTGCAAACTGTTACACTTTCTTCATATGCACATTACCATACCGTTACCTTTGCATTACACTATTACCTTAAGTGTTTGCATTACAACCTGCATATTACAGATATTGCATGTACTGTACATATTTTGTGTGTTTACAGATACATATACATAAGTGTATATCTTACTTGTATATATAATTTAGCTTTCCATTTATATTTCTTCCTTGAGGGCCACTTTTAAATACTTTGTTCTGTCATTGCCGATCTTATTGTTTTATCGTATTCTAATTAAATATATTTCAATATTTGTTTATACATTTATGTAATCCTGTATTGTATTATCATAATAATATTGAAACTTGAACTATACTCTGACAGGGGCTATTCTGCAGCATGATGAGTATGTCATGAGTGTGTGACGCAGCTTTTCATGTCATGACATAGCTGCATCACACACCCAAGCTGCAGCTACTTACAGTCAGAAACATCAGCAACATAGGCAATCCAGAACAGTTGATATCTGGAAAAATGGGCAAAAAGTCAATATAAGGGAACAAAATCAAGGCTTGAAAAAATAAGGCTTTGTGACATGGCTTGATTGCACTGGTGATTGTGATCACTAAGACAGGGAGCAGCTCCACAACCACAGCAAGGCCACTACAGAGCAGGAGAACCTGTCAGGCTGCTTCTACGTTTGTTGCTACGTTTTTTTTTATGGTCAGAAACATCGGTGAAATAGGCCTATACAGTCTACAGAAGGAGAAATGTTACTGGTTACTTCGTAGATTTAGATTTGACTCACAAAATATAATAATTATAATATGATGTGTTATTATTAATAAAACTATCCAGCATCATATTAGAATTAAAAATGTGCACCTTAAACAGAGGTAAAGTCAATTACAGTCAAGTACATTGTGCTGATAATTCCTCTCTTTCACTCTGTACTTGAAATTAACATTTAAATGCAGCACTTTTACTGTATAGTATTAATAGTTTTATTAAAAATTAAAAGTATTACTTTAGAAACACTTCCACCACTGCCAATACCAACATTCCCAGTAAGAGAAAGGGTGAAAGGTAAAGCAAGACGGAGTTTCCCTGAGACCCCCAAATCTATAAATCCATCCCTGAAGAACACAACAAGGGTGAGGCTACTCACGGTCAGAAACATCGGTGAAATACACAAAGGTATTCATTTCCAAATGCTGTGTGTGGGTGTGTCTCTATAGAGCTGCTTCCTGCCTTAGTGATCAGTGTAATCGTGCCATGTCACGAAGCCTCAGTCTCTGTCAAGCCTGATTGTCTTGTGTTCTTGCCAAGCTCTCAAGCCACTTTTTCAAGTCTTGATTTTGTTCCTTAATATTGACTTTTTCTCCAGACGTCCAGGGTTTTTGCTGACTCCTTGTCTTTACCTTAGCCTCACTGACAAACTTTTGGGATTTTTGACCATTGCTTGCCCACAGTTTTGTTTCTGCCTTGCAAATCCACCTTTTTTCATTAAAACTCAATAAAGAGACTTCTGAGTTCATCTGCTTGTGAGTCCTCTCCATGCTGCCTGACAAGATGTGGAGGTGTTGGCAATAAAGCTGAAGACATCACAGAAGGTAACGTTTTCACTGCATAGAGCAGTATTCATTTCGACTAAATTTCAAGTAAATAGATGACCTTGCAGTTAAATTCTTTTAAGAAAAATGTTACACCTTATGTTCCAGGAGAGATGGTCAGTGGTTGAAATCCAGTCTGATGAAGTGTAAAAAGACTTCAGATGGTGAGAAATTATCTGGCTTCTCATGCTGAAATGTTTTGAAACACACTTCAATTTGATACTGAACAACAACTTCATCTGAATCTAAAATGTTTATATATATATATCTGTTGTGGTAAGCATTTGTTTAAAATTATCAGCACTGCTCTCTTAATTATTATTTTTCTGACAAGAGCTTAGGCAAGAAATCGTTAAATGTGTCAGTAGTTAAATTGTAGGTAGAGTGCAATACACAGATGTAAACATGACTACAGGAATGCACCACACCCTAATTATCAGGATCGATGGAGACTGCAGGCACAGACTGCAGAGAGTAGATAAGCATTCGAATATGTTGATCTGTTTCATTAGGAGATTCTACAAGGCTTACTTTGAAAATATATTTTATAAAACTTTAACATACATTAAAACCATTATGGGATAAAACAATAGTGTACAGGGGAGTGAATTTAAATTAATTTATATTTTTTTAATACAAATTGTGAAAAACAAGTGTCATAATTACATTTGCTTACATTGAAAAACTCATTACAATGAAAAATTAAAAACAAATTAATTGTATTAAACATCTTCAACATCTACATAATGGCATGTAGATGTTGAACAGAAGAGGCCCCCAGTATTGAACACTACATGTCATTTTAGTCAGCTCTGATGTGTAATTAGCTACAGACACAAAGTATTCTCTGTCCTTCAAGTAGGATTCAAACCAGTTAAGTGCTGTGCCAGAGAGTCCCACCCAGATTTTTAGTCTTTCTAGTAGTATGTCATGGTCGACCGTGTCGAATGCAGCACTGAGATCTAGTAATACTAAGACTGAAATTCTGCCATTGTCTGTGTTTAAGTGGATGTCATTGAAAACCTTAACAAGAGCAGTTTCAGTACTGTGGTGCTGTGAAAAGCCTGACTGGAAGACATCAAAACAGTTATTTACAGCCAAGAAGTTGTTCAGCTGTTGAAAAAACGCTTTTTAAATTATTTTACTTAAAAATGGGAGGTTTGATATTGGCCTATAATTTTTCATTGCTGCAGTTTGTAGGGCTTGTAGGAAGACACCTTAGAGAAGGGATGTGTTTACAATTTGTAAAAGATCAGTGGTCATGCAGTTTGAAATATTTTTGAAAAATGTGTTGGTAGAATATCCAAGCAGCACGTGGATGATGAATTCAGATGTTGAATAATGTCTTCTAGGCTTCTACGGTTGATTGAATGAAATTGTGTCATGATATTTGAATGGAAGTTATTCAGAGATGGGGACAACACATATACTGTGGTTGGTGTGGAGGCACTGAATTTTGTCAGCAAAAAAGGAGGCAAATTGATTGCATGCCCAGGTGGATTGGAGCTCAGCAGCTACTGACACTGGAGGGTTTGTTAGCCTGTCGACTGTAGCAAATAAGGCGCGTGTATTGTTATTGTTTTTGGTTATGATGTCAGAGAAGAAGGACTGCCTTGCATTTCTAAGTTCCAAATTATAATTGCGAAGTCTCTCTCAGGTTCAAATCACAGTGAACCTGGAGATTTGTTTTTCGCCACCTACTCTCAGCTTTACTCTCTTTTCTCTATTCTGACCAGCGTAGCATTTCTCCAAGGAGATCTTTCCTTACCAAGACAACCTTCACTTTAGTGGGTGCAATGGCATCAATAACATTTTTAACTTTAGAATTGAAGCTATCTACAAGCTCATTGACTGAGATGCAAGAGAGGGCTGGTGTGGAGGAGTACTTCTGAATAAATAGTTCACTGGTGTTTTCAGAGATGTAACGCTTTGTCACAACCTCGGTTTGGACATTTGTGTGCAAGGAGATTGCACTCTCAAAGAAAACACAGATCAGAGAGTGCAACATCAGTCACAGCAACATTGGAAATGTTTACACCTTTGGTGATGATTAGGTCCAGAGTGTGCCCCCTGTTGTGGGTGAGTCCTGTCACATGCTGAGTCAGATCATAGTTATCAAGGACACCACATAGTTCTATAGACCCTCTGTCCTGGGGATTATCAACATGGATATTAAAATCGCCAACAATAACAACACAGTCAAAATCAATACAGATTATAGACAGCAGTTCAGTAAACTCATCAAAAAAGGTTGCACAGTATTTAGGTGGTCTGTAATTGTTTAGGAATAAAGCTTGAGTGGAATTCAGAGCCACAGATTCAAAAGAACTAAAATGACCAAATCTAAGTGTAGATCACACCATGTAAATGGCATGTACATCAGATGATCTTTGTCACATAAGGCCACCTGTTGTCAGTAGGTTGCGCTATGACTATAGCTCAATATGGTCTTGAGATTCTGCTGAACAAATCTGGGATGGATCAGTTGAGTCCTCTAGGTCTAGGAGTTTAGAAAAATTTGGGGTTGCAATGGAGCTGGCTTAACAAGCATGAACCCAATCACTGTAAATTCTTGCATTGTTCCGAGGTTTTGATGTGTCCTCCCAAGTTTCCTAACTTGTATAACTACACCAAGGGTGTCAAAAATGTGTTAGCCAAACGCTAACAAAATGCCTGTAGCTAGCTAAAAACATCAGATTTCAGTATGTCAAAAGGATTTTGCATCCTATGTCTACCAGGGGTGCAGTTGATAAACTAAAATGATGATGGGACAAGTTAGCAAGCTGTTAACAAGCTAATGTTGGCTGTGTGTTACTAAACTAAGCTACTGTAGTTAGGAGAGGCACTTACAAACATAATACTGCATAGAGTGCATAGAGCTGCGTATATAGAACTGCAGCGAACGCACAGAGCAGCCACCATGCATATGAGTATGTCAGCTTGGCAAGCACTGTAGTAACGTGATTACTTATTTTAAATGTCAATACTTGAGAATACAACACAGCTATTTTCATTACATTTATTTGTCAATTTCTTACTAATAAAGCAGTGATTTGATGTAGCCTCAGGGCAGCAGCAAAGTATTTTTTCAGTTATAATCAGTTGACAACAGAAACAGGAAACTAATAAATAAGGCTTGAACAGACAAAGACAAGGTGATGATAAAAAGCAAGAGAAACTGAATGGAGGTATAACTAGCTGGGAGATTCAGCAGAGTAACAGGACTGTCAGTTCCACTACTAACCACATTTTTCTCTGACAAACTGTTTTGTTGTTTGCCAACTGAAAGATGAGTGAGAAACGTGGTAAATCATATCCTGCTGTTAAGGGGGAGTTTTAGTGTGGATTGACATCTTTTCAAAATTGTTGCTTGTTGTTGTTTACACATGTAAATGGTGTTATAAGATTTAGCCAGTTTAGTGTGGAGGAGGTCAAAATGAGCTCTGTCTTGACTGAACTACCTTGGATTATCAGTTAATCCCACAATTATTTGAATCATTAATAAATGTATAGTTTGGACTAAAATGCCTCTGAGCTGATGTAATGTCTTCGAATTGCTGTTTTGTCTGACCAACCATCCAGAACCCAACTATATTTAATGAACAATGATATGAAACAGAGCAAAAGCAGCAAATCCTCACATTTGAGGAGTTGAAACAAGTCAGTATTTGTGCTTGATAATTGACTTAAATGTTTAATCAATTCTAGAAATTGTTGGTGATTCAACTTCATGCAAGCAAACAAGAAATTAAAATGATTTCAGGCTGGATGCTTTTAAGAGGACATATTATGATAATTTTCTGGTTCATACTAGTATCTCGAGTTTCTACTAGAGCACACCTGGGCATTGTACAGCCCCGGGCCATACCCGGCCCTTTGGCTGTCACTGACCGGTCGTCAATGGGAAATTAGGACTAAAACGTAAATAATTGTACATCATGCGGAATACAGCTGCATTGCTTTCCTTTTGAAGGTGACTGTTGCTGTTTTCTTCTCTCAATTTACGTACGTTAGTACATTCGTGAATGTGTGCGAGCAGCAGCATCACTGCAATGTGTTGGTGATGCAGAGCGACACGGACATCTGAAGCTTTGCTAGCTAAGCTGGAAAAGCAACATGCTCAGAAGATCTTGGTTCTCTTTGGATCGACCTACATATGTGAACAAACAGTCTACAATATGATGTTTAACAAATCCAGATCCAGATTCTCTCTCACTGACGATCACCTGTTAGCTGTCCTTTACATATCTACCTCAGGCATTCAACCTGACTTCAGTGCACTCGTTCAAGCCCAACACAGACTAGATTTCTTGCACTGAACTAAAAAACGGAAAATTGGGTAATTGGACAACAAACAATAATAATAAAAGTACTAATTTTGCAGAAACAGATCCCTGTCAGTGTTTTACGAATATTACATATGTATATTTTTTGGATCATTATTCCTGCTGCAGATGTTTAAGGTGGAGGTCATTTTAACTCCTTTATACACTGTTGTTCAGTTTGGTTAGTTAGGGAGAGTTTGAAAATATTCGCCCACCCCTGTACTAGAGCGATGGTAACCATATTGTAACCTTAGTTCTATAAGCCCAGGTTAAGCCCTCTACTGGACTCCATGGGTAATAATAATAATAATAATAATATTATTAATAATAATAATCTCCCCCAATCATGAGCATGCAATTGTCCATTGACAATTTGCATTAGCGTAGTCAGCAAATCAAGTCGTGCCTACCCAAATACGTTAGGTCAGGTGCAACAAAACTGACACTCTCCCCAGATCCTGCAGAGGAACAGACAAGGCGTTGACCCCGCCATGCTGCAAGTATAGTGTGCATGGACCACAGTGGGAGGGTCTCTTCCAGCCTGCCTACAGGCTTTGGAGATTTACTCACAAAGCCATCCAGCCAGCTTTCTGTTGGATAAGGTTTTACCAGCCACTCCATCCCCGAAGCACACACACAGCTGTTCAGCGGATCTGATGGGGCCGTGTGTTCAACATAGCCTGCCAACACACAAATTTGGCAAAGCAGATGTAACTTAGGAGGATATGGTTTACTGGTAGCCCCACTACGGTCACCACGAAGCAACACGCAACTGAGGTGCATCGACAGGGTAGTTAGCTCACATACTCTCTTAGCTGAGGTCAGTGTAAGCAGCAAAGTTGTCTTAAATGACAACACGGCTACTTAACATCACTTTCAGCAAACTTCACAAGGAACACTGAGGGCAAAACAGCACCACTGATCTAATTTAACTGAATATTCTCTCCTCTAGTTAAGCTAAAAAAAGCACAATCGGCACATTAGCTTGTCATTCACCATTTAGCTAACGTCAGTTAGCATAAAAAAGAAGCTAACGTATCATTAACTTTTGTCAACAATCATGATTCAAATGATAGCCCCAAATTATTTCATGGTAATTTAATTTAATATCAACTTCTATGTTTGCTTTCTTTGGGAACTCCAAGTGGGTGAAACAATACATTGTGTCCTCCAAGTCATAGCGGACTCAAGAAAAAGTTTCGGACCAACTTTGAAGAAATATAATTTGCCGTTTTGCTTCGCAGACCTGCAGTGCTGGTGATTCATCGTAATTGTCTCAGTTCCATTTTACTGCCTGCTTTACCTGGCACCTTGTCGGTTTTAGGTAGTTGGAGGAATCTTTTAAGTCAAAGACAAGACATTTGCCTACTGTCATGCCTTTGAGCATTGCGCTTGAGATTAGAGCAGCTACACAGTCTGGGACACAGCTTCATTGGTCAACAAGTCAGGAAGGCAACCTCTAATTGGTCGACAGACTCGACCCAAGAAATCATGGATTGCTAACAGAACTGTTTACTGCACGGACATTTTCACTTGCCTGATCGGACCACCCTTCAGCGTCAAAGTCAGAGTCCTCTTTCTGACTTCTTGGTTTTATCTTCTTGAAAAAGAGGTTGCAGTGTCTGACATGAACAGCAAACCACTCGTATCCTAACACCTATCTTGATACTTTCATTTAACATGTTTTTACAAAAGGAATACTAGTTAACTTAAAGAGTGTATTTAATTCTTCCTTATTTGAAAGCTGGGCCACCTCAGCTGCAAAAAACAGTTTGATATAAATCACAAAAAAACTGTTTTGTTAAGATTTTAAGGTTAAAGTTTTTTGAATCATTGACATTATCACATTTCAGTTTTCATCATCTTTCCGTCATCATTTACTATATTCCTTATTATTTCATTATGTTCATCTTTTACTCAACTCACTTTAGGTTGATCTGAAATGAGACGTTCAACAATGGAGCTGCCACCCTCAATTGAAAAATGGACCAAGGAAGATGTCCGCAAGTGGCTGATAACAGTGGTCAAAGTTCATGAGACTTATGCTGACAAATTCTGTGAAGAGGAAGTGTCTGGAGACAGTTTAGTTGTCTTTGAAAAGAAAGACATATTGGATATGGGAATAAATCATGGTCCTGCTGTAAAAATCAAATTGTATCTAGAAAGTCTGAAAGAAGAATCACAACATGAATCACAATTCCCACCATATGTGAAAAACTGGACAAAGGAGCAAGTGAACCAGTGGTTACTGCAGCATGTTAGGGTATATAGCAAATATGCAGAACGACTCCAAGAGGAAGATGTGTCTGGAGATTGTCTTGTTTGCTTCAAAAAGCAGGATTTTCTGGATCTGGACTTGAAAAGTGGTCCTGCTGTGAAGATTCTGGCAGAACTCCGTCAACTGTACAAAAAACCAGAGCCAACACTGCAACCAATCCTTCACACCAACACAGACCAAAAAGAATCTCCAAAACCCACTCAACCTGAAATGGGTCTGGCTCAGGCCATAGCAATCAAACAACCAGATTCAGATTACAAAACTGAATCAAAAGCAGACAAAATGGTGCAAAATGAATCTGAAAAGGCTCAGCTGCCATTCCAAAAAGTTTCAGAGAAGGAGGGAATTCAGCAGCCAAAAGCCACAGGAACTATTGTGGTAAAATCTCAAGTTTTAGTACAAGTTTTGTAATATATTAATTATTATATCCAGAATGTATAGAGCCTTTTGATATACAACATAAATATTTTGTTAGTGTACACAAAAACATCCAACTTTCAGGATTTTTATCAAGTATGAACAGTGATTACTTTGTAAATTTTAAACTAAATATTTCCTTCTGTTTCTTCCTGCAGACCACAGACATACCAAAGATCACTGTGGAGATCCAGAAAACCCTAGACAACCTTTTAAAAGATGACCTAAAAATTTTTCATTTCTACTTACAAGAATACACTAAATCCAAGCATAAACCTATTTCTCGAGGTAAACTGGAGGGCAAGGACACCATGGACACCACTAGGTTAATGACTGACCACTATGGAAGCAAGGAGGCTTTACAGGTCACAAGAGACATTCTGAAAGAAATCAATCAACAGGAACTTGCTCGTCAGCTGGAAAAGAACATAGGTAAGACAACCAATGCAAATATTTATTCATTCTGTGAAGTTGCATTCATTTGAAAATACATTGTATTCTACTAATAGTCTGCATTATTTCGTAATGTTTTCTATACAAGCTTGTTGACACGTATTAACTGACACATTTAATTAAGTCGACAAAAACCACTGAAACAATGAACCCATCCTACAAACAATATTTACTTGTGTATTCAAAGCCTCATCCTCTGTGCCACAGAGCTATATTGTTGTCCAATGGTCCCATTGTGATCTGGGTGACATGTTCCTTTATCACCATGAACACACACTGTAGTTTATTTTGATTCATTCCATACACACTGTCCTGCTGCCACAAATACTCACTAGAGCACCAAATGTGGATTAAAATAGTCCCCAACAAATGCAGTATTTCTTCTTCTTGTATTAACCAGAGTTTAGGAAATTAATTATTAAAAAAATAATAATCTGTGAAGTGATTTTAAAGATGTACGTCTTAACCAGTAGGGTTGACGCTGAGAGCCTCAGACAGAGTAGAAAAGTCCCTAAAAAATACACAGTGGTTTTATTTTTACTCAAAAAATATATATATTCAAAAATGCATTTACTTTACTGTTCATACAGGTCCATTGGAACAGAAGAGTCTTTCAAAAGACGTTTTGAAGAAAGAAGCTAACCAGGGTGACAAACTTAAGAATTTGTTAACTTGTGGTGGGAACTCACTGGACAACTATAACCATTTTATTGTTGTTGTCAACAAGAGCAGTCCAGAACAAGTGCAGTATCTTCAGTTTTTGAGTAAGCTGAAACCCTTTTGTGTGTTGGACTTTGACCCCAACTCTGTTGCTCCGGGTGGGCTGTGTCATTCCTACAGAGAGTCAAGGGTGGCCAATCTGCATACACCATCACAGTATCAAGGACAAACTGACTCAGTGATAAAGAGTCTTAACCTCTACAAACAGACCAGCTGGGTCTTCTGCAATGGCAGACATGACCTTGACGATGACTCAAACAAGGAGTTAGACTATAGGAACTGGCTGAGGAAATCTTGCAAAGATGTAGAGGAATTGGTTTCATTCATTTCCAACCCTGACGTTCTTTTACGCGGAGGAAGTCTCATCATTTTCCTCTTACTTTCGCCTGTGTACACTGAGAAAGACCCAATATTTGACATCTACAAGTCTTTCATAAAACAAACAAAAGAGGAAAGCATCATCACTATTTGTGACTCTCAGGGCATGTATGAAAAATGGCGGGAGCTTGTACAAGAAAAGTGTGACTCTGACATTGACCAACGATCTATATATGAGCTGACCCTCAGTGAGGTCAATGGAACCGTAATGGCACTGGGGCCATTTAATCAGTCATCTGAAAGGTTGCTTCCCTCTTCTGGTTCTAGTTTTGTTGTTCTAAAGCAGAAGGATGAAGACTTATTGACAGCTCTGGATATTTTGTGTCTGAATCAGTGTGAAAACACAATTGATGAAAACAGTTCAGAGTTTGATGACCACAGAATCAGAGTTGAGGAGGAATTCTTCAAAGGAGGCAAAGTCAAATGGTGGAACTTCTACTTCTGTGACAAAGACAAAGAGAAGCCATTTGTTAAACGGGACAAGTATGAAAATGTGAAGAAAATGATTAAGTCTCAGTGGAGGGAATCCAAAAACATGTGTGCTCTACTCAACCTGTTTCACCATCCAGGCTGTGGAGGTACCACTCTAGCAATGCATGTAATGTGGGATCTCCGTCAAGAGTTCAGGTGTGCTGTGCTGAAAGACAATGCACTGCCAAAAAAAGAAGTTGCCATTCAAGTCAGTACGCTCATGAAACTTGAAAGTGAGAAACCATTTCCAGTTTTGCTGTTCGTCGATGACTCAAAAGAAACCGAGAATCCTCACGAACTAGTGAACTGCATACGTAGAGCAGTAGAGTATGGCTTAAACATGAATGTGGGTGACGCACCAAACTGCAAAGTCATCATCCTTAACTGTGTTCGTTCCCATAGCCCAAAGGAGCAATACAAACAGCACAACCCAGGACAAAGTCAATACATAATTGCTTCATTGACACAAGAAGAACAGAAGGAGTTTGAAAAGAAACTCAAAGAGCTTCAAGAAACTCATGAAAAACCTGAAAACTTTTACAGCTTCATGATCATGAAGAGCAATTTTGACAAGAAATACATCAAGGATCTTGCTCGTAACACACTGGAGAATTTTGATAACAGCTCAAAGAAGGCCAGACTTTTTGCCTTCCTAGCGTTACTTAACACCCATGTGGCAGAATCTGAAATCTCTCTCTCCCTCTGTCAAGATTTTTTGGGGATGAAAATGATACATTGGAGGGGGGACAGCGTAATGGGCAGAATGGAGCCGTATTCAAACTTTCTCATCATGGACACGGTTGAAGACTTGGGAGGATACAAAGGAATCCGAATCCTTCATCACTCCATAGCATCTGCGTGTCTGGAAGAGTTGGAGAGAAGCTACTCTTTAAGAGTAAGTGATATCACTATGGAGATGCTTCACTGTGATCTGTTCTTCAGTGTTGGAGTTGTCAAACACAGATTCATGCGCTCTATTCAACAAATGTTGATTGAAAGGCAGCGCAAGAAAGATGGAGATGAGAGAGAACCATTTTCTCCTCTCATAGGGACAATCCACAAAGATCAAGGGAGAAAAACTGTCCAAGAAATCTTTGTGAAAGCATCATCCAGGTTTGTGACAAGTGCATCTATTCCCCAGGCACTGGCAAGATATTTGTACATCAAGGAGAGTGACTTCCCAGAAGCTCTGCAATGGGCTGAAAAGGCCAAGAACATCAAACAAAACCCATACACATTTGACACAATTGGGCAGATTCACAAAAGCAATTTAAAATCGAACAACCACAGAGAAAAGCAGGAGACATCACGCAATCCAGAAGACTTAAACACAAACATTCAAATTGCAAACAATGCTATCACAGCATTTAAAAGGGCTCAAGAGCTGGCAAATGAAGAGGACGAACCTGAGACAGAAGCTGCTGATGATGAGTCGGATGATAAGTCGGAAGACTACCCCAGAAAGTCATATAATGTTTATGGCTATGTGGGTGTACTGGATATTGCCTTCCTGGTGTTTGAGATATTGAGCAGATTGCCATTCTTTGAGGAAAGTGACCCAATGAAGAAGAGATACTTGCAGAGTTTTCTGAAAAAAACAATCAAAATTACCAGTGTGCATAAGGAGGACAATGAGATCAACAACAGATATGTGGAGATCATCAAAGAACGCGAGCAGTTTCTCCAGAGTTTAAAATCAGAAGTAAAAGACATTTTCGAACTTCTTGTCTTTTACTTCACAAATATAAAAGCAAACACTTCTAAATTAGATTTTCGTGCAATTGTCAGTGTTCTTTTTAAAAAGTATGTAGCTCTATTTTGCACAACTTCAGAGGAAATGAAAAACGAACAACAATGCAATCCTCATCTCAATTTGGAAATCGATATTGAAGAACGAAGATTGTTTCTTGAAAAGAATCATGCAGATACATTTGCAGGAATTCTTCAACATTTGGACAATCCTGCCGTGGAGATTGAGAGGATCACAGAATGCTATGCATTTTTGCAACAACAACAATTTATCAACCAAAAACAAAAGACAAAGGAAACAATCAATTACATTTTGTCAAACATAGTTCTTTTCCTTTTGAAACGAAAATCTAAACTTGTAAAGAGTTACCGCTACCTCACTGATCTACTTTTGAAAACTCTCCAAGAAGTAGGACTTCAGTATCCCTTCCCAGATCCATACTACCTGGCTCTGCTGTTACTCTGGCCAAGTCCTGGGCAGGAAAACACAGCAATTGAGACATACGTGAGAGCAATTCGAAAATCGAAACGCCTGATTTTATCATTTCGAATAAGAAACACTATTGCCCACCTCTACCTGGGGAAAGAAGAGGGACTCAAGAGGCTTGTTTCTAAACGCCAACTAGATGAGAATTTTAAAGAGATGCGCCGTGACAACTTAGCTCAACTTTGGCAGAGTGGAGATATATTTAAAAACAAAGCAATCATCAACCGCCTTCACCGAGTCAGTGGAACCACTGAACAAGGAGAGGTGTTTGCCAATCATGGCAAAGTGAAAATCCCTGTGCGTCCAGCTTTAATTGCTAGTATAAGAAGTGGTGCGAGCACAGAAAAGGTTTCTTTCTACCTTGGTTTTGCTATTAATGGACCCCTGGCATATGATATCCAGTATGAAGACTAGGGTGACTGATTGTAAAAACAAGTGCATCAGAAGTGCCATGAAGAAGACATGAACTGTACAGTTAGAAAAAAAATATGTGAACTCATTGTGACAGAAAACCTCATAAAAGCACATGAGCATTTGATAATGAGACAGATTTCAGGGTTAAATGGAAATCCTGTAGCTCAACATAGCTGCATATGTACTTTTTTGTTTTGTTTTTATGAAATCTAATCTTTTATTAACATGTATTATACATCTTCTGAGGAGTTTGTTTTGTTTTTGTTGTTTCTTGCAGATGTGGCATATTTGCCAAACTATCTCCGATTCATTTATTTGAAAGTGCTGATGCATGAACTGTACCTTTTGAGAAATAGGTGCGACAGCCAGTGAGTCACTGTGATGAAACTTTAAACACACCTCATAAAAGCACATGAGCATTTGATTAATAAGACAAATTGCATGGCGAAATGATGATCCTGTAGCTCTATCTATGGATGTTTGTTTTTATATTATTTTTTATGACATTTAATCTCTTATTGACTTTTATTATCCACTTTCTGAGGAGTTTTTGTTGATTAGACATCGTTGTCTCTTGCGGATGTGGCACATTTGCCAAACAATCTCCTATTAATTTATCTGCAAGTGCAAATATAATAAGCGTAGTTAATTTTTGTACAAACAAATGCAACACAAGCACTGATGCATGAACTCCTTTCTCCTTTTGAGAAATAGGCGTGGCAGCCAGTGACTCACTGTGATGGACTTTTAAACACACCTCATAAAAGCACATGAGCATTTTATAATCAGACAGATTGCAGGGTTAAATAGCAATCCTGTAGCTCAATATAGCTTCATATGTACTGTTAGTTCTTATATTATTTGTATGCATCTTATCTTTTATTAACATTTATCATCCACTTTATGAAGATTTTTTTTATATCTCTTGCAGATGCAGCACATTTGCTAAATGTAAGCGTAGTTCATTTTTGTACAAACAAGTGCAACACAAGCCCAAAACAGTGAAAATAAACTCTTGCTCATTTTCTCAAAGAAATAGAGAACCCTGGAGCTCCCACATCTCAGTTGAGAACCATTGATCTAGCCCTCAATCATTTTGTATTTTTTTTGTTTGACTATACATTGTAATACCATTATAAACATTATCGAACAAGTTATCATGAAATTAACCTTGTGTGACAAATGTGATTGATGGTTGTCAAGTTTTTTGTAAGGACAGGATTTTGCCAGAAATGGTTTGTGAACTGTAAATGTATCAGGCGTGTGACCACACAGCCCATAATACTAAACTATGATTTGTTGTTGGCCCTTTCAGACGTGTGACATTAATTTGTATGTTGTTACTGTAAGATACTGTAATGTGAGTAATTAATGTAGATATAAGTATTGGAATCATAAATGGTAAATTAATGTTATTTGACATGTGTGTGAGCACAAATGTACTTCATGCCACATTACTGCACAACTTGGGCCACTACTGTCAAAAGAGTCTGGACATGCCACTGATATGCATGTATAATCCTAAACTATGCAATAAAAAAACATATCATATTTACAGTATTGTCTTAGTTGTTGTTAATCATTGTAGCCTTCACTTTGTATACATGTGTAGTAGGAAATTAGTGACACTTTACAGCAGCTTAAACGTGTCAACCTGTGTGTCTCTGTGGGCCGTCTACAGTTGTTCAATGTACAGATTTCAGCCCTTGGAAAACCTATGAAATTGCCTCTATATTTATTCTTACGGTCTTTTAGTATAAAATTTGTCTGTTTTTCCTTTTCTCATAATTCATCACTTTTAGCACCAGAATTCTTGTTTTACCTGTATAGCACCAAAAGCCAACCAAATGTTTACCTGTTATTGGATCTTAGATAAATACTCAAATCAGTTAATGTAACTTTGTACTCACCAAATGGCTACCGTCTTGGCTTTGTGTAGTAACAAGTGACCGTGCTTCTTTTCTTGTTAAAACATGTGCATCACACATGCTACTGGTTTAGTGTGGCGTTTGGGTATTGAGTATCAAGGGCTAAATTGCTTTGGTGACCTGTTTAAACCAGGGTGTTCCGATTGACTTCAAACCTGATGTGCCAGATGGTTTGTTACACAGAACCATC
This sequence comes from Cebidichthys violaceus, assembly GCF_023349555.1. Classification (NCBI taxonomy): domain Eukaryota; kingdom Metazoa; phylum Chordata; class Actinopteri; order Perciformes; family Stichaeidae; genus Cebidichthys; species Cebidichthys violaceus. Next base: position 13,715,080 of record NW_027176296.1, read on the forward strand.
AGAGAAACGGTCATTGGAAACTGTTTGAAAAAGTGCAGGCACTTTAAAAAAAAACATGGCAGGTGATTCGATGAACAATTTGTCAATCAAACTGTAAGCCTTCAGTGTCGTTTTTTGCTCTTCTTTCAGTGAAAATGCTCTCCCGTTCTGATATAACTGATGCTATTGCAGCATCTACGCTAAGCTTTTTTTTTTTAAGCTCCATTGATGTTTAGAACAAAAGGTTGCCTCTCTGTGTTGTGTCACACGCACCTACCCAACGTCCATAGCTGCCAGTAGTTCCTCTTAAGACCCCGATTGGTCAAAACCACTGTTTGTTGTTACTGGAAGACGAAGATGAAGATGGATTTTTGTGTGATCCTGTGATCTTGGGATTCTCGCTGGATCTCGCTGGATCTCGTGATATCGCGAGAATCCTGCTGCAGTGCGAGGTAAATTGGCTTCAGCTAAACATTAGAGATATTTGTTCAGCAGCCTACATACGTATCAAGGCTCATATTTTACCAATAAAGTTAAAGTCAAAAAGACTTTTAGAAGGTAAATTAAGTCACAAGTGAAGGAAAACTAGACACAAATATACTGCAGACTCCACAGATTATTCTATAATTTATGACATTGACAAATCCTGTGGAGGAGAGAAACTACAATATTAATTCATCAGATTAAAAAACTTTCCTCAAAGCATCATTTCAAATGTAAAGTATTCTGAAAAACAAACCACTTAAGAACCAACAGTTCAATACAAAATTAAAATAAATAATTACCAGTCATCCAGTTTATTCTCTAAATACTAATAGCATTTATCATTACACGAGGAAAAAAAAGCATGTAGTTGAGAAAATAGACAGAGTTACATCTGCTTCATGCTAAAAGCTGGATTTAAAACCAGTGGGGGAGGAAGTGTTCAGATCCTTATCTTAAGTTAAAGTTCTAACACCACAAAGTGAAAAAGTACTCAATGCCGAAAAATGGCGCCTGTGACTGTTATACTATTAAATCTTATCATCAGCTTATTATTACTTGTTCATCAATGTAAAAGCAGGATTGAGATGTTTAAGGTGGAGCTCATTTTTAACTGATTATTTTCATTATGGATCAGTCTGCTGATTACTTTCTCCGGTAATCGATTGATTGTTTGGTTTGTTAGAATAGTGAGGAATGCCGTCACAGTTACCCAGAGCCCAAAGGGACACCTTCACAATGTTTAGTCCAACCAACAGTCCAGACCTCAACATTATTACTAATATATTGCGATTATTAACATTATTGAAAGGAAAAAACACAAATCTTAAAATGTGTACAGCTGGAGCCATGAAATGTTAATGCATGAAAAATCACATTTAATTTCATGGCAATAATCTAATTGCTTAATCGACCAATCGTTCCAGCTGTACTTGTGTAAACTGTTGGTAAAGTCTTGTTTTGTGTGCGCGAAAATCTTAGTTTGTGAAGTAATTAAAGCTGTTGAATGAATGTAGTGAAGAAAAAAGTACAATATTTCCCTAGATGTAGTGGAAGAGAAACATAAAGTGGTAAAAGAAAATACTCAAGTGAAGTGCAAGTACCCATAAATGTATACTTTAGTGCAGTACTTGAGTAAAGTGTTTGAAACAGATTAAAAAATATATCAAACTGCTGATCTGCATCCAAAATTCAAAGACCCATACATCGGTTTGTGCAGCGATCTTTATTATGAAAAAAATATTAAAACTAATGTACAGAGCAGCATCATTGCGTATCATTAAATATGACTTTAACATGTTCACACAGGTTGTTATGACGGTAGTGGTAAATATGTCTCTCAGTGAGTCTGAGCTGGCGATGAACAGATGAATGTGTGTTGAGTTTCGGGGGAGCAGCCTGTGGAGATCCAGCTTCTGGGGTTTTCAACCAGCACGCAGTCAGAGCCGACGCCGGACCCGGACCCCTTCAGTCTGGAGAAGGCCAGCGTCCGACCGTCAGCCCACATCCAGCGGCCTGCACCTCCAGACAGTTTAGGCCGGGGACCTGTAAGCCCCGCCCTAAAGCATACTCTGCTTTATGTCTGTTTGACTCTAAATGGACCATAATTTACTAAATGAACATCATGTTGTATTGAAGAAGACTTGAAACTAGAGATTGAGACCATAAACTCATGTTTACAATGTTTACTGAGGGAATAAATCAAGAGAGAAGTAGAGCCATTTTCTCATATACTTCTATACAATCAGACTTCTTTTTGCAACCAGAGGAGTCGCCCCCTAATGGTCAGTAGAGAGAATGCAATTTTTAATACACTTCAGCATCGGCTTCACTCGGCAGAACCGAAGGTTGAACGCCTGTTTTTTTAGAAGCAGTGACCAACAATGCTATGCAGTATACCTTTAAGAACAAATCTGTTTGTACAAGCAGTTCTTGCGTTCGGGAATTGGGAAATAATCTGACAGTTGGATCTGTAAATTAAGCTTTCAGCGTGCTGTGATAAAAGCAGCCACTCACCGATCCAAAATGGCTTCCTCCCTGCGAACTTCCACAGCCAGGCCATGTCTCTTCTGGACTGCACGCCAGTGACGTGCGGTGGGGTTTGTGACTGGTGAGGCACTGACTCTTTCAGAGTCAGATTTACAAATATATGAACCCAATAGAGTAGCTTAAATCACCATTCAACTGGCAGCTTGCACATTGACTACTGAATGTTTTTCATATTTCATATCAGCAGTCTTTACACACACATAAGTAAGGTACATATTTGATTCCACAGGGAGCGTGTGCGCCACGATCCGGCTGCACATAATGTTTTATTATTTTAAATTTTCGGATGCTCTATCCCTTTTCGGTGTCTGACTTCCTGTCTGGGTCGATCTGCTTTGTGCAGCTTGACACAATAAACCTGACCCGTGGGCTCTCGCACGCCCCCTTCATTGAGGCAGAGGTACTGTTTGCCTCCACTCTGTGCTTTTTCACTGTGGTTTAATATCAGATCAGCAACACTAAATATGTTCTACACAGACATGAAATACAGTACCTATTCTATTCAAAGAAAGTACATATAATAAAAGTGTCTACAAATATTACAGTGTGTGCAGGAATGAGACAGCAACAGGTACGCGCTCAACCCAGTTAGTGAGGGATTCACAGTCTGAGGTGAGGAACAGCTCGTTGCTGTCTCACCTCGCGTGTCTCCTCTCTGTTTGAACAGGACATGCGCAAATTCAGCGATTTTGATTATAAAAATGATTGAAATTATTGGAATCATACAGAAATTACATTTATAGCACAGATCAGTAGAGAAATATTAATATTTATTTTATTTTATCATTATTTGTTTTTTACTTTTCATGACCGCACGTCCCTGCTTTGTAATGTGAAGTAATCCAACATTCAACCCTGAACATGCTTCACTAATGAAAACTGAACACAAGAGGAAAAAGAGTCTCATAGTCTTTATGTTAACCGAAGAATTGTTAGAATCTCATACTTTGTCAAAAAGTTTTAAAATATCGGGTAAATATCAAAGAATCTTGTATTTCATCTTTCTGAATTCTCTGACAAGACAAAATAAAATATTACTAATTTTAACTTATCATGTGCCTGTCTGTGAGTGTTAATAAACCCTTTGACACGTAACATAATGGGTGTTATTTTTTCCACAATAGAGTTAATAAATCATAAAGATGTGAATCGTACCACCTCAACAGAAGTAACAACACAGGAGAGCCAGAAGGTGTGAAGAGAGATCAGTACAGACAAGAGAACTAATAGACAACAAATAAAAGAAGCTGTGTGGTTGAACCAGACTTCAATAAATATACCAGAGGCTCATAAATAACAAGAAATTACCAGTCTAAGAAGTTTAGAATCCAGAAAAGGTTAAAGGGCTTTTTAAACCTCATTACACCTAAATTTAAGTGTCATGTTGCACGTTTGTCATAGAAATGTTGGCAAAAGTAGTTCCAAACCAGACACTTTTTTATTTTATTGTTCAAATAAAGAAAATATGTCCACATTGTGATCCACTTTTAAGCTACTCAGCTCAATATACTGTCTTGTTATTAAGTGTCAGAACACATGGTGTTCTCCGACAAGAGAAAAGTGATCAGCGTGACCACAGAGAAAAGAGTCTTTAACCAACAATGAACAGACTCTTATAGGTTAATTCTCCCCACGGGCAGTTTAAAACCAGTATGTTCAGAGACCGTGACGATAATTAAAAGCGGTAATGTGAAGCGCCACTACGAGACAAAGCACAACTGTTTTTAGCAAACATATCCACTCAAATCCGAAATTAAGTCACGGAAAATAAACAATCAAACTGCCCAATATGATCAGAATCCTAACACATTCATTCACTGTCCAACAATGATGTTAACAGAGAGGAATAGAGCTGAAACAAGTGGTTTAATAACCACAGATAGTCTCTGCACACAAATGTCTCTTATTGGAAGATGAGAAAAATATAATATGCTTTTTTTAGTTGATATCACTTCACACCTGTATGAATTGAGTTTAAAGCTGCAGGACAATTCAGTGAAATATTGTTTTCTAAATTTCAGTACTTAATTTTAAGATGCAAATTTTTCAAAAGCTTTCTGTTATTTAATTTATTATTTAATCCAGTCTTTATTTTACTTGAAGCGACAGAAGAACATGTATTTATTATTAGAGTATAACATTCTCTCGTACTGGACCTTGTTGAACTTTAATTGAATACCCCTGGTATAGTATGTTGAAAAAAGGCATAGTATAGTACATGGAAAATGTCATAATAAAGCCAAAGTGTAGTATTTTTTAAAAAGTCTTTAAAACAGCATAGTGTAGTTTGTAAAAAAAATCCTAAAAAAGGCAGAGTAATATAACAAAAAGTCTTTAATAAGCCATAGAAAGCAATAGAAGCTCAATTTTGTCAAGTCAGATGTCTGAGAGGACTACTATATGTTTGAATGGTCTTTCATGCTTTTAGCTTGTAAGTCCTCTTTACAAATAGTTATTTTTTGTTCAGTATGTAGAGAACAGAACGGTTCAATCTGACCGACAACTGGTTCCCACAAGATCCTTCTGAGCAACAGTTGAATGAGAACAGAATAACTCACCAGTCATTGATTAGATAAACTGGAAGCGTAGCATCAAAATGTGTTCAGATTTAAACAGGAACAGCTTCCTGTTTCAGTGTCAAACAAATCACAGTTTAAACATCTGCATTGTAACCACTGAGTAGACTGCAGATGAGACACAAGAAAAACAAACTAACTTTGCTTCTCCTCTCCATGTCAGAGTCGGGATTTATGGCACAACATCAATTACTTCCAGGCTGCATGGGGATAAGGAAAAAGACTCAAGAGCCCTAAAATGCGACCCATAAATTATCTTGTATTTCTTTCCTTTATTTTTAATAGATCCAACATGAGACGGTCAACAACCGAGCCATTTGAGCTTGAAACGTGGACCAAAGAGAACGTCCACCACTGGCAGATGAGATCAGACTTGTGCAGATGAGTTTATTAGAGGACCTGTCAGGACAATTTGTCGTTGCCTACATTGATCGAGAATACTGTAGGTAAATGTAGCGCATTGAAATATGTAATTTCATATTTCTTGCTGATTTAATATCAGTGTGTCTATGATAATCATTTGCTTTAAATGTGTTTAAGTTCATTCATAGTTGTATTACTCCAGTAGTTAATAACATTACCTAACTGTATGCTTGCTAACTGTAAAGGGAAGAAAGTTGTTGTACTGACCCTTTAGAAGAAAGCGCTGTCGCTTTAAGAGAGTTTTTAGAGAACATGATGTATGCAGGCTGAAGACAAGATGTGCTTGTGCTTAACCGTGGGATTTGTTAATAAAAGTTGCAAAACAAAGATGGATGTGTTTTTGGACAGTTCATTTTAAGGGTGCAACATAAACTTGCTACAATCTGAAGTCTTTTAATTTCCAACTAAGACATTACACTGACTCAGGAGTATAAGGTGTCAAGTAGGTTTGAGATCCCAGAAGAGCTGCCCTATGGTTAAAGGAATAAAGAACGGACTAAGAACATCAGGCCAAAGAACACAGAGCATACTGTATATGAAAAAAAAGTATAATCCAATAGTCAACTTATGCATTTATATGTTGTAAAGTAAACTGTAATGTGATCATAATAATGAGTCTGTTGACAAAGTTCAGGAAAGTCGGGGAATGTGTTTGTGCAGCACTCATTGACCATAAAAGGAAGTTTATCCTTTCCGCTTTAGGTCTGTGTCTGTGAGAGGAAAAGAATGAGGTAATGGTGTTCCGATTAACCAAATATGGAATGTGTATCCTGTTTAATCGTAATGTGTTTGTGTAAAACTGTGAGAGAGCTTGGGGAAGTGGGGGATGGCCCGACAGGGAAAGATATAGAGTAACTTGTAAGATCAAGTTGGGACTGTCCAGTACTCAGCTGAGACCACTGGACATTGTTCTTGAGAAGCATCGGAGGACTCCGTCTCTGTTCACGGCAAGGAGAACACCGCTCGTGAGCAAGAATTGGCTGACGGAGATTTTCCTCTCTCCCCTCCTTGAAACTGGATAATAGAGGACGCTACTCTCTGACTTTGTACTGAGCCCAGAGGACTGCTGAACAAACGTTGTTGTCCCTCGCAGGAGGAGTTGAGGCTCGGCCAGGCCTCCATTCCTAAACCACAAAGGATTTATTACTTTTCCACCCAGCCTCGGCACAGTAGGAATTTAAAGTTATAATCAGATGGTAATGAATTTAAATAAAGTAGTATTATTTGTGTGAGCTGTTGCTTTGCCCTTGCTAATTATCCTGCAGTAAATATCTAAACTGCATTTAAAGTAAATATCTCTGATATTTTATTCACCAAGTAGTAAAGAGTACTCATGGCTGTAAAAAGTTAAAGTATAATTGTGTGCATAACAACTAAAGAGTTCTGAATGGTTATCCTAGTTCCTAAGCCACTAAACAACCCCTTATAGCTTAATCTTAGCTATAAAAACCTATCCTGGCACCTTACCAAGAGCCTAGATCCATTAGAGGAAAGCTGCCATCAACTGACACGACTGATAGCTGCATTCGGCCAGAGGGCCTTTCGGCCTTGTGCAGTTGCCAGAGGAAGCAGGGTAGTCGTCAGGAGTCATGACAGTGAGCAAAGCCAGGGGAGTTTCCTCAACCACCGGCTCATTAACCTTTTGAAAGAGAGCTGGTTTATTAGTTTTTATTATTTATTAATAGCCCTGTATCGGGGCTTGAAATTCCCGGATCTAACAAAGGGTATGGACCCATTCCTTGAAGCAAACTGGAAGATACGGACACCATGGACATTGCTACATTAGTGACCGACTACTATAGACGACACAAGATTTTATGTCTCATTTCTGAATTTTTTCAAAAGAATAAATCAGCATGAACTTGTAACTGGAATGAAACACATGAAAACTGATGTACCTCTCTTACTGTAAAAGTCTTACTTTAGAAACACTTCTACCACTGCCAATTCCAACGTTCCCAGTAAAAGAAAGGGTGAAAGGTAAAGCAAGATGGCGTTTCCCTGAGGCCCCAAATCCAGGGACGTGCGGTCAGGGGAGGCAGGTGAGGCAGAGCCTCAGATTGTGCAATCCCTCACAAACTGGGTTGAGCGCATGCCTTTTGATTAAAAATGATTAGATTATAAAATAGTTATAACTTTGTGATTCTGTTGGCCCTGATGGCCCACCACTGGTAGAACCTATTTAGTCTTGCTGATCTGACATAAACTGCAGTGAAAAAGCACAGAGGGGAGGCAAACAGTACATCTGCCTCAATGAAGGGGGCGCGGGAGAGTCTATTTTTGACGGACCCACGCTGAAGTCGCGTCAAGCTGCACAGAGCCGATCGACCCAGACAGGAAGAAAGGGATAGAGCAGTCGGTAATTTTTCAAAATAAAACACTATGTGCAGCCTGATCGCGGCGCACATGCTCCCGGTGGAATCAAATATGTACCTTACCTATGTGTGTGTAAAGAATGCTGATATGAAATATGAAAAACAACCAGTAGTCAATGTGCAAGCTGCCAATTGAATGGTGATTTAAACTACTCTATTGGGTTCATATATTGGTAAATCTGACTCTGAAAGAGTGTGTCTCTATAGAGCTGCTCCATGCCTTTACAGTGTAATCGTACCATTCCACAGAGCTCAGTCTCTGTCAAGCCTTTACCAGATTGTCTTATGTTCTTGCCAAGCTCTCAAGTCAATTTTTCAAGCCTTGATTTTGTAACTTAATATTGACTTTTTGCCCATTTCTCCAGACGTCCAGGGTTTTTGCTGACGCCTTGTCTGTACCTCAGCTTCACTGCCAGACTTTTTGGATTTTTGACCATTGCTTGCCCACAGTTTTGTTTCTGCCTCGCAAATTGACTTTTTTCATTAAAACTCAATAATGAGACTTCTGAGTTCATCTGCTTGTGAGTCCTCTCCATGCTGCCTGACAAGATGTGGAGGTGTTGGCAATCAAGGTGAAGACATCACAGAAGGTAACATTTTCACTGCATAGAGCAGGATTTATTTCAGCTAAATTTCAAATAGATGACTGAATTCTTTTAAGAAAAATGTTACACCTTTTGTTCCAGGAGAGATGGTCAGCGGTTGAAATCCAGTCTGATGAAACGTAAAAAGACTTCAGATGGTGAGAAATTCTCTGGCTTCTCATGGTGAAATGTTTTGAAACACACTTTTCAATTTGATACTGAACAACAACTTCATCTGAATCTAAAATGTTTATGTATATCTGTTGTGGTAAGCATTTGTGTAAAATTATCAGCACTGTTCTCTTATTTATTATTTCTCTGACAAGAGCTTTTGGCAGGAAATGGCTAAATGTGTTAAAGTTAAATTGTAGGTGGAGTGCAATACACAGGGAGGGACACAGTAAAAAAGATAGTGCTTGATACGAGATGTAAACATGACTGTTCATGACTACAGGAATGCACCACACCCTAATTATCAGGATCGATGGAGACTGCAGGCACAGACTGCAGAGAGTAGATAAGCATTCAAAATATGTTGATCTGTTTCATTAGGAGATTCTACAAGGCTTACTTTGAAAATATATTTTATAAAACTTTAACATACATTAAAACCATTATGGGATAAAACAATAGTGTACAGGGGAGTGAATTTAAATTAATTTAGACTTTTTTACTACAAATTGTGAAAACAAGTGTCATAATTACATTTGCTTATATTGAAAAATTCATTACAATGAAAAATTAAAAACAAATGAATTGTATTAAAGCCTCAAGCAGCAATGAACAGGCCCTCTCCCCTTGTGCACAATCAGGGTATTTGCTGGACTGGTTGATGCGACTCTTGTCGTGACCAATGGACAGTCCTCGCATGAGTTGAATGCGTAGCGCTGGAAATGGCATATTATAGAATTTGTACCATTGAGTCCACTATGTTGCTGTTCGAAAAATTCTACTCAACACCAAGTGTGAAATCAATAATCAGGAAATGTCTTCTTGCAAGAAGGAGCAGAGTCACAGCACATACAGTTATGCGTCTTATAGCTTGCTCAGAGCTCTGTCTCTAAGTCCCTGTCTTTTATACACTGTGACAAACAACTTTTACACATGGTATAGTGAAGGTTTGGACCAGTTTGAACCATGTTCTTGGTTGATTCATTTGTAATTGTGTGGCTGTGTGGGTGCCTGCCCAGGTGCACACCTCTTTGAAGCGAATGTGATACCTGTCTTCAAAAACCATCTGTGATTAGCAAGGTCATAAGAAATTGAAGGCTATATGCAAACAGGTGCACAGTCATGGAAAAGTACAAGCATTATGCATATATCATTCTGTATTTTTCCAACAGTTGCACTAGAGACATTAAGACAAGTTGTCTTGTCTTAATGTTTTATACATTTTTTACCTTGTTGCTGCTGAACTGACTGATGGGTTTCCAACTTAATTTCGTTATATCTTTTTACGATGACCATAAACATCCTTATCCTTCGAGGACATACACACAAATTATACACCATGTTGCTCTAAGTGTAGATCACACCATTTAAATGTCATGTACATTGGATGATCTTTGTCACATAAGGCTACCTGTTGTCAGTAGGTGGCGCTATGACTATAGCTCAATATGGGCAAATTTAACAATGTTAAGTCAAGTTACAACAGCTTCCTGAGTCAAGGCAACACATGTAAATTGCCCTCCTCTCCATGGCAACACAGCCCAAAAGCTTCTCAATTTATATTTGGGAAGGTCTTGAGATTCTGCTGACCAAACCTGGGATGGATCAGTTGAATCCTCTAGAAGTTTAGAAAAATTTGGGGTTGCAATGGAGCTGGCTTAACAAGCATGAACCCAATCACTGTAAATTCTTGCAATGTTCCTAGGTTTTGATGTGTCCTCCCAAGTTTCCTAACTTTTACACCAAGGGTGTCAAAAATGTGTTAGCCAAACGTTAACAAAATGCCTGTACTACATCAGATTTCAGTATTTTAGAGGATTTTGCATCCTATGTCTGTCTACCAGGGGTGCAGTTGATAAACTAAAATGATGATGGGACAAGTTAGATAGATAGATAGATAGATAGATCTTATAATAAATAAGTTGGCAAACTGTTAACAAGCTAATGTTGGCTATGTGTTACTAAACTAAGCTACTGTAGTGAGGAGAGGCACTTACAAACATAATACTGCAGCAAATGCACAGAGCAGCCACCATGCATATGAGTATGTCAGCTTGGCAAGCACTGTAGTAACGTGATTACTTATTTTAAATGTCAATACTTGAGGATACAACACAGCTATTTTCATTACATTTATTTGTTTATTTGTCAATTTGTTAATAATAAAGCAGTGATTTGATGTAGCCTCAGGGCAGCAGCAAAGTATTTTTTCAGTTATAATCAGTTGACAACAGAAACAGGAAACTAATAAATAAGGCTTGAACAGACAAAGACAAGGTGATGATAAAAAGCAAGAGAAACTGAATGGAGGTATAACTAGCTGGGAGATTCAGCAGAGTAACAGGACTGTAAGTTCCACTACTAACCACATTTTTCTCTGACAAACTGTTTTGTTGTTTGACAACTGAAAGATGAGTGAGAAACGTGGTAAATCATATCCTGCTGTTAAGGGGGATTTTTAGTGTGGATTGACATCTTTTCAAAATTACCTGAAAGTGCTTGTTGTTGTTTACACATGTAAATGGTTTTATAAGATTTAGCCAGTTTAGTGTGGAGGAGGTCAAAATGAGCTCTGTCTTGACTGAACCACCTTGGATTATCAGTTAATCCGACAATTATTTGAATCATTAATAAATGTATAGTTTGGACTAAAATGCCTCTGAGCTGATGTAATGTCTTCGAATTACTGTTTTGTCTGACCAACCATCCAGAACCCAACTATATTTAATGAACAATGATATGAAACAGAGCAAAAGCAGCAAATCCTCACATTTGAGGAGTTGAAACAAGTCAGTATTTGTGCTTGATAATTGACTTAAATGTTTAATCAATTCTAGAAATTGTTGGTGATTCAACTTCATGCAAGCAAACAAGAAATTAAAATGATTTCGGGCTGGATGCTTTTAAGAGGACATATTATGATAATTTTCTGGTTCATACTAGTATCTCGAGTTTCTACTAGAGCACACCTGGGCATTGTACAGCCCCGGGCCATACCCGGCCCTTTGGCTGTCACTGACCGGTCGTCAATGGGAAATTAGGACTAAAACGTAAATAATTGTACATCATGCGGAATACAGCTGCATTGCTTTCCTTTTGAAGGTGACTGTTGCTGTTTTCTTCTCTCAATTTACGTATGTTAGTACATTCGTGAATGTGTGCGAGCAGCAGCGTCACTGCAATGTGTTGGTGATGCAGAGCGACACGGACATCTGAAGCTTTGCTAGCTAAGCTGGAAAAGCAACATGCTCAGAAGATCTTGGTTCTCTTTGGATCGACCTACATATGTGAACAAACAGTCTCCAATATGATGTTTAACAAATCCAGATCCAGATTCTCTCTCACTGACGATCACCTGTTAGCTGTCCTTTACATATCTACCTCAGGCATTCAACCTGACTTCAGTGCACTCGTTCAAGCCCAACACAAACTAGATTTCTTGCACTGAACTAAAAAACGGAAAATTTGGTAATTGGACAACACACAATAGTAATGAAAGTACAAATTTTGCAGAAACAGATCCCTGTCAGTGTTTTACGGATATTACATATGTATATTTTTTGGATCATTATTCCTGCTGCAGATGTTTAAGGTGGAGGTCATTTTAACTCCTTTATACACTGTTGTTCAGTTTGGTTAGTTAGGGACAGTTTGAAAATATTGTACTAGAGCGATGGTAACCATATTGTAACCTTAGTTCTATAAGCCCAGGTTAAGCCCTCTACTGGACTCCATGGGTAATACTCTCCCCCAATCATGAGCATGCAATTGTCCATTGACAATTTGCATTAGTGTAGCCAGCAAATCAAGTCGTGCCTACCCAAATACGTTAGGTCAGGTGCAACAAAACTGACACTCTCCCCAGATCCTGCAGAGGAACAGACAAGGCGTTGACCCCGCCATGCTGCAAGTATAGTGTGCATGGACCACAGTGGGAGGGTCTCTTCCAGCCTGCCTACAGGCTTTGGAGATTTACTCACAAAGCCATCCAGCCAGCTTTCTGTTGGATAAGGTTTTACCAGCCACTCCATCCCCGAAGCACACACACAGCTGTTCAGCGGATCTGATGGGGCCGTGTGTTCAACATAGCCTGCCAACACACAAATTTGGCAAAGCAGATGTAACTTAGGAGGATATGGTTTACTGGTAGCCCCACTACGGTCACCACGAAGCAACACGCAACTGAGGTGCATCGACAGGGTAGTTAGCTCACATACTCTCTTAGCTGAGGTCAGTGTAAGCAGCAAAGCTGTCTTAAATGACAACACGGCTACTTAACATCACTTTCAGCAAACTTCACAAGGAACACTGAGGGCAAAACAGCACCACTGATCTAATTTAACTGAATATTCTCTCCTCTAGTTAAGCTAAAAAAAGCACAATCGGCACATTAGCTTGTCATTCACCATTTAGCTAACGTCAGTTAGCATAAAAAAGAAGCTAACGTATCAGTAACTTTTGTCAACAATCATGATTCAAATGATAGCCCCAAATTATTTCATGGTAATTTAATTTAATATCAACTTCTATGTTTGCTTTCTTTGGGAACTCCAAGTGGGTGAAACAATACATTGTGTCCTCCAAGTCATAGCGGACTCAAGAAAAAGTTTCGGACCAACTTTGAAAAAATATAATTTGCCGTTTTGCTTCGCAGACCTGCAGTGCTGGTGATTCATCGTAATTGTCTCAGTTCCATTTTACTGCCTGCTTTACCTGGCACCTTGTCGGTTTTAGGTAGTTGGAGGAATCTTTTCAGCCAAAGACAAGACATTCACCTGCTGTCATGCCTTTGAGCATTGCGCTTGAGATTAGAGCAGCTACACAGTCTGGGACACAGCTTCATTGGTCAACAAGTCAGGAAGGCAACCTCTAATTGGTCGACAGACTTGACCCAAGAAATCATGGATTGCTAACAGAACTGTTTACTGCACGGACATTTTCACTTGCCTGATCGGACCACCCTTCAGCGTCAAAGTCAGAGTCCTCTTTCTGACTTCTTCTTGGTTTTATCTTCTTGAAAAAGAGGTTGCAGTGTCTGGCATGAACAGCAAACCACTCGTATCCTAACACCTATCTTGATACTTTCATTTAACATGTTTTTACAAAAGGAATACTAGTTAACTTAAAGAGTGTATTTAATTCTTCCTTATTTGAAAGCTGGGCCACCTCAGCTGCAAAAAGCAGTTTGATATAAATCACAAAAAAACTGTTTTGTTAAGATTTTAAGGTTAAGGTTTTTTGAATCATCATTGTCATTATCACATTTCAGTTTTCATCATCTTTCCTTCATCATTCACTATATTCCTTATTATTTCATTATGTCCATCTTTTACTCAACTCACTTTAGGTTGATCTGAAATGAGACATTCAACAATGGAGCTGCCACCCTCAATTGAAAAATGGACCAAGGAAGATGTCTGCAAGTGGCTGATAACAGTGGTCAAAGTTCATGAGACTTATGCTGACAAATTCTGTGAAGAGGAAGTGTCTGGAGACAGTTTAGTTGTCTTTGAAAAGAAAGACATATTGGACATGGGAATAAATCATGGTCCTGCTGTAAAAATCCAATTTTATCTAGAAAGTCTGAAAGAAGGATCACAACATGAATCACAATTCCCACCATATGTGAAAAACTGGACAAAGGAGCAAGTGAACCAGTGGTTACTGCAACATGTTAGGGTATATAGCAAATATGCAGAACGACTCCAAGAGGAAGATGTGTCTGGAGATTGTCTTGTTTGCTTCAAAAAGCAGGATTTTCTGGATCTGGATTTGAAAAGTGGTCCTGCTGTGAAGATTCTGGCAGAACTCCGTCAACTGTACAAAAAACCAGAGCCAACACTGCAACCAATCCTTCACACCAACACAGACCAAAAAGAATCTCCAAAACCCACTCAACCTGAAATGGGTCTGGCTCAGGCCATAGCAATCAAACAACCAGATTCAGATTACAAAACTGAATCAAAAGCAGATAAAATGGTGCAAAAGGAATCTGAAAAGGCTCAGCTGCCATTCCAAAAAGTTTCAGAGAAGGAGGGAATTCAGCAGCCAAAGCCACAGGACTTAGGGGCCAGGAGAAAAGTAGCTATTGTGGTAAAATCTCTGTTTTGTAATATATTAAGAATGTATAGAGCCTTTTGATATCCCACAAAAATATGTTGTTAGTGTACACAAAGACATCCAACTTTCAAGATTTTTATCAAGTATGGACAGTGATTACTTTGTAAATTTTAAACTAAATATTTGCTTCTGTTTCTTCCTGTAGACCACAGACATACCAAAGATCCCTGTGGAGATCAAGAACATCCTAGCCGAGCTTTTAAAACATGACCTAAAAGAATTTCATTTCCACTTACAAGAATACACTGAATCCAAGCATAAACCTATTTCTAAAAGTTCACTGGAGGGCAAGGACACCATGGACACCACTAGGTTAATGACTGACCACTATGGAAGCAAGGAGGCTTTACAGGTCACAAGAGACATTCTGAAAGAAATCAATCAACGGGAACTTGCTCGTCAGCTGGAAAAGAACATGGGTAAGACAACCAATGCAAATATTTATTCAATCTGTGAAGTTGCATTCATTTGAAAATACATTGTATTCTACTAATAGTATGCCTTATTTCGTAATGTTTTCTATACAAGCCTGTTGACACGTCCTAACTGACAAATTTAATTAAGTCTTACTGTCAACAACGACCAAAACCACTGAAACAATGAAACAATGAAAGCCTGATCTTCATCCTCTGTGCCACAGAGCTCTAGTGTTGTCCAATGGTCCCAATGTGGCACTGGGTGACATGTTCCTTTATCACCATGAACACACACTGTAGTTTATTTTGATTCACTCCATACACACCGTCCTATTGCCACAAATACTCACTAGAGCACCAAATGTGGATTAAAATAGTCCCCAACAAATGCAGTATTTCTTTTTGTTCTTTTGATAAAAAGCTATATTGACCAGAGTTTTAGAAAATTACGATGACTTTAAAAAAAATGAAACTATATACATCTGTGAAGTAATTTTAAAGTTTTACGTCTTAACCAGTAGGGTTGACGCTGAGAGCCTCAGACAGGGTAGAAAAGTCACAAAACAATACACAGTGGTTTTACTTTTTTTCATTGGATTTGGTGACATTAACAAAACCAGCCTTAACCCAAGATGTTGTTTTGTGAGTGTCTTCTTTTACTCAAAATGCATTTACTTTGCTGTTCATACAGGTCCACTGGAACAGAAGAGTCTTTCAAAAGACATTTTGAAGAAAGAAGCTAACCAGGGTGACAAACTTAAGAATTTGTTAACTTGTGGTGGGAACTCACTGGACAACTATGACCATTTTATTGTTGTTGTCAACAAGAGCAGTCCAGAACAAGTGCAGTATCTTCAGTTTTTGAGTAAGCTGAAACCCTTTTGTGTGTTGGACTTTGACCCCAACTCTGTTGCTCCGGGTGGGCTGTGTCATTCCTACAGAGAGTCAAGGGTGGCCAATCTGCATACACCCTCACAGTATCAAGGACAAACTGACTCAGTGATAAAGACTCTTAATCTCTACAAACAGACCAGCTGGGTCTTCTGCAATGGCAGGCATGGCCTTGACGGTGAGTCAAACAAGGAGTTAGACTATAGGAACTGGCTGAGGAAATCTTGCAAAGATGTAGAGGAATTGGTTTCATTCATTTGCAACCCTGACGTTCTTCTCAGTGAAGGAAGTCTCATCATTTTCCTCTTACTTTCACCTGTGCACACTGAGAAAGACCCAGTTTTTGACATCTACAAATCTTTCATAAAACAAACAAAAGAGGAAAGCATCATCACTATTTGTGACTCTCAGGGCATGTATGAAAAATGGCGGGAGCTTGTACAAGAAAAGTGTGACTCTGACATCGACCAACGATCTATATATGAGCTGACCCTCAGTGAGGTCAATGGAACCGTAATGGCACTGGGGCCATTTAATCAGTCATCTGAAAGGTTGCTTCCCTCTTCTGGTTCTAGTTTTGTTGTTCTAAAGCAGAAGGATGAAGACTTATTGACAGCTCTGGATATTTTGTGTCTAAATCAGTGTGAAAACACAATTGATGAAAACAGTTCAGAGTTTCATGACCACAGAATCAGAGTTGAGAAGGAATTCTACAAAGGAGGCAAAGTCAAATGGTGGAACTTCTACTTCTGTGACAAAGACAAAGAGAAGCCATTTGTTAAACGGGACAAATATGAAAATGTGAAGAAGATGATTAAGTCTCAGTTGAGGGATTCCAAAGACATGTGTGCTCTACTCAACCTGTTTCACCATCCAGGCTGTGGAGGTACCACTCTAGCAATGCATGTGATGTGGGATCTCCGTCAAGAGTTCAGGTGTGCTGTGCTGAAAGACAACACACTGCCAAAGAAAGAAGTTGCCATTCAAGTCAGTACGCTCATGAAACTTGAAAGTGAGAAACCATTTCCAATTTTGTTGTTAGTCGATGACTCAAAAGAAACCGAGAATCCTCACAAACTAGTGAACTGCATACGTAAAGCAGTAGAGGATGACTTAAACATGAATATGGATGAATCACCAAACTGCAAAGTCATCATCCTTAACTGTGTTCGTTCCCATAGCCCAAAGGAGCAATACAAACAGCACAACACAGGACCAAGTCAATACATAACTGCTTCATTGACACAAGAAGAACAGAAGGAGTTTGAAAAGAAACTCAAAGAGCTTCAAGAAACTCATGAAAAACCTGAAAACTTTTACAGCTTCATGATCATGAAGAGCAATTTTGACGAAAAATACATCAAGGATCTTGCTCGTAACACACTGGAGAAGTTTGATTACAGCTCAAAGAAGGCCAGGCTGTTTGCCTTCCTAGCGTTACTTAACACCCATGTGGCAGAATCTGAAATATCTCTCTCCCTCTGTCGAGATGTTTTGGGGATGAAAATGATACATTGGAGGAAGGACAGCGTAATGGGCAGAATGGAGCCGTATTCAAACTTTCTCATCATGGACACGGTTGAAGACTTGGGAGGATACAAAGGAATCCGAATCCTTCATCACTCCATAGCATCTGCGTGTCTGGAAGAGTTGGAGAGAAGCTACTCTTTAAGAGTAAGTGATATCACTATGGAGATGCTTCATTGTGATCTGTTCTTCAGTGTTGGAGTTGTCAAACACAGATTCATGCTCTCAATTCAA
The DNA here is from genome assembly GCF_023349555.1 of Cebidichthys violaceus. Classification (NCBI taxonomy): domain Eukaryota; kingdom Metazoa; phylum Chordata; class Actinopteri; order Perciformes; family Stichaeidae; genus Cebidichthys; species Cebidichthys violaceus. The sequence goes on from NW_027176296.1 coordinate 13,732,908, forward strand.
CAAATGTTGATTGAAAGGCAGCGCAAGAAAGATGGAGATGAGAGAGAACCATTTTCTCCTCTCATAGGCAAAATCCACGAAGATCAAGGGAGAAAAACTGTCCAAGAAATCTTTGTGAAAGCATCGTCCAGGTTTGTGACAAGTGCATCTATTCCCCAGGCACTGGCGAGATATTTGTACATCAAGGAGAGGGACTTCCCAGAAGCTCTGCAATGGGCTGAAAAGGCCAAAAACATCAAACGAAACCCATACACATTTGACACAATTGGGCAGATTCACAAAAGCAATTTAAAATCGAACAGCCACAGAGAAAAGCAGGAGTCATCACGCAATCCAGAAGACTTAAACACAAACATTCAAATTGCAAACAATGCTATTACAGCATTTAAAAGGGCTCAAGAGCTGGCAAATGAAAAGGACGAACCTGAGACAGAAGCTGCTGATGATGAGTCGGAAGACAGAAAGTCATATAATGTTAATGGCTATGTGGGTGTGCTGGAAATTGCCTTCCTGGTGTTTGAGATATTGAGCAGATTGCCGTTCTTTGAAGAAAGTGACCCAATGAAGAAGAGATACTTGCAGAGTTTTCTGAAAAAAACAATCCCAATCACCAGTGTGCATAAGGAGGACAATGAGATCAACAACAGATATGTGGAGATCATCAAAGAACACGAGCAGTTTCTCCAGAGTTTAAAAACTGAAGTAAAAGACATTTTTGAACTTCTTGTCTTTTACTTCACAAATATAAAAGCAAACACTTCTAAATTAGATTTTCGTTCGATTGTCAGTGTACTTTTTAAAAAGTATGTTGCTCTTTTTTGCACAACATCAGAAGAAATCAAAAAAGAACGACAATGCAATCATCTCGATTTGGAAATTGATATTGAAGAAAGAAGATTGTTTCTTGAAGAGAAAGATGCAGATACATTTGCAGGAGTTCTTCAGCATTTGGACAATCCTGAAATTGAGAGTATCACAGAATCCTATGCATTTTTGCAACAGCAACAATTTATCAACCAAAAACAAAAGACAAAGGAAACAATCAATTACATTTTGTCAAACATAGTTCTTTACCTTTTGAAACAAAAATCTAAACATGTAAAGAGTCACAGCTACCTCTCTGCTCTACTTTTGAAAACTCTCCAAGAAGTAGGACTTCAGTATCCCTTCCCAGATCCATACTACCTGGCTCTGCTGTTACTCTGGCCAAGTCCTGGGCAGGAAAACACAGAAATTGTAACATATGTGAGAGCAATTCGAAAATCAAAACGCCTGATTTTATCATTTCGAAATAGGAGCACTATTGCCCACCTCTACCTTGGGAAAGAAGAGGGATTGAAGAGGCTTGTTTCTAAACGCCAACTAGATGAGAATTTTGAAGGGATGCGCCGTGAGAACTTGGCTCAACTCTGGCGGAATGGAGATCTATTTAAAAACAAAGCAATCATCAACCGCCTTTACCGAGTCAGTGGAACCACTGAACAAGGAGAGGTGTTTGCCAATTATGGCAAAGTGAAAATCCCTGTGCGTCCAGCTTTCATTGCTAGTATAAGAAGTGGTGCGAGCACAGAAAAGGTTTCTTTCTACCTTGGTTTTGCTATTAATGGACCCCTGGCATATGATATCCAGTATGAAAACTAGGGTGACTGATTGTACAAACAAGTGCATCAGAAGCGCAAAGACATGAAATGTTCAGTGAGAAAAAATCTGTGAAACACATCTCATAATGAACATTTGATAATGAGACATATTGCCGTGTTAAATGGAAATCCTGTAGCTCAACATAGCTGCATATGTACTGTTAGTTTTTATATTATTTTTATGAAGTCTAATCTTTTATTAACATGTATTATCCATCTTCTGAGGAGTATTTGTTCTTTTGTTTTTGTTGTCTCTTGCAGATGTGGCACATTTGCCAAACTATCTCCTATTCATTTATTTGAAAGTGCAAATATCAAAATACAGAAGTTAAGCTGAGCTCATTTTTGTACAAACAGCTGATGCATGAACTGTACATTTTGAGAAATAGGTGTGGCAGCCAGTGACTCACTGTGATGAAACATTAAACACACCTTATAAAAGCACATGAGCATTTGATTAATAAGACAAATTGCAGGGCGAAATGATGATCCTGTAGCTCTGTTTGTTTTTATATTATTTTTTATGACATTTAATCTCTTATTAACTTTTATTATCTACTTTCTGAGGAGTTTTTGTTGATTAGATATCGTTGTCTCTTGCGGATGTGGCACATTTGCAAATAATCTCTTATTCATTTATCTGCAAGTGCAAATATAATAAGCGTAGTTAATTTTTGTACAAACAAATGCAACACAAGCACTGATGCATGAACTGTACCTTTTGAGAAATAGGTGTGGCAGCCAGTGACTCACTGTGATGGACTTTTAAACACACCTCATAAAAGCACATGAGCATTTTATAATCAGACAGATTGCAGGGTTAAATAGCAATCTTGTAGCTCAATATAGCTTCATATGTACTGTTAGTTCTTATATTATTTGTATGCATCTTATCTTTTATTAACATTTATCATCCACTTTATGAAGATTTTTTTTATATCTCTTGCAGATGCAGCACATTTGCTAAATGTAAGCGTAGCTCATTTTTGTACAAACAAGTGCAACACAAGCCCAAAACAGTGAAAATAAACTCTTGCTCATTTTCTCAAAGAAATATAGAACCCTGGAGCTCCCACATCTCAGTTGAGAACCATTGATCTAGCCCTCAATCATTTTGTATTTTTTTTGTTTGACTATACATTGTAATACCATTATAAACATTATCGAACAAGTTATCATGAAATTAACCTTGTGTGACAAATGTGATTGATGGTTGTCAAGTTTTTTGTAAGGACAGGATTTTGCCAGAAATGGTTTGTGAACTGTAAATGTATCAGGCGTGTGACCACACAGCCCATAATACTAAACTATGATTTGTTGTTGGCCCTTTCAGACGTGTGACATTAATTTGTATGTTGTTACTGTAAGATACTGTAATGTGAGTAATTAATGTAGATATAAGTATTGGAATCATAAATGGTAAATTAATGTTATTTGACATGTGTGTGAGCACAAATGTACTTCATGCCACATTACTGCACAACTTGGGCCACTACTGTCAAAAGAGTCTGGACATGCCACTGATATGCATGTATAATCCTAAACTATGCAATAAAAAAACATATCATATTTACAGTATTGTCTTAGTTGTTGTTAATCATTGTAGCCTTCACTTTGTATACATGTGTAGTAGGAAATTAGTGACACTTTACAGCAGCTTAAACGTGTCAACCTGTGTGTCTCTGTGGGCCGTCTACAGTTGTTCAATGTACAGATTTCAGCCCTTGGAAAACCTATGAAATTGCCTCTATATTTATTCTTACGGTCTTTTAGTATAAAATTTGTCTGTTTTTCCTTTTCTCATAATTCATCACTTTTAGCACCAGAATTCTTGTTTTACCTGTATAGCACCAAAAGCCAACCAAATGTTTACCTGTTATTGGATCTTAGATAAATACTCAAATCAGTTAATGTAACTTTGTACTCACCAAATGGCTACCGTCTTGGCTTTGTGTAGTAACAAGTGACCGTGCTTCTTTTCTTGTTAAAACATGTGCATCACACATGCTACTGGTTTAGTGTGGCGTTTGGGTATTGAGTATCAAGGGCTAAATTGCTTTGGTGACATGTTTAAACCAGGGTGTTCCGATTGACTTCTAACCTGATGTGCCAGATGGTTTGTTACACAGAACCATCAGAGAAACGGTCATTGGAAACTGTTTGAAAAAGTGCAGGCACTTTAAAAAAAAACATGGCAGGTGATTCGATGAACAATTTGTCAATCAAACTGTAAGCCTTCAGTGTCGTTCTTTGCTCTTCTTTCAGTGAAAATGCTCTCCAGTTCTGATATAACTGATGCTATTGCAGCATCTACGCTAAGCTTTTTTTTTTTAAGCTCCATTGATGTTTAGAACAAAAGGTTGCCTCTCTGTGTTGCGTCACACGCACCTACCCAACGTCCATAGCTGCCAGTAGTTCCTCTTAAGACCCCGATTGGTCAAAACCACTGTTTGTTTCAGACAAAAATGTATTACTGGAAGACGAAGATGAAGATGGATTTTTGTGTGATCCTGTGATCTTGGGATTCTCGCTGGATCTCGCTGGATCTCGTGATATCGCGAGAATCCTGCTGCAGTGCGAGGTAAATTAGCTTCAGCTAAACATTAGAGATATTTGTTCAGCAGCCTACATACGTATCAAGGCTCATATTTTACCTATAAAGTTAAAGTCTAAAAGACTTTTAGAAGGTAAATTAAGTCACAAGTGAAGGAAAACTAGAAACAAATATACTGCAGACTCCACAGATTATTCTATAATTTATGACATTGACAAATCCTGTGGAGGAGAGAAACTACAATATTAATTCATCAGATTAAAAAACTTTCCTCAAAGCATCATTTCAAATGTAAAGTATTCTGAAAAACAAACCACTTAAGAACCAACAGTTCAATACAAAATTAAAATAAATAATTACCAGTCATCCAGTTTATTCTCTAAAGATTGGTGGCATTTATCATTACACGAGGAAAAAAAAGCATGTAGTTGAGAAAATAGACAGTTACATCTGCTTCATATTAAAAGCTGGATTTAAAACCAGTGGGGGAGAAAGTGCTCAGATCCTTATCTTAAGTTAAAGTTCTAACACCACAAAGTGAAAAAGTACTCAATGCCGAAAAATGGCCCCTGTGACTGTTATACTATTAAATCTTATTATCATCAGCTTATTATTACTTGTTCATCAATGTAAAAGCAGGATTGAGATGTTTAAGGTGGAACTCATTTTTAACTGATTATTTTCATTATGGATCAGTCTGCTGATTACTTTCTCCGGTAATCGATTGATTGTTTGGTTTGTTAGAATAGTGAGGAATGCCGTCACAGTTACCCAGAGCCCAAAGGGACACCTTCACAATGTTTAGTCCAACCAACAGTCCAGACCTCAACATTATTACTAATATATTGCGATTATTAACATTATTGAAAAAAAAAAAATGTGTACAGCTGGAGCCATGAAATGTTAATGCAGTACTTGAGTAAAGTGTTTGAAACAGATTAAAAAATATATCAAACTGCTGATCTGCATCCAAAATTCAAAGACCCATACATCGGTTTGTGCAGCGATCTTTATTATGAAAAAAATATTAAAACTAATGTACAGAGCAGCATCATTGCGTATCATTAAATATGACTTTAACATGTTCACACAGGTTGTTATGACGGTAGTGGTAAATATGTCTCTCAGTGAGTGTGAGCTGGCGATGAACAGATGAATATGTGTTGAGTTTCGGGGGAGCAGCCTGTGGAGATCCAGCTTCTGGGGTTTTCAACCAGCACGCAGTCAGAGCCGACACCGGACCCGGACCCCTTCAGTCTGGAGAAGGCCAGCGTCCGACCGTCAGCCCACATCCAGCGGCCTGCACCTCCAGACAGTTTAGGCCGGGGACCTGTAAACCCCGCCCTAAAGCATACTCTGCTTTATGTCTGTTTGACTCTAAATGGACCATAATTTACTAAATGAACATCATGTTGTATTGAAGAAGACTTGAAACTAGAGATTGAGACCATAAACTCATGTTTACAATGTTTACTGAGGGAATAAATCAAGAGAGAAGTAGAGCCATTTTCTCATAGACTTCTATACAATCAGACTTCTTTTTGCAACCAGAGGAGTCGCCCCCTAATGGTCAGTAGAGAGAATGCAATTTTTAATACACTTCAGCATCGGCTTCACTCGGCAGAACCGAAGGTTGAACGCCTGTTTTTTTAGAAGCAGTGACCAACAATGCTATGCAGTATACCTTTAAGAACAAATCTGTTTGTACAAGCAGTTCTTGCGTTCAGGAATTGGGAAATAATCTGACAGTTGGATCTGTAAATTAAGCTTTCAGCGTGCTGTGATAAAAGCAGCCACTCACCGATCCAAAATGGCTTCCTCCCTGCGAACTTCCACAGCCAGGCCATGTCTCTTCTGGACTGCACGCCAATGACATGCGGTGGGGTTTGTGACTGGTGAGGCACTGACTCTTTCAGAGTCAGATTTACAAATATATGAACCCAATAGAGTAGCTTAAATCACCATTCAATTGGCAGCTTGCACATTGACTACTGAATGTTTTTCATATTTCATATCAGCAGTCTTTACACACACATAAGTAAGGTACATATTTGATTCCACAGGGAGCGTGTGCGCCACGATCCGGCTGCACATAGTGTTTTATTATTTTAAATTTTCGGATGCTCTATCCCTTTTCGGTGTCTGACTTCCTGTCTGGGTCGATCTGCTTTGTGCAGCTTGACACAATAAACCTGACCCGTGGGCTCTCGCACGCCCCCTTCATTGAGGCAGAGGTACTGTTTGCCTCCACTCTGTGCTTTTTCACTGTGGTTTAATATCAGATCAGCAACACTAAATATGTTCTACACAGACATGAAATACAGTACCTATTCTATTCAAAGAAAGTACATATAATAAAAGTGTCTACAAATATTACAGTGTGTGCAGGAATGAGACAGCAACAGGTACGCGCTCAACCCAGTTAGTGAGGGATTCACAGTCTGAGGTGAGGAACAGCTCGTTGCTGTCTCACCTCGCGTGTCTCCTCTCTGTTTGAACAGGACATGCGCAAATTCAGCGATTTTGATTATAAAAATGATTGAAATTATTGGAATCATACAGAAATTACATTTATAGCACAGATCAGTAGAGAAATATTAATATTTATTTTATTTTATCATTATTTGTTTTTTACTTTTCATGACCGCACGTCCCTGCTTTGTAATGTGAAGTAATCCAACATTCAACCCTGAACATGCTTCACTAATGAAAACTGAACACAAGAGGAAAAAGAGTCTCATAGTCTTTATGTTAACCGAAGAATTGTTAGAATCTCATACTTTGTCAAAAAGTTTTAAAATATCGGGTAAATATCAAAGAATCTTGTATTTCATCTTTCTGAATTCTCTGACAAGACAAAATAAAATATTACTAATTTTAACTTATCATGTGCCTGTCTGTGAGTGTTAATAAACCCTTTGACACGTAACATAATGGGTGTTATTTTTTCCACAATAGAGTTAATAAATCATAAAGATGTGAATCGTACCACCTCAACAGAAGTAACAACACAGGAGAGCCAGAAGGTGTGAAGAGAGATCAGTACAGACAAGAGAACTAATAGACAACAAATAAAAGAAGCTGTGTGGTTGAACCAGACTTCAATAAATATACCAGAGGCTCATAAATAACAAGAAATTACCAGTCTAAGAAGTTTAGAATCCAGAAAAGGTTAAAGGGCTTTTTAAACCTCATTACACCTAAATTTAAGTGTCATGTTGCACGTTTGTCATAGAAATGTTGGCAAAAGTAGTTCCAAACCAGACACTTTTTTATTTTATTGTTCAAATAAAGAAAATATGTCCACATTGTGATCCACTTTTAAGCTACTCAGCTCAATATACTGTCTTGTTATTAAGTGTCAGAACACATGGTGTTCTCCGACAAGAGAAAAGTGATCAGCGTGACCACAGAGAAAAGAGTCTTTAACCAACAATGAACAGACTCTTATAGGTTAATTCTCCCCACGGGCAGTTTAAAACCAGTATGTTCAGAGACCGTGACGATAATTAAAAGCGGTAATGTGAAGCGCCACTACGAGACAAAGCACAACTGTTTTTAGCAAACATATCCACTCAAATCCGAAATTAAGTCACGGAAAATAAACAATCAAACTGCCCAATATGATCAGAATCCTAACACATTCATTCACTGTCCAACAATGATGTTAACAGAGAGGAATAGAGCTGAAACAAGTGGTTTAATAACCACAGATAGTCTCTGCACACAAATTTCTCTTATTGGAAGATGAAAAAAATATAATATGCTTTTTTTAGTTGACATCACTTCACACCTGTATGAATTGAGTTTAAAGCTGCAGGACAATTCAGTGAAATATTGTTTTCTAAATTTCAGTACTTAATTTTAAGATGCAAATTTTTCAAAAGCTTTCTGTTATTTAATTTATTATTTAATCCAGTCTTTATTTTACTTGAAGCGACAGAAGAACATGTATTTATTATTAGAGTATAACATTCTCTCGTACTGGACCTTGTTGAACTTTAATTGAATACCCCTGGTATAGTATGTTGAAAAAAGGCATAGTATAGTACATGGAAAATGTCATAACAAAGCCAAAGTATAGTATTTTTTTAAAAGTCTTTAAAACAGCATAGTGTAGTTTGTAAAAAAAATCCTAAAAAAGGCAGAGTATTATAACAAAAAGACTTTAATAAGCCATAGAAAGCAATAGAAGCTCAATTTTGTCAAGTCAGATGTCTGAGAGGACTACTATATGTTTGAATGGTCTTTCATGCTTTTAGCTTGTAAGTCCTCTTTACAAATAGTTATTTTTTGTTCAGTATGTAGAGAACAGAACGGTTCAATCTGACCGACAACTGGTTCCCACAAGATCCCTCTGAGCAACAGTTGAATGAGAACAGAATAACTCACCAGTCAATGATTAGATAAACTGGAAGCGTAGCATCAAAATGTGTTCAGATTTAAACAGGAACAGCTTCCTGTTTCAGTGTCAAACAAATCACAGTTTAAACATCTGCATTGTAACCACTGAGTAGACTGCAGATGAGACACAAGAAAAACAAACTAACTTCGCTTCTCCTCTCCATGTCAGACAGTACAGAGTCGAGATTTATGGCACAACATCAATTACTTCCAGGCTGCATAAGGAAAAAGAATCAAGAAGCCTAAAATGCGACCCATAAATCAGCTGGAATTCCTTTCTTTTATTTTTAATAGATCCAAAATGAGACGGTCAACAACCGAGCCACCATTTGAGCTTGAAACGCGGACCAAAGAGAACGTCCACCACTGGCGGATGAGATCAGACTTGTGCAGACGAGTTTATTAGAGGACCTGACAGGACAATTTCTAGTTGCCTACATTGATCGAGAATACTGTAGGTAAACTTGTTACAATCTGAAGTCTTTTAATTTCCAACTAAGACATTACACTGACTCAGCGCATAAGGGTATGAACCCATTCCTGGAAGAGACTGGAAGATGCGGACACCGTGGACATTGCTAAGTTAAGATGTTTATGTGTCATATTGAATTTTTTCAAAAAAATCAATCAGCGTGAACTTGTTTCTTAATTGGAATGAAACTGAATGACGTCTGATTCACATTTGCCTGCTATACCTTTATTGAAGGATTGTATAGTCTAACAGTAGTTTGTTCAATACTTGATTCATCAATTTACTTATATGTAATTGTTACAGTTCAAGTGAAGCCCCATCACAGAGTCTGATTCATCGTCCTGTTCCAGATGTAAACACAAGAAGAGAGAAAAAAATTCAATCTGCCATCATGCATGACAGCTGGACAAGAACCTCGCAATTACTTTGACTGATTTTCAATGAAAATGCAAGAGAACATTGATTTCCAACACTTACAATGTTGTTGGGCATTAGAAACTCCCAGAAGTCTGTCCCACTGCTGTCCTTGAGGTGGCAGTATTGCACCACACGACACGACCTTTAAACACTGTTTTAGAACATGTTTGTCCTCCATTGCTTTTAATTCCATCTTGTAAATGATATGCCTATTTTAAATTTGTGTTTTAAATGTCTTGTGAATGTGTTTTGTCTAATGTTCAATCCTGAATAAATAAACTTGACTGGCTGTTTCTGTTTTAGAGGTGTCCCTCACTGACATTTTAACTAGTTGTACTATGCTGGGCTTTTATGATGTTCAGCTTTTGATCATTGAAGTTCAACTTTTACTGAACCTTTCTAAAACCAAGATCATTGAAACTGCAAGAGAAAGGAGTTATTATGCCTCTTGGAAAGCTGGAGTCATTGTAATAACTTTATTTATATAGCACTTTTCAAAAACAAGTTACAAAGTGTTTTACAAAAAAAAAAAGTGATCGTGGGTAGATAGTGTCCAAAGAGATGTCTGCCTTTTTATATAAGGGGAAAATAGGGATGGGCGATATAGCCAATATCTTCTATCCTGATATAGATCATCTCGACAACTATATCACGATATAGCACGTCTTCTGGTAATTCCCTAAATATATAGTCATACAAAATAACTGCATGGTAAAGCCTATTTTTGTATACTCATGTGTGAATTAAATGAAAAGTACTGAGTATTTCCTCATCTAATTAAGAATCTTTTGTGCTGAGCAGTTTCAAGTGAAATTAAAGAGGAAGAAAAAAATCCAGCTATACACTGACTATTTTTACATGCATGCAAACAGTTCCAGAGTAATTAGATTAAGGAAATTATTTGATTTAAATGAGTTTGAATCAAATTATTTCCGAGAAATTTTAAGCGCAACTCTTATTGTGACAATAGTTCCAACCTGAAACCACTCAAAATAAGGTCATTGGATTATTTTAAGCATGAAAATTCCAACTCATGTGATCTGGCATTTCCAATAACTCTAGAGCATTGTCCAACGGTCAAAAAAAGATCAAATTAAGATGCACTAATTTTAAAAAGATCAAATTAAGATGCACTAATTTTACCCACAATACAAACCTATGATTAATTAACAGACTAAATACAACCCTTTGGTCCTTGCCAGATTGTGCGTCTTTTATCTACAGCAAAAGTGGAGTTGGACAGGCCCTAAATGCACTTGTAGAGCATTCAATAAAATCTCCCCCTGTGAAACTGACGAAGCACTCTGGGCTTTATTACGTGCTGTCTTTAATCAACTGTCTTCCTATCTCCACCAGAACAACCTCTTGGACCCCCACCAGTCCGGGTTCAAAGTGGGTCACTCGACTGAGACAGCCCTCCTTGCGGTGACAGAGTCGCTTCACGTTGTGAGAGCTAACTCTCTCTCCTCTGTCCTGATTCTCCTGGACCTGTCTGCGGCGTTTCACACGGTGAATCATCAGATCCTCCTCTGCACCCTCGAGGGGATGGGCGTCTCAGGCTCTGCACTCTCCCTGTTTGCATCCTACCTGACAGGTCGATCCTACCAGGTGACCTGGAGGGGGGCCGTGTCGGAACTACGCATGCCGATGATACCCAGCTGGTCTTGTCATTTCCCCTCGGTGACACTCAAGTGGAGGCAAGCATCAATGCGTGCTTGGCTGACATCTCGAAGTGGATGGCGACACATCACCTCACTCCTGGACTACTGCAACTCTCTACTCGCCGGGCCCCGGCGTCGGCCATCAGACCTCTGGAGCTTGTCCAGAAAGCTGCAGCTCGCCTGGTGTTCAATTGCCCCAAGTTCTCCCACACAACTTCCCTTCTCCATTCTCTAAACTCTAAGAGCTCACATTCAGTTTAAGACTCTGGTGCTAGCCTACAGGGCAGTGAAAGGAACAGCTCCTTCCTATCTCCAGGCCATGGTCAAGCCCTACACCCCCACCCGACCACTTGGCTCTGCTGCCTCGGGGCAATTGGGTTCCCCGTCGCTCAGAGATCCCTGCGGCCAATCGACCCGGTTACGGCTGTTTTCTGTCCTGGCCCCACAGTGGTGGAATGAACTTCCCACTGACGTCAGGACAGCAGAGTCGCTGCCCATCTTTCGGCGCAGGCTGAAAACTCACCTCTTCAAGAAGTGCTACCCTGAGTCTTCCACTTAGCACTTATTGTATTCATACTAGCTTGTTGCACTTATTGTATTCGTATTGGTTTGCTGCACTTATTGTATTTGTTTGTTTCTGCACTGTACTTTTGCTCTGGTTTATGCTCTTAGATGCTTGTTTAAAAAAGGAGACGCACTTATGACTTCTGGTGATTAGTAGTTCTCTTGAATATCTATGTTGAATGCACTTATTGTAAGTCGCTTTGGATAAAAGCGTCTGCTAAATGACTGTAATGTAATATAATGTAATGTATTACCACACTCTGCAGCTGGATATTGGATTTCCTCATAAACACACCCCAGACAGTTCAGATTGACGGTCCACTATACGGCTGAACCCCCACTGTTGAGTTGAACTGTGGGCCACGCCCCTTACAGCCTGAGTGCACCAGGTTGAGTGCACCAGGTGAGATTGATCAGCTAATTAACTGGCTTTGCAGTCACACACTCACAGAATCACGGCAGTTCAGCACTGATAGTCTGGGAGGAAGCAACAGAAGTGACTGAAACAGTGTTTGTGCAAACCAAAGCTTGTTTTGAACAAGGAAGAAGCAGCTGGTGAGCTATCATGCATTGTAACTGTTGTAGCCCATTGCTTGTAGCCATTGGCTGAGATGAACTGATTAAGAACTGCAAATACTGATGGTTAAAAGCATGTTAGGTAAATATAGTTAAAATGCTGTCATGGTATTTAATTAATTAAAAATGGATTATTTGCTATGTATTTACAAGGTTACATTTTGGGTATTTAATTTAAGTAATTTAAGTATTGTAGTCTGTGCACTGCATGTGGTTATCTTGCTTTTCATTTTCTTAAGTGGTGTTTTGTTTGTATCTAAAGGTTTTTCACCTGGTCACTTGATCACTGCATCAAACTTCTAAAATAAAAGAAAGAAGAAAAAGAGAGCAAAAGTGTGATCAATGAGTGGAATCCTGTGAAGTCTTCCTGAAATTGGCTGTCCTTTTCAAGTGGGGGAGTTTGCACATTGAAACCTCGCAAAAGTGAGGGATCACTTGACACCCACTCATCATCTCACAAAAACCTCAGCTGTACATGTAAAGGTACAGGTTTACATCTTCTTTATTGCAAACTGTTACACTTTCTTCATATGCACATTACCATACTGTTATGCATTACACTATTACAACCTGTACTGTACATATTTTGTGTGTTTACAGATACATATACATAAGTGTATATCTTACTTGTATATATAATTTAGCTTTCCATTTATATTTCTTCCTTGAGGGCCACTTTTAAATACTTTGTTCTGTCATTGCCGATCTTATTGTTTTATCCTATTCTAATTAAATATATTTCAATATTTGTTTATACATTTTATGTAATCCTGTATTGTATTATCATAATAATACTGAAACTTGAACTATACTCTGACTATACTCGGGCTATTCTGCAGCATAATGAGTATGTCATGAGTGTGTGATGCAGCTTTTCATGTCATGACATAGCTGCATCACACACCCAAGCTGCAGCTACTTACAGTCAGAAACATCAGCAACATAGGCAATCCAGAACAGTTGATTTCTGGAAAAATGGGCAAAAAGTCAATATAAGGGAACAAAATCAAGGCTTGAAACAAATTAGGCTTTGTGACATGGCTTGATTGCACTGGTGATTGTGATCACTAAGACAGGGAGCAGCTCCACAACCACAGCAAGGCCACTACAGAGCAGGAGAACCAGTCAGGCTGCTTCTACGTTTGTTGCCAAGTTTTTTGTTTTTTTTTTATGGTCAGAAACATCGGTGAAATACACAAAGGTATTCATTTCCAAATGCTGTGTGTGGGTGTGTCTCTATAGAGCTGCTCCCTGCCTTAGTGATCAGTGTAATCGTGCCATCTCACAAAGCCTCAGTCTCTGTCAAGCCTGATTGTCTTGTGTTCTTGCCAAGCTCTCCTAATATTGACTTTTTCTCCAGACGTCCAGGGTTTTTGCTGACTCCTTGTCTTTACCTTAGCCTCACTGCCAGACTTTTGGGATTTTTGACCATTACTTGCCCACGGTTTTGTTTCTGCCTCGCAAATCCACCTTTTTTCATTAAAACTCAATAATGAGACTTCTGAGTTCATCTGCTTGTGAGTCCTCTCCATGCTGCCTGACAAGATGTGGAGGTGTTGGCAATCAAGCTGAAGACATCACGGAAGGTAACGTTTTCCCAAAAGCTTCTCAATTTATATTTGGGAAGGTCTTGAGATTCTGCTGACCAAATCTGGGATGGATCAGTTGAATCCTCTAGGAATTTCGAAAAATGTGGGAGTGCAATGGAGCTGGTTTAACAAGCATGAACCCATTCGTTGTATATTCTTGCATTGTTCTTAGGTTTTGATGTGTCCTCCCAAGTTTCCTAACTTTTAACTACACCAAGGGTGTCAAAAATGTGTTAGCCAAACGCTAACAAAATGCCTGTAGCTAACTACATCAGATTTCAGTATTTTAAAGGATTTTGCATTCCTTGTCTACCATGGATGCAGTTGATAAACTAAAATGATGATGGGACAAGTTAGCAAGCTGATTGGACAACTGCATGAGGCATTCTACTTAACCAAACATAGAGTTTACTTGCGTTAATGTCAAGCCCTGATTTATTTTACATGTATCAAAGTGTTATTTTTAAATCGAGGTAATGATACTTTTACTTTAATAAAAAGATAAAAGAAGTACTTCTCTATAAGTATGTTCTTTGTTTCTCCCTCCCCTCCAGCCTCCTCTCTCTCCTCATTTTGCTTTTTAAAATAATCAGTTATAGACTATAGCTTCATTTTCAATACATGGTAACAGCTAAATGGATCATATCTTTTAAATAGTCTTAACCTTCACACATAAAAACCAGGCTGATGCACATGATTCGAGCATACAGTGCGAGTGGAAACGCATCATGCAGAGCGTGCAAGGCTGTGACAAGCGCAAGCTTTAGTTTTGAGAGACAGTAGCTTATGTGTCCACTGGCAGGGACATCAAAGATAATGATGAGCGTCATATCCATCATTGTCTTATTTTACCCACCCATCAGTTATAAATCAAAAAAGTTTATTTTTGTGACCCAGCCTGTGCGATCTGCAGATTAACTGCTTAGCTGCGGTTATATCTGCTATCCGTGCATCCCTTCTCCGGATAAGCCAATATATGTGCACATAAATAAAAAAGATTGACCAGGTAGAATCAGTGAATAATATCATTGATTAATGTTTATCAATTAAATTTGTCGTTTGATGTTTATACATAACATTTTACAAAACATTTGCACGCTTCAGCAGTTGAGTTTGAGAAGCACCAGGGAAGAGCGTGAAGATATTTCATAGTTTAAGATAGATTCTACTTTAGGCCTAAAGCTTATTGATCTGTTTATTAATTTTCTTTATCTGAGGTTAACTTATTGACTAAGAAGTTTTTATTAACTGAATTAAAAATGATCTGGCCTAGAAACATCCAACTTATTCACATCTGGAAATTATATTGTTTTCACCAGACGGTTCTGATGGGCAGAGGGGAAGTTAAGCTGAGTGAAGAAGTCGCAGTTTCTCTTCAGGCATCTCTGCATCTTGGATCTTGTTGGATGATAGCAGTTTGTTTGGATCACATTCTTCCATCTCTCGCTCTGAGGCAGTTGGTTTAGCTTTCTCTAGTATCTTCAGACCTGGTCGTCTTCTTCGTGGAGGTTCGGCAAGAACCAATTTTCTCTCGCTCTCTCTCTCTCAGCTGAATCATCTTGTCACCCTTCAGGGGTCATTATGGCATGCTTGACAGTTTCAAAATGCCTTTTTCTTTTAAAGTCTCTTTCTCTCAATAGTTTCTGGAACACAAGGTCAGAACCGGCAGAGCCGTGAGGGAGAGCTCTGGCGTTCAGGATTCTAAGATATGAATCTCATCAGGTTCTTGCTTCTCAGGTCGGCTGGATGTCCTCTCAGCCTGTGGACTACTAGTCTGCAGATGGACAAAACTTTCCTTCTCCCCCAACCTCTTTTGGCCTGCTGGCCAGGCGGGTAGGGTTGTGGGGATCACCCTTCAGCATCAAAGTTCAGAGTAAAAACAGGGTCTTTCTTCTGACTTCTTCTTGCTTTTATCTTCTTGAAAAAGGGGATGCAGTGTTTGGCATGAACAGCAAACCACTCCCATCCTAACAACTATCTTTAATTTAACCTTCTTTTACAAAATTAATACTAGTTAACTTACATAGTGTATTTATTATTTATTTATTCTTCCATATTTGAACGCTTGGCCACCTCAGCTGCAGAACAATACCAAACAGTTTGATATAAATCAATAAAAAAAACTGATCAAGTCGAATGAATAAAACAATTATACAACATAGATATACCCTGTTATCATGACACATACAGCTCTATGTATATATACATATATATGTGTGTACCTGTATGTGCAATAAATGAATGGATAAGATACAATTTTACTTTTTAGCACAAAACAGTGTCTTGGGTGAAGGATAAGGAGGGGGAGAACGTCCCTCCCCTCTCTTCTAACAGACACGATGGTGGTCTGTACTTTGGTTGAGAGGAAAGTTGCTAGCAGAACAATCAATATCTAATTTATGACAGGAAACAAAACAGAATTGTAAAAATAGCTGGTTATAAGGTACCAGAAAACTCTAGGGCCTAGGCCAAAGCTCTATGATCGACTTTGTGGTCATATCATCAGATCTGCGGCCGTATGTTTTGGACAAACAGGTGAAGAGAGGAGCAGAGCTGTCAACTGATCACCACCTGGTGGTGAGTTGGATCAAATGTCGGGGAAGCCTTGTAAACCTAAGCGTGTGGTGAGGGTGAACCAGGAAGGTCTGGCTGAGGCCCCTGTCCGCGAAGTCTTCAACTCCTACCCCTGGAAGAATTTATCCTGCATCCCAGGGGAGGCTGTAGACATGGAATCCAAGTGGGCCATTTGAGAGCCTCCATTGTGGAAGCGGCAGCACAGAGCTATGGTCAGAAGGTCCTTGGTGCCTGTTGTGGTGGCAACCTGAGAACCCACTGGTGGACACCAGCAATAAAGGAGGTTGTCAAGCTGAAGAAGGAAGCCTTTCAGGCTTGGCTGGACCAGGGGTCTCCGGAAATGACAGACAGGTACCAGTTAACCAGAAGGGCTGTAGCTGCGGTGGTTGCCGAGCCAAAAACCCGGGTGTGAGAGAAGTTCGGGGAGACCATGGAGAAGGACTTTTGGTTGTAAACCATGAGGCGACTCCGAAACAGAAAGCAGGGCTTGGTTCAGATTGTGTTCAGCAGGGGAGGGGAACTGCGGACCCAAACTGGGGAAATAGTTGAGCGGTGGAAAAACACTTTGAGGAACTCCTGAATCTGACCAACACGTCTTCTGTCTAGGAGACAGAGTTTGAAGACTCGGGGGAAGACGTATCCATATTTCTAGTAGAGGTTGTTGAGGTAGTCAAAAAACTCCGCAGTGGCGAGGCACCAGGGGAGGATGAGATTCACCCTGAGATGCTGAAGGCTCTGGACATGTGTTTGTTGGGCTGTCTTGGCTGACACGCCTCTTCAGTGTTGCATGGAGGTCCGGGACAATGCCTATGAAGTGGCAGACCAGGATTGTTTTAAAAAGAGGAAATTGTGCTCCAATTATTGGGGTATCACACTGCTCAGCCTCCCTGGGCAATTTTATTCCTGGGTGCTGGAAAGAATGGCTCCGACCGATTGTCGAGCCCTAGATCCAGGAGGAGCAATAGGGATTCTTTCCTGGTGTGGAACAGTGGACCAGCTCTTTACCCTTGCAGGTCCGGGAGTTTGCCTATCCAGTCTACATGTGTTTGTGGACTTGGAGAAGGCCTATGATTATGTCCCTCGGGGAGTCCTTTGGGGGGTACTGTGGGAATATGGAGTAGCTTGTATGAGCAAAGTGAGAGCTGTTTCTGGATACTCGGATCAAAGTCAAACAGTTTCCAGTGCGTATCGGCCTCAGCCAGGGTTGTCCCTTTTCACCAATCCTGTTTGTGATTTTCAAGGACAGGATTTTAAGGCTCATTCAAGGAGTGCCCAGTTTGGGGACCTTAGAATTCCATCCTTGCTTTTTGCAGATGATGGATTGCACCTTCCCAGTGGAAAGTGAGTCACTGCCCCAAGCAGGGGAGTGTTCAAGTATCTTGGGGTCTTGTTCAAGAGTGAGGGTAAAATGGAATGGACAGGCAGTTCAGTGCCAGTCACAGAAGACAAAGATGTCGATTTACCAGTCCATGTGTTCCGACCCTCACCTATGGTCATGACCTAAGGAATGAGATCACAGATAATGAACTTCCTTCATAGGGTGACTGTGCGCAGCCTTAAAGACAGGATAAAGAGCTGAGACGTCCTAAGGAAGCTTAGAGTAGAGCCGCTGCTCCTTACGTCAAAAGCGGCCTGCTGAAGTGGGTTGGGCTTGTGATCAGTATCCCTCCTGAACGCCTCCCTTTAGAGGTCTTCTGAGCACGTCCAACTGGTAAAAGGTCCCGGTGTAGACCCAGAATATACCTTGTCTGACCTGGGAACATCTCAAGGTTCCCCAGGAAGAGCTGTAAAGGGTTGCTGGGGAGAGGAACGTCTGGAATGCCTTCCTAAGCCTGCTGCCCCTGTGACAAGGCCTGGCCCTGGATAAGCGGAGGTTAATAGATAATAGATGGATGTTTAACTGTTTGAGATTTGGTGAATTGCTGTATAAAGATATACTATATTAAGTGAGTCGGTAACGTAAAATGAATTTTGTATGTCTACAGAACAAAGATGTTAACAAATGTTAAAAAATAGCCAATGTGTGAATAGTTTACAAATAAAGTGAATTTGTTACTGTGAGGTGGATTCAAAATATATATACAAAATGCAAGGACATTAGTGTGCATTCAAATTTCAGTTTAAGATCTCTAGAGACACAAAGATGGATTTATGAAAAATGTATATCAAAGGATAGTCTTTATCTTATCTGCTGTGAGTGTATCGAGGCATCATCATTATCATCATTGTCATCAAATTTCAGTTTTTATCATCTATCCATCATCATTCACTACATTCCTGACTATTATTTCATTATTTTCATCTTTTACTCAACTCACTTTAGGTTGATCTTAATTAAAACGCTCAACAATGGAGCTGCCACCCTCAATTGAAAAATGGACCAAGGAAGACGTCCACCTGTGGCTGATGACAGTGGTCAAAGTTCGTGAGACTTATGCCAACAGATTCTGTGAGGAGGAAGTGTCTGGAGACATTTTAGTTGTCTTTGAAAAGAAAAACATATTGCACTTGGGAATAAATCATGGTCCTGCTGTAAAAATCACATTTTATCTAGAAAGTCTGAAAGAAGGATCACAACATGAATCACAATTCCCACCATATGTGAAAAACTGGACAAAGGAGCAAGTGAACCAGTGGTTAGTGCAGCATGTTAAGATAGATAGTAAATATGCGGAACGACTCCAAGAGGAAGATGTGTCTGGAGATTGTCTTGTTTGCTTCAAAAATGAGGATTTTGAGGATCTGGATTTGAAATATGGTCCTGCTGTTAAGATTCTGTCAGCTCTCGGTCAGCTGTACAAGAAACCAGAGCCAACACTGCAACCAATCCTTCACACCAACACAGACCAAAAAGAATCTCCAAAACCCACTCAACCTGAACTGGGTCTGGCTCAGGCCATAGCAATCAAACTACCAGATTCCTATGACAAAACTGAATCAAAAACAGACAGAATGGTGCAAAAGGAATCTGAAAAGGTTCAGCTGCCATTCCAAAAAGTTTCAGAGAAGGAGGGAATTCAGCAGCCAAAGCCACAGGACTTAGGGGCCAGGAGAAAAGGAGCTATTGTGGTAAAATCTCTGTTTTGTAATATATTAATTATATCCAGAATGAATAGAGCCTTTTGATATACAACATACATATTTTGTTAGTGTACACAAAGACATCAAACTTTCAGGATTTTTATCAAGTATGGACAGTGATTTCTTTGTAAAGTTTTTACACTAAATATTTACTTCTGTTTCTTCCTGCAGACCACAGACATATCAAAGATCACTGTGGAGATCCAGAACATCCTAGCCGAGCTTTTAAAAGATGAGCTAAAAGTCTTTCAGTTCCACTTAGAAGCATACACTGCATCTGAGCTTGAACCTATTCCTCGAGGTAGACTGGAGGGCAAGGACACCATGGACACCACTAGGTTAATGACTGACCACTATGGAAGAAAGGAGGCTTTACAGGTCACAAGAGACATTCTGAAACAAATCAATCAACGGGAACTTGCTCGTCAGCTGGAAAAGAACATGGGTAAGACAACCAATGCAAATATTTATTCAATCTGTGAAGTTGCATTAATTTGAAAATACATTGTTTTTGTATTCTGCTGATTGTCTGCATTATTTCGTAATGTTTTCTACACAAGCTTGTTGACAAGTCTTAACTGACACATTTGTGAAGTGATTTGTGAAGTGATTTTAAAGTTTTACGTCTTAACCAGTAGGGTTGACACTAAGACCTTCAGTCAGGGTAGAAAAGTCGCAAAATAATACACAGTGGTTTTACTTTTTTCATTGGATTTGGTGACATTAACAAAACCAGCCTTAACCCAAGATGTTGTTTTGTGAGTGTCTTCTTTTACTCAAAAATGCATTTACTTTGCTGTTCATACAGGTCCATTGGAAGAAAAGACAGTTTCAAAAGACGTTTTGAAGAAAGAAGCTAACCAGGGTGACAAACTTAAAAATTTGTTAACTTGTGGTGGGAACTCACTGGACAACTATGACCATTTTATTGTTGTTGTCAACAAGAGCAGTCCAGAACAAGTGCAGTATCTTCAGTTTTTGAGTAAGCTGAAACCCTTTTGTGTGTTGGACTTTGACCCCAACTCTGTTGCTCCGGGTGGACTGTGTCATTCCTACAGAGAGTCAAGGGTGGCCAATCTGCATACACCCTCACAGTATCAAGGACAAACTGACTCAGTGATAAAAAGTCTTAACCTCTACAAACAGACCAGCTGGGTCCTCTGCAATGGCAGACATGACCTTGACTGTGACTCAAACAAGGAGTTAGACTATAGGAACTGGCTGAGGACATCTTGCAAAGATGTAGAGGAATTGGTTTCATTCATTTGCAACCCTGACGTTCTTTTACGCGGAGGAAGTCTCATCATTTTCCTCTTACTTTCACCTGTGCACACTGAGAAAGACCCAATATTTGACATCTACAAGTCTTTCATAAAACAAACAAAAGAGGAAAGCATCATCACTATTTGTGACTCTCAGGGCATGTATGAAAAATGGCGGGAGCTTGTACAAGAAAAGTGTGACTCTGACATCGACCAACGATCTATATATGAGCTGACCCTCAGTGAGGTCAATGGAACCGTAATGGCACTGGGGCCTTTCAATCAGTCGTCTGAAAGGTTGCTTCCCTCTTCTGGTTCTAGTTTTGTTGTTCTAAAGCAGAAGGATGAAGACTTATTGACAGCTCTGGATATTTTGTGTCTGAATCAGTGTGAAAACACAATTGATGAAAACAGTTCAGAGTTTGATGACCACAGAATCAGAGTTGAGGAGGAATTCTTCAAAGGAGGCAAAGTCAAATGGTGGAACTTCTACTTCTGTGACAAAGACAAAGAGAAGCCATTTGTTAAACGGGACAAGTACGAAAATGTGAAGAAGATGATTAAGTCTCAGTGGAGGGAATCCAAAAACATGTGTGCTCTACTCAACCTGTTTCACCATCCAGGCTGTGGAGGTACCACTCTAGCAATGCATGTGATGTGGGATCTCCGTCAAGAGTTCAGGTGTGCTGTGCTGAAAGACAATGCACTGCCAAAAAAAGAAGTTGCCATTCAAGTCAGTACGCTCATGAAACTTGAAAGTGCAACACCATTTCCAGTTTTGCTGTTCGTCGATGACTCAAAAGAAACCGAGAATCCTCACGAACTAGTGAACTGCATACGTAGAGCAGTAGAGTATGGCTTAAACATCAGTGTGGATGACGAACTAAACTCCAAAGTCATCATCCTTAACTGTGTTCGTTCCCATAGCCCAAAGGAGCAATACAAACAGCACAACCCAGGACAAAGTCAATACATAATTGCTTCATTGACACAACAAGAACAGAAGGAGTTTGAAAAGAAACTCAAAGAGCTTCAAGAAACTCATGAAAAACCTGAAAACTTTTACAGCTTCATGATCATGAAGAGCAATTTTGACAAGAAATACATCAAGGATCTTGCTCGTAACACACTGGAGAAGTTTGATTACAGCTCAAAGAAGGCCAGGCTGTTTGCCTTCCTAGTGTTACTTAACACCCATGTGGCAGAATCTGAAATCTCTCTCTCCCTCTGTCAAGATTTTTTGGGGATGAAAATGATACATTGGAGGGAGGACAGTGTGATGGGCAGAATGGAGCCGTATTCAAACTTTCTCATCATGGACACGATTGAAGACTTGGGAGGATACAAAGGAATCCGAATCCTTCATCACTCCATAGCATCTGCGTGTCTGAAAGAGTTGGAGAGAAGCTACTCTTTAAGAGTAAGTGATATCACTATGGAAATGCTTCACTGTGATCTGTTCTTCAGTGTTGGAGTTGTCAAACACAGATTCATGCTCTCAATTAAACAAATGTTGATTGAAAGGCAGCGCAAGAAAGATGGAGAGGAGAGAGAACCATTTTCTCCTCTCATAGGCAAAATCCACAAAGATCAAGGGAGAAAAACTGTCCAAGAAGTCTTTGTGAAAGCATCGTCCAGGTTTGTGACAAATGCATCTATTCCCCAGGCACTGGCGAGATACTTGTACATCAAGGAGAGTGACTTCCCAGAAGCTCTGCAATGGGCTGAAAAGGCCAAGAACGTCAAACAAAACCCATACACATTTGACACAATTGGGCAGATTCACAAAAGCAATTTAAAATCTAATAGCCACAGTGAAAAGCAGGAGACATCACGCAATCCAGAAGACTTAAACACAAACATTCAAATTGCAAATAATGCTATCACAGCATTTAAAAGGGCTCAAGAGCTGGCAAATGAAGAGGACGAACCTGAGACAGAAGCTGCTGATGATGAGTCAGATAATAAGTCGGAAGACTACCCCAGAAGGTCATATAATTTTTTTGGGTATGTGGGTGTGCTGGAAATTGCCTTCCTGGTGTTTGAGATATTGAGCAGATTGCCGTTCTTTGAGGAAAGTGACCCAATGAAGAAGAAATACTTGCAGAGTTTTCTGAAAAAAACAATCCCAATCACCAGTGTGTATAAGGAGGACAATGAGATCAACAACAGATATGTGGAGATCATCAAAGAACACGAGCAGTTTCTCCAGAGTTTAAAAACTGAAGTAAAAGACATTTTTGAACTTCTGATCTTTTCCTTCACAAATATAAAAGCAAGCAGTTCTGAATTTGATTCGAAAAATCGTCGGAGTGTCGGTGTACTTTTTAGAAAATATGTTGCTCTTTTTTGCACCACATCAGAAGAAATCAAAAAAGAACGACAATGGACAATGGACAATCCTCATCTCAATTTGGAAATTCATTTTGAAGAACGAAGATTGTTTCTTGAAAAGAAACAAGCTGATACATTTGCAGGAATTCTTCAGCATTTGGACAATCCTGAGATTGAGAGGTTCACAGAATGCTATGCATTTTTGCAACAACAACAATGTATCAACCAAAAACAAAAGACAAAGGAAACAATCAATTACATTTTGGCAAACATAGTTCTTAACCTTTTTGAACAAAAATCTAAACTTGCAAAGAATCACCGCTACCTCTCTGATCTACTTTTGAAAACTCTCCAAGAAGTAGGACTTCAGTATCCCTTCCCAGATCCATACTACCTGGCTCTGCTGTTATTCTGGCCAAGTCCTGGGCAGGAAAACACAGAAATTGTAACATATGTGAGAGCAATTCGAAAATCAAAACGCCTGATTTTATCATTTCGAATAAGAAACACTATTGCCCACCTTTACCTTGGGAAAGAAAAGGGACTGAAGAGGCTTGTTTCTAAACGCCAACTAGATGAGAATTTTGAAGGGATGCGCCGTGATAACTTGTCTCAACTTTGGCGGAGTGGAGATATATTTAAAAACAAAGCAATCATCAACCGCCTTCGTCGAGTCAGTGGAACCACTGAACAAGGAGAGGTGTTTGCCAATTATGGCAAAGTGAAAATCCCTGTGCGTCCAGCTTTCATTGCTGGTATAAGAAGTGGTTCAAGCACAGAAAAGGTTACTTTCTACCTTGGTTTTGCGATTAATGGACCCCTGGCATATGATATCCAGTATGAAAACTAGGGTGACTGATTGTACAAACAAGTGCATCAGAAGCGCAAAGACATGAAATGTTCAGTGAGAAAAAATCTGTGAAACGCATCTCATAATGAACATTTGATAATGAGACATATTGCCGTGTTAAATGGAAATCCTGTAGCTCAACATAGCTGCATATGTACTGTTAGTTTTTATATTATTTTTATGAAGTCTAATCTTTTATTAACATGTATTATCCATCTTCTGAGGAGTATTTGTTCTTTTGTTTTTGTTGTCTCTTGCAGATGTGGCACATTTGCCAAACTATCTCCTATTCATTTATTTGAAAGTGCAAATATCAAAATACAGAAGTTAAGCTGAGCTCATTTTTGAACAAACAGCTGATGCATGAACTGTACATTTTGAGAAATAGGTGTGGCAGCCAGTGACTCACTGTGATGAAACATTAAACACACCTTATAAAAGCACATGAGCATTTGATTAATAAGACAAATTGCAGGGCGAAATGATGATCCTGTAGCTGTTTGTTTTTATATTATTTTTTATGACATTTAATCTCTTAACTTTTATTATCCACTTTCTGAGGAGTTTTTGTTGATTAGATATCATTGTCTCTTGCGGATGTGGCACATTTGCAAATCTCTTAATCATTTATCTGCAAGTGCAAATATAATAAGCGTAGTTAATTTTTGTACAAACAAATGCAACACAAGCACTGACGCATGAACTGTACCTTTTGAGAAATAGGTGTGGCAGCCAGTGACTCACTGTGATGGACTTTTAAACACCTCATAAAAGTACATGAGCATTTTATAATCAGACAGATTGCAGGGTTAAACAGCAATCCTATAGCTCAATATAGTTTCATATGTACTGTTAGTTCTTATATTATTTTTATGCATCTTATCTTTTATTAACATTTATCATCCACTTTATGAAGAGTTTTTTTTATGTCTCTTGCAGATGCGGCACATTTGCTAAATGTAAGCGTAGCTCATTTTTGTACAAACAAGTGCAACACAAGCCCAAAACAGTGAAAATAAACTCTTGCTCATTTTCTCAAAGAAATATCAACAATTTTGTATTTTTTTTGTTTGACTATACATTGTAATACCATTATAAACATTATCGAACAAGTTATCATGAAATGAATCTTGTGTGACAAATGTGATTGATGGTTGTCAAGTTTTCTGTAAGGACAGGATTTTGCCAGAAATGGTTTGTGAACTCTAAATGTATCAGGCGTGTGACCACACAGCCCATAATACTAAACTATGATTTGCTGTTGGCCCTTTCAGAGGCGGGACATTCATTTGTATGTTGTTGCCGTAAGATACTGTAATGTGAGTAATTAATGTAGATATAAGTATTGAAATCATAAATGGTAAATTAATGTTATTTGACGTGTGTGTGTGTGTGAGCACAAATGTACTTCATGTCACATTACTGCACAACCTCTGCCACTACTGTCAAAAGAGTCTGGACATGCCACTGATATGCATGTATAATCCTAAACTATGCAATAAAAACATATCATATTTACAGTATTGTCTTAGTTGTTGTTAATCATTGTAGCCTTTACTTTGTATACATGTGTAGTAGGAAATTAGTGACACTTTACAGCAGCTTAAACGTGTCAACCTGTGTGTCTCTGTGGGCCGTCTACAGTTGTTCAATGTACAGATTTCAGCCCTTGGAAAACCTATGACGTTTTTAGTATAAAATTTGTCTGTTTTTCCTTTTCTCATAATTCATCACTTTTAGCACCAGAATAAAAATGTTTTATCTGTATAACACCAAAAGCCAACCAAATGCTTACCTGTTATTGAATCTTAGATAAATACTTTGAGTAATCTTTTCTCTGCTGCAGGTGGGATCAGGTTTATCTCGTTTGTCAGTTTTTCAAATCAGTTAATGTAACTTTGTACTCACCAAATGGCTACCGTCTTGGCTTTGTTATTAACAAGTGGCCGTGCTTCTGTTCTTGTTAAAACATGTGCATCACTATGCTTTTAATGTTTGAAAATGTGTAGGCACTTTAAAAAAAATACATGGCATTCGATGATCCATTTGTCAATCAAACTCTTAGCAAAGCTAGTTGGGAGAAGAGCAACAACATAATTTTCAAAACATGGAGAAAAGCCTTCAGTGTCGTTCTTTGCTCTTCTTTCAGTGAAAATGCTCTCCAGTTCTGATATAACTGATGCTATTGCAGCATCTACGCTAAGCTTTATTTTTTTTTTAAGCTCCATTGATGTTTAGAACAAAAGGTTGCCTCTCTGTGTTTCGTCACACGCATCTACCCAACGTCCATAGCTGCCAGTAGTTCTTCTTAAGACCCCGATTGGTCAAAACTACTGTTTGTTTCAGACAAAAATGTATTACTTGAAGACGAAGATGAAGATGGATTTTCATGTGATCCTGTCATTCTCGCTGGATCTCGTGATATCGCGAGAATCCTGCTGCAGTGCGAGGTAAATTGGCTTCAGCTAAACATTAGAGATATTTGTTCAGCAGCCTACATACGTATCAAGGCTCATATTTTACCTATAAAGTTAACTTAACTTAATTTACCTTTTAGAAGGTAAATTAAGTCACAAGTGAAGGAAAACTAGAAACAAATATATTGCAGACTCCACAGATTATTCTATAATTTATGACATTGACAAATCCTGTGGAGGAGAGAAACTACAATATTAATTCATCAGATTAAAAAACTTTCCTCAAAGCATCATTTCAAATGTAAATTATTCTGAAAAACAAACCACTTAAGAACCAACAGTTCAGTTTATTCTCTAAATACTAATAGCATTTATCATTACACGAGAAAAAAAAAGCATGTAGTTGAGAAAATAGACAGTTACATCTGCTTCATGCTAAAAGCTGGATTTAAAACCAGTGGTGGAGGAAGTGCTCAGATCCTTATCTTAAGTTAAAGTTCTAACACCACAAAGTGAAAAAGTACTCGATGCCGAAAAATGGCGCCTGTGACTGTTATACTATTAAATCTTATTATCATCAGCTTATTATTACTTGTTCATCAATGTAAAAGCAGGATTGTAGATGTTTAAGGTGGAACTCATTTTTAACTGATTATTTTCATTATGGATCAGTCTGCTGATTACTTTCTCCGGTAATCGATTGATTGTTTGGTTTGTTAGAATAGTGAGGAATGCCGTCACAGTTACCCAGAGCCCAAAGGGACACCTTCACAATGTTTAGTCCAACCAACAGTCCAGACCTCAACATTATTACTAATATATTGCGATTATTAACATTATTGAAAGGAAAAAACACAAATCTTAAAATGTGTACAGCTGGAGCCATGAAATGTTAATGCATGAAAAATCACATTTAATTTCATGGCAATAATCTAATTACTTAATCGACCAATCGTTCCAGCTGTACTTGTGTAAACTGTTCGTAAAGTCTTGTTTTGTGTGCGCGAAAATCTTAGTTTGTGAAGTAATTAAAGCTGTCGAATGAATGTAGTGAAGAAAAAAGTACAATATTTCCCTAGATGTAGTGGAAGAGAAACATAAAGTGGTAAAAAAAGAAAATACTCAAGTGAAGTACAAGTACCCTTAAATGTATACTTTAGTGCAGTACTTGAGTAAAGTGTTTGAAACAGATTAAAAAATATATCAAACTGCTGATCTGCATCCAAAATTCAAAGACCCATACATCGGTTTGTGCAGCGATCTTTATTATGAAAAAAATATTAAAACTAATGTACAGAGCAGCATCATTGCGTATCATTAAATATGACTTTAACATGTTCACACAGGTTGTTATGACGGTAGTGGTAAATATGTCTCTCAGTGAGTCTGAGCTGGCGATGAACAGATGAATGTGTGTTGAGTTTCGGGGGAGCAGCCTGTGGAGATCCAGCTTCTGGGGTTTTCAACCAGCACGCAGTCAGAGCCGACACCGGACCCGGACCCCTTCAGTCTGGAGAAGGCCAGCGTCCGACCGTCAGCCCACATCCAGCGGCCCGCACCTCCAGACAGACCTGAGAAACATGCAGAGTTAGCAAAAAAGTGTGACGTAGAGTGACGTAGAGACACCGTATACGTCTCTGGTAGCGGCAGCAACCTGTCAATCACAGTAAGCCCCGCCCTAAGCATACCCTGCTTTATGGTCAGTTTTACTCTAAATGGACCATAATTTACTAAATGAACATCATGCTGTATTGAAGAAGACTTGAAGTAGAGTCATTTTCTCATAGACTTCTATACAACCAGAGGACTCGCCCCCTGCTGGTCAGTAGAGAGAATGCAAGTTTTAATACACTTCAGCATCGGTAGAACCGGAGGTTGCCGCCTGTTTTTTTTACAAGCAGTGACCAACAATGCTACGCAGTATACCTTTAAGAAAAAATCTGCAAACCAATATAGATGGCGTCTGAACCCTACTCTCCTTCATAGACCAGACTTTTGCCAGTTTATTAGGGACCAGATAACTTTTTTTTGTGAGACAAACTGCGCCTCCTCCCCTAATAGTTTCATATTATGGGACACGCTAAAAGCTTATCTAAGAGGACAAATAATATCTTATACAAAGGGTATCAAAAATAAATATATGGCAGAGATAAATGAGCTAGAAGCAGATATTTTGAAATTGGAAAAGGAGTTTCAACAATCTGGGTCTAAAGAACTTTACAAACGGCTGGTTAACAAAAAACTGAAATACAATACATTACATACCTATAAAGTTGAAAAAAACATTTTACGAACCAAACAAAAATATTATGAATTGGGAGAGAAAGCTCACAAAATTCTGTCCTGGCAATTGAGAACAGAGGAAAGCTCAAGGACAATTAATGCAATTCAAACTGAAACGGGTGCAACCTCACACAACCCAACAGAAATTAACGATGCATTCAAACAGTTTTATACAAATCTATATACATCAGAATCACCAGAGGATCTATCTAAGATTGATGAATTTCTGTCCACTATTGAATTGCCGAAACTCGGCCACGAAGACCAAAAGAATCTTGATTTGCCCTTCACCCAGGAAGAAATTGAAAAGGCCTTATGCTCACTCCAATCCAATAAATCACCAGGAGAGGATGGCTTCCCTCCTGAATTCTACAGAGAATTTAAGGACTTACTTACCCCCCTTATAATGGATGTGATTAATTTAGCATCCAAAACTCAAACTCTTCCAGAATCATTCTCCACTGCCATAATCACTGTGATTCACAAAAAAAATAGAGATCCATTAAAGTGTTCCTCTTTTCGACCTATTTCCTTGTTGAATTCAGATTACAAATTGATTTCCAAAGCCCTGGCTAACAGGCTTGGCCAATATTTGCCAAAATTAATAAACCCAGACCAGAGCGGCTTTATTTTGAAACGCTCATCAGCCAATAACTTGTGCAGACTCTTTAATATTATCCATCTAACAAAATCTAAAACTGAACCTAGTGTAGCTGTAGCATTAGACGCTGAAAAGGCCTTTGATAGGCTAGAGTGGCCGTACTTATTCAAAGTTTTGGGCAAGTTTGGATTTGGCCATTTGTTTATCAATTGGGTGAAAACCCTTTACCATAAACCCAGAGCCAAAATTACCACAAATGGACAGACTTCGACAGCATTTCCCTTGAGTAGATCGAGTCGACAGGGTTGCCCTCTGTCTCCAGGACTCTTTGTCCTGGCTATTGAACCACTTGCTGAAGCAATTAGACGGGATCCAGATATAAAGGGGTTCAGAGTGGACCAAATAAATCATAAAATTAATCTCCTGGCAGATGATGTAATTCTGTATCTAACAGACCCGGTTAACTCTCTCACTAAACTACAGACGCTACTAAACACCTATAGTGCTATTTCAGGATACAAGGTCAATTTGGAAAAAAGTGAAATTATTCCACTCACAAACTTCGATCACACTGAATACCAACAAACAACCCCATTTAAGTGGCTACCGAATATTAAATATCTAGGAATAATTACAGATAATGATCTTAAAAACTTGTACAAATTGAATTACGTCCCATTGCTGAGTAAAATCGAGAACGACCTACGTCGATGGATGAATCTACCCATTACTCTAATTGGTCGAATAAACTGTGTGAAAATGAATATTCTCCCGAGGTTGCAGTATCTTTTCCAGTCCTTACCCATTCCATTACCTCAAACCTTTTTTAAAACCCTCAACAAACACATTAGGCAGTTTTTATGGAACTGTAAAATGCCAAGGGTGTCAATGGAAAAATTAACATGGGATTATAGTCTAGGAGGTTTTCGACTACCCAATTTAAAGAAATATTATTTAGCAGCCCAGATGCGATATATTCTGTCATTTTTTGACGGTGGTGCTGCCCCCTCTTGGATACAAATTGCACTTCATCCTTTGAAAGAAGAAACCTCCAGTGATTTTATTTATAAATGGAACTCCAAAACCATATCCAGCAGGACAGACAATCCTATTTTGAAACATTTTATTAAAATATGGTATGAAGTTCACAAAACTCTTGGACTAAATATGAGACTATCACCAAAAACACCTCTAAGACAAAATGAACTTCTACCCATGATTCTAAATAACAAGATTCTGGAGACTTGGCATGACAGAGGAATCCGGCATCTCGAAGATTGCTTTGATCAAGGACTTCTCATGTCTTTTGAAGAACTGAAGAGAAAGTATGACTTGTCCAGTAGAACTTTCTTTTGTTACCTCCAGTTAAGATCTTTTTTGAGAACCAACCTGGGCCCTGGAATGACTCTACCTGTGTTAACTAATGTGGAAAAATTGCTTCACCAGGGAAATGTGTACAAATTTATTTCTAAAACGTACTCCATGTTGCTGAATGAGGGCCCAAAACCAGGATTACACAGATCCAGGATGAGATGGGAATCAGACTTGAATATAACAATTGATGAACAACTCTGGTCAGATTTGTGCCAGAACAGTTTGTCAGCAACGGTTAATGCCCGGTACAGACTTGTTCATTATAATTTTCTTCATCAGCTGTACCTCACCCCACAGAAGCTACATAAATCCAAACCTGAATTGTCAGAAATGTGTTTCAGATGTGGTATAGAGGTCGGCTCCTTCCTACACTGTACCTGGCTTTGCACAAAGGTGAGGTCCTTTTGGTATGACTTTTGTAATACAATAACTAAGATCACAGGTGTTACCTTTCCATTAGATCCTGAGCTATGTTTACTGGGAAACTTCACAACTCTCAACAGGTCTTTAACAAAGCCCCAAATTAAACTTGCAGTAATTGCTTTATGTGTGGCCAGGAAATGTATTGCAATGACATGGAAATCTGATTCCCCCACTCTCATCGACAAATGGTCTGTGGAAATGAACAGTTGTATTCCTCTTGAAAAGATTACATATAGTCTCAGAAAAAGATATCATTTATTTTTGAAAATCTGGCAGCCTTATTTGGAGTACATGGGTACAACACTAACAGTACAATAGGACAGATTATTTGAAGTTACAATATGCTTTCTGCTGTGTCACTTTATGCACCAACCTTTTTTGTTTTTTGGTTTGTTCGGGTGGGGGGAATTATTTATTTATTTACTTAATTTTATTTCATGTATTTGTGGTTTTTTTTTTTTTTTTTTTTTTTTTTCTTTCTTAGCGTGTTATGTAATTTTTTGTAATGTTTAATGTACTGTGTTCTGTAAGCTCTGCACGTTCTCTTGCTTGGTTAAAAAACTTGGAAAAATAAAATATTCCAAAAAAAAAAAGAAAAAATCTGTTCGTACAAGCGGTTCTTGCATGAGGCCCATTGTTTTAAAATTGGGAAATAATCTGACAGTTATAAAAATCAAAGCTTTCAAGCTTTCAGCGCGCTGCGATGAAAGCAGCCACTCACCGATCCAAAATGGCTTCCTCCCTGCAAACTTCCACAGCCAGGCCATGTCTCTTCTGGACCGCACGCTGGTCAGGCTGCTGTTAAACCTGACACACAATGTTAAGGGTCAGACACACATCTACAGCTGTGATGATACAACTTAAATAAACTGGAACTTGATGCATGTGCAGGCACTTTAACTCCGGGTTGGGGTTAAATTAGCAAGAAGCATTACAACAGATTAAACTGTATTCCACGCTGTTGGGCAACCTTTTTCCATTTTTTTTCTAATTGTCATGTAAGTACATTACAAGTAGGCTGGAACCTATTTCCCTATTCAAGTTATTATTCTTTCACTGTTGTGATTAAATCCTAAAGTCACATCTAAACAATAAAGGGAAGACATTTTTCCCGTTGAATGTTACGTCACCCAGAAGACTTAAAAGAAGAATTTATACATGAAGAAAATCTTTCAATATTGTATGAAAAATTATCCCATTTTTCATTATGGTAACATGGTTTTGGGTTTGCTTAAAATTATACTAATCAAAACAAACACAATAAGAATAAAATGGCTCTAAGGGGTCAAATTCCTTCCCAACACAGCAGGGCAAACTAATGCTAATAATAATATGTTGCATATTAGTGAGGTAAAGTGTGATTTTGTAAGTATTCTGGGATTAATTTAACATGATACCATAATAGTTTTCTATATTCAATATAATCAATATTTTCACTTTAAATATATATAAAATGACAATGTGACTCGATGAACCTCCAGAGAATAATCAGCAGAATCTGAAGCTCCACTCGTCTTTACAGAAGTGTACGCTCATTATTTAGGTGTCCAGGCCCACGACGTGTTCTGGTTCACTCTCACCGCTTTCATCGCATTGTTTCTCAGAGAAAAAGCTGTGAAAGCCACTGAAAACAACCGACTGTCTATTACTGTCTGTCATTGTTTCATCTAAAATTGTATTTTATTTTATCATAACAAATAGAAATGATGGAGAAAACTCTGACGAAGAGACCCAAGCTGCAGTTTTAAAAAAAAATGTATCCTTCAAAAGTAAAAGTGTGTTATTTACAGCAGAGAGCAGCTCCTCTCAGCGCTGGCCCAGCTGGCCACGGACGAGCTGACGATGTAGCAGCGTCTCCTGTAGTGAGTCCAACCGTCAGGACAGGAGCTGCTGATCGCCTTCCCCGTCTAAAAAAAAAAAGAAAGCGAATGATCACAACATTTTAACATTGACTCTGATTGTTTACAAGTCAGCCCGGCTTATACAACGTATACAGGAGGGAAAAACATGGGGGTGTTGAGGCATCATTGTAAATGTAGTTCAAAATGTAGATAACTTGGAGGTTTTGAGCAGCTGTCTTCGGCGTTTATGCTTCACGAGGAAAAATAAAAACTGAAATGAGGTATGTGTTCGCACCTTGCGCTGGCGTAGCTCCGGTTGGTGTCTGGGTTCCGGATGATCCATCTGAGGAGGCTCTCCGACTCGGAGGTCCTGCGGGGGACCGCGAGGCGACCAGCTCCACCCGGCGTCACCCGGATTCAGCTCCTCCACCCGGAGAGGAGTCAGACTGTGGAACTGAGGAGAACCAGGCGGATGTTAACACACACGTCTGTGTGTTTTCATCCAACTGCAGACAAACAAGTGAGTCTTACCGTCCAGACCTTCTCCTCAGACCTCCTCTCTCCGGACTGATGGACCTGAACATCGGCAGTCAAAACACTAAAATATCAGCTTTGTGCAGAAAATTCATAAATCTAAGCATATTTACACAGTTCAGCCTGCAGTGCTCTCTCACCATACAATATAGAATCAAAATGAAAGAAGCTTCTTCAGCCTCAGAAACGATGATAAGACTAATCAAAAATAAGACTTTTAATTGTCAGTAATTATCTTTTAATCAGTGCGAGAGACAAAAAACTACTGGAAGCAGCGCTCACCTTCAGTCCTCCGTGTCTGACTCTGTGTCCAGTGCTCCCAGTGCTCCCAGTGCTTCCTGTCCTCGCCCCTGGCAGCTGCCTGCCGTGGTAGTGGACATTGCTGTAGCCGTCGGGGACCGCCTGGTCCTGTGGTTCCCCCTCTCCGTAGTCCAGGTAGGGCCGGCGGTTTGGGACGTCGCCTCGGGGAGGGTGAGGCCGGTTCTCCCACAGCAGCTCCGCCTCGATGTCGGTGACGGCGTCCTCCTCCTTCGGTCTGGGAGGGTCCGGGAGGCGAGGAGGAGGAGGAGGAAGAGGTGGGAGTCGCGTCTCGTCCTCCTCCACCTTCAGGTCGTCTGGATCGCACCGTCCTAGTAGACAACAGACTTTCTTTGTATCTTTGCAATATATTTCTAATTTGTAAGTCTTTCTAAAAACTACCATAAAGCAAAAAAACTAAAACCCCCTGACTCCTGGTGATGCTTTACCTCCTCTGGGGTCGATGATTTCCACACTAGCGGAGGTCCTCTGTCCCAGGACGGCGTTTTTGGGGCTTTTCAGGGTGACAGTGAAGGTCTCGTGGTTTTCCTCCAGACCGTCATCTATCAGGTAAATGTTCCAGGTTTTCACACTGACTCCTAAACAAGAGACGGGATGGGAACCAAAACAAAAATCATCATCATAGTAATTTTGATATTGCAGGAGTAACCAGAGCTAAACCAAACGCTGCACCAGAGCTGCTGAATTTACCCAAAATACAAAAGCGGATTGATTCAAATTTACAACAATCCAGCTGAAGCTGTCTGATTGGATGTTTCTTACTGCAATGCCCTCTGGGATTTGATTTCGACTTCTCTCCTGAAGCAGAATTTTTCTTTTTAAAGTGTTTCTTTGCACCAGTGATTAAACCAGGAGAGACTCCCCTGATGGTGTCTTGTGTTAAATGAAGCAGAGTGGACCTGAACAGAGTCCAGTAGAGTCAGACCTGGGTCGAATTGGATGAGACCGGCTGTGCTGTGAGTGAAGTCCCTGCCGGGTTTGGCCGATCCTTCTTCCACCTTCGCAAACGGGGACGTAAAATGAACGCACATATCAACATAATTATGATAATATTCTTCATTTGGTCTGCACTTTTAAAATCAAACGGCAGCTCACAGAATGAGGGCGCCACACGCGTACCTGGATGGCGACGTACGCCGGGTCGACGCTCTTCCCACTGCGTTGGATCTGGATCTGAAGCGTCCCCGAGGTCTCGCAGGTTCTGTAGCAGGTCGCCGACAGCTCCACCCGGGACCAGGACAGCTCCAGTCTGCAGGAGAATCCTTCATGTACTGAGACACACCCACACACTGCTGTATTTGAGCTACCCTATAATAATACCCTATAAGATCATATACTACAAGCAAGTTTCATTAATTTATAATTATAATCCAATCATGTTTTCTGAATAATCAGTACTTTTACTTTTGGTACTTTTAGTATGTTTTGACATGAATACTTTTACAAATGTTTTGAATGTAACAGTATTCCTACACTGTGGTATTGCTACTTTAAGAGTACTTCTTCTTAAGCCATAGAGGTGGTCAACTAATACAGTTGGTAAAAAAAGTTGTACATTTTTTTTAATTTTTTTCTCAGAATAATACTGCCTCTATAATTTTTTTTACCTACATTACGATGGCCCTAATATCCCGCCATAGTCGACACTGACCGGACCAGGTCCCATCTAATAAATGAACACATTTCGGTTCCTGTGCATCAGTTCGGATCCTTTTCCTTCTAAAAAAAAAAACCTTACATTTCGGGCAGCATGGTGTTTCCTGCCGGGTCGGTGAGGCGAAACAGGAAGCTGTCGGCCGACACCTCCATGTCGGCCGGGAGGACGAACACCACGGCGCGCTGGTCCACGTCCCGCTGGGTGAAGCGACCTTTGATGTAAGCTCCTGTTGGGACAGGAAGTTTGAATCTGACTGAACAAACGGTGTCTACATCTGATTCATTGATCACTGCGGCTTTAACTGCCCACCTGTGAGGCCGTTCTCCAGGTAGCCGAAGTGCGGCGGCCTGGTGATGGAGAACTCCAGCTCCTCGGCGGGGCTGTCGGGGTCGGAGGCCTGCAGGTGTTTGGAAGTGATGAGGATGCCGTAACGCCCGCCGCCCAGATCCACCACCGTGCTGGGACTCCGCCTGGTGGTCAGACTGGGAGGTAACCTGTCCACGCGATCCACCTGATCCACAGCGGGAGACTTTTATTAAAAAAAGACATTAAGAAGAACGCAGGAGATCTGACCGTCTGAGTGGATAATCTGGGTTTCCCTACAACGTTATTGTGTTATATTTACTGTCATTCAGAGGTTCTGGTCCTTTAAACATTTTTTAATTACATTTATCTGGCTGATACAATTATTGGTAACTTTGCAGATTAAGTTTCTTTTGACCTGTTTTGTGTTATTTTTGTTTGTTTCATCTTGTTATATGGAACAAATGAAAAGTAATAACAAGAAATGAAGAATTAAATTAGAAAAAAGCTATAATTTAAACAAATACATAGAAGCAATTAATAAGGAGCCTACACATGTTACATGACACCAACTACTTTCATGTAGAATTACCATCAACTAGTTTATTCATGATCCTTAACATTAACTGTTTACTTTTTGGCACATTTGTGTACATTTGTTTTACCTATTTTGTTTTTATTTGCGCTTTATATATTTATCCACCTCTCTCAATTTCCCTCAGGATGAATACAGTTTCATCTCATCTTATCTTGAAATATGATCGGCAAAGTAATCACTTGTCTAATGTTTGATTCCAAAATGTAGAGGAAGAGGAGCAGAAAGTCTCCCCACATGTAAATCCGTCACTCAACGTGTTCCTGTTATTTTGTCCACCAGCTATAGGATACTAATAAAGCTCCCTCTGTCAGATGTTTGCTAACAGGAAGTCAGAAATCACCTCGAGAGTCCAACAGAAGAATAGAAAGGAACAGAGGTGCAGTTTTTATTTTCAGCCACTGGGTGTCGCTCCTGTCATGTGTAACAATCATCGAGTGAAAAACATCTTCTTTCCATACGATTGATGTTTCTACGTTTCCGTCCTCTTTGGTTCTTGGTTTCATTTTTCCCCAATCTCCCAATTATTAATAAAGGAAAAATGCCAAACATTTTTGGACTGCAAACGTAAAGATAAAGTGCTTTACGTTATATCCAGTGGTGGAGGAAGGACTCAGATCCTCTACTTAAGTAAAAGTACAAACACCACACTGTAAAAATACTTTGTTACGAGTAAAAGTACAATCAGGAAAATGTACTTCATTCAAATAATATAATGAATGAATTAAATGCAGTAGATCTTTACATTAGTGAAAGCGGAAGCGTGAAATATTTGAATGTGGAAAATGACATCAGCCGTCAAAATAGTTGCCAATTAACTTTCTGTCATTCGACTAATTGATTCACCGACTTTAATCGTTTCGGCTGAGCTCGGAGAAACAGTTGGGGAGTTTCATTCATAACAAACCATCATATTTCATAAACGCTTTGTATGTTCTGCATGAAAAAAAATGACTGAACAGTAACTAAAGCTGTCAGACAAACGTAGTGGCCTGGAAGTATAAAGTCACATGGAAACTAATTTACCTCCCACTACTGTTAATATCACAGTACACTGAGAATATTTGGATTTTGGACGGTTGGAGGGACAAAACAAGACACGTCATGACATCGCCGTCAACACTATTTCATGAACTAAACGAATAAATAATCAAAAATGAAAATAATCAGTTGCAGTCAAAATGTAACAGTCACAGAATTTCAAACCGTTAACAACCATATTTAAAAGTATATTTACACAAATAAACACATCCAACATGGCCTTCTTCATCCGTCTGTGACTCATACAGTAAGACCTTTCATTTTGACCTTTGCCCTTTACTTCAATTCCACTTGAAATGATTTGTATTGCTGTTTCTTTCAGACTAACTGTAGTTGATGTGAATGTTAGAAGACAAAAAACAGATTTCTCTTTCTTCTTCTCTGATTTTAGTGACTATAAAAAGCTATTTGATCTCCAGAGTTGTGACCTGTGTGTGTGTGTGTGTGTGTGTGTGTGTGTGTGTGTGTGTGTGTGTGTGTGTGTGTGTGTGTGAAATATTCATGAAGCCTTAAAATACTCACACACACACTAAAATCTCTACTGCTGTACAT
Source organism: Cebidichthys violaceus (assembly GCF_023349555.1). Lineage (NCBI taxonomy): Eukaryota > Metazoa > Chordata > Actinopteri > Perciformes > Stichaeidae > Cebidichthys > Cebidichthys violaceus. Next base: position 13,770,825 of record NW_027176296.1, read on the forward strand.
ATCACACACACACACACACACCGTCCAATCATAAACAGCATCCAGTCCCTCAGAGGCTCAGGACACTCGGTCCGGCCAGCATGTTAGCCACCTGGCTGCCTCTCTGTGTGTGTGTGTGTGTGTGTGTGTGTGTGTGTGTGTGTGTGTGTGTGTGTGTGTGTGTGTGTGTGTGTGTGTGTCCATCTCGGAGCAGGTAACATGTGATGTGGTTGGTTGGGGGGGGGGGGGGCTCTTGGCTTACCTGCTGCTCTCTGTTTCAAATATTTATCTGTGTACTTCAGTCTTTCCACCTGGGAGAGTTGACAGCACTGTACTTCAGCAGCGTGAGGTACTATATACTTCTGATCCATACGTGTCAGAAGGAAATGTTGTACTTTTTACTACATTTATTCAATACCTTTATTTTGCAGATCCAGCTACCCAGCAGTATGTAAAGTAATTCAAATGAGCTCCACCTTTAACAGCTGCAGTATTTAAGTGATGAACACATAAATGCATCAATATCAATAATTATCCAATTATATATTACGATATGATGTAATATAAAATAATGATATAATAAAATAATACAAAATAATAAATAAAATAAAAGTATTTTTTACGGTGTGGCATTAATACTTTTACATAAGTAAAATATCTGAGTACTTCTTCCAGCATAGCACACAGTCTGAGTTCTGACTGGACGAAATAGAAATCTATACTATTGTATGATGTGTTGTTGTGTGTTCTGCTCACCTGTATGTTGAAGACAGCCGGCTCTTCTCTCAGCTGCCCGAACTCAAGGTACCCTCTGTTGTTCCCGTCCGTCGGCAGGAAGTAGAACCTGTCAATGTCCGCCGGGCTGCCCGGGTCGTGTCGGTAGGCCAGGTTCAGGTCGTCCACGTCCGTCTGGGCGAACGTCAGCGGCGGCGACAGCGGGACTCCTCTCAGCAGCAGTTTGCCGTGGCGGGGCAGCTGCGTGATGACGTAGCTCAGGTTGGCGGCGGCGGTGTCGGGGTCGGTGAGCCTCAGCCGGTCGGAGGTGACGGTCTCCGTGGCGCCGTCCTGCAGCCGGAGGCCCTCGTTGTGGTGGAGGGTCGGCGGGATGCGGTCGCCGTGCTCGATGGTGAAGTGGAGGGTGCCGCTGCGGGACGAGTCGCCGTTGGTGACCACAAAACTGTGAAGACGGAAGACAGTTTGGTTAGAAGCAGATCTGAGATTATACAAACTGTTTATTAATCTATCATTATCAGTAAAGCATTTAAAGGCCTAATTACAAGTTCACCACACAGGTAATATCACTATAAGGAGGAAAAATATGAATCTGTTGTTCAGAAACATCTGCAGCAGTGTCCAATCAGAAGGAATCTTCACAGCAAATCAAATTCTCAATCATAAGTTGCAACAGAAATATAAGTAGTTTAAATGGACCAAAAAGTAGAATAAACTTCTCTGTCACTTTTAAAATATATTTTTAAAATGTGTGTTAAATGCTACATTGACATTTAAATAAGTGTCTTTGTGTGCAGTTTGATTATAAAATATTGTCAGTAATTAATCTCATGACTCTCTCTTGAGTAACACTGACGGCAGCTTCAGTCATCAATCACTCACATAAAGGCCTGTTTTCATTTGTAGACACACGCGGCTCATTTTTCAGGTCCACTGCACTGTCAATTGTCACTATGGTGTGTGTGTGTGTGTGTGTGTGTGTGTGTGTGTGTGTGTGTGTGTGTGTGTGTTTTGTCCTCCTCTCAGCCCTCTGCCAACACAATCTGCCTCTCAGCCCTGCAGCTGACTAACTGCCCCGGGCCTCGGCACACCGGCCACCACACACACACACACACACATACACACAGAGGCAGGTCCTGCTGTAACATCTGGCTCCGATGTCGGCCATATTTGCCCAGGGATGGCCGTCTGTGGCCGGCGCTCTGGCCGGCGTCGTCGTGCCAACGCCTGTTGTTATTCTCCTAGTAATGCCCATTCATCATCTGCTGTCACGGCAACACACACACACACACACACACACACACACACACACGAATAATGCACAGGTGTGTCTTCTTCAAATTTGGCCACACCTGAGTCGACAGAACAACCCAACATCCTCCTCTGTCCTAATACAGTCTTGTCTTTCTTTCTCTCTCTCTTTTTGTCTTTCTGTCTCTCTCTCTCTCTTTTTCTGTCTGTCTCTCTCTCTCTCTCTCTCTTTTTCTGTCTGTCTCTCTCTCTCTCTGTCTCTATGTCAGTCTCTCCCCCTGTCTCCCCGTCTCACCGTCCTCCAGTCCCTCAGTCTCTGAGTCTTGGCTGTGATCTGACCGGCTCTTTCAGAGCCAGACAAACCAGCCGGTCGGGGCAGCAGAGGTCTGGGTGACAAACCCGGGGTCTGCACACACTCCAGGTCACACTCACCCCAACACACTTCCCCCCTCCCCCCCCCCTCCTTTAAAAAAAACCCCTGCTGCTGCCAAATTGGCTGGAAAAGCAGATAAACATACTGCAGCAGAGAAAGCCTCTCGTCTCCCGACGCTCTCTCTCTCGTCTCGCTGCCCAGTTTCTCTTTCGCCGGCCAAATGTTGTGTGTGATACTTTTCTCGACAGAAATATCCTCCTCTCATAATATGTAGGCTGATCATTTTGCCATTTATTCTCCTGATGTGTGCAGAATTTCATGCTGTGCTGCAAAATAGCTTCTCTTTACAGAGAAGGCCAAAGTCAAACAGCTGTTCGACACCAACAGTGGAACAAGAAGGAGTTAGGTTTATTTGTTACATGCTTGAAATTTTGAAATTTAAATAATATTTATATAAAATGTATATTTTAATCAGAATAGTCCATTGGGATCTTTATCTTTGTTATTTAAGAGAGCCCCAAATGACCAATATGATGCTGATTTCATTGAGATAATAACAGCCATAGACTTCCATGTATCGTGAGCGCGTGCATTCTCACCTGAAGGAGTCTGTTTCTGCGTGGTGGCTGTTGTCGTGGGTGTAGCACACCCGGTGGGCGGCCACGTCCAGCTGTGTGAAGGTGGTCAGTGGGACGCCCGGCTGCTGGACGGCGTGGACGAGGCCGTGCCGCGGCGGGACCGACACCGCGTAGACCAGCTCCTCCGGGCGGCCGGCCGAGTCCGACGCCAGCAGGATGTCGGTGTTCAGGACGACGCGCTGCCCCTCCATCAGACGCACTGCCTTGCTCAGCAGCACCAAGTCACCTGGAGGGGGCCAGAGGGAAAAGGTCAAAACACTGGAGGGTTGGTCTTTATTTTGAAAATGACATACAGCAAGGCAATCAATATCTTTCTATCCGTTTTTTTCCTATTTTGTACTAACTGATTGGGAACTGGGGGGCAAAATAAGCAGCTCATGTGCGTTTTTCTTCTAATATTTCTGTAACTGATTTCTGATTTTGAGGTGCCACCGCAGTGATAGGGGACTCGTCTACTTCCACCTACGACACGGATTCACAGAGCTGAATCTGCAAAACTGTGTCCTAAATAAATAAATATTTTAAAAAAATCCTAAAACTAAAAAGTCGACTGGCAAAAGGTAAAGTGAAATTTCTTTCAAAAGAGGATTAATTCAACTTGAGATAACACAATAAAAAAATACCAAGGCCTAGATGCCACAGTTTTTTGGAGCGTTGTTCTTGCAGGAGGAGGAGGAGGAGGTGGAGGAGCACCCAGAGGACAGAAGCCAGCGCCGATCCACAGCTGCTCCACCTCCCCTCCGTTAATTATTCACCGGCTGAGGAGGCCGGTCGTTTCTCACCTCCGCTCCTCCAGGATCAGAGGGCCCGCAGCCAGAAGGGCCGAGGCCTCGGCACACCGTGTTCACCCGACTGGCAAAACTGGCACGGTGAGCTGGAGCAAGAGGGGGGGGGGGGGGTGCTTAATAATACATGAACGAGGGCCGGCCAGAAGGACCGCGGAGGGGCTCAAGTGTGAGAAGGTGCGGAGGCAGTGTGTGTGCGAGACCATGCTTCTTATTGTTGCTGTAACTTTAGTCAGTAGTCATTGGACTTGTTTTACTTTCTGAACACTTTAAGAATTCTTCATCCATGTCGACTTCAAAGCTGAAACATTCTAAATGGACCTGCTGGAGCTGAGATTGTTTCCTGCTGCCTCCAGATCAGGAACGAACTTTGGAAAACTCAACTTTTACGAGAAGTCCCTTTAAAAGTGAAACCTCTGACCTTTCTGCACGGTGTGGACAGAGATGAAGAAGCTCTGCGCGGGGCTCTCGTTGTCCAGGTCACTGAGGGTGAAGCGGAAGCTGTCGTGACCTTTGAACCCGCCGGCATCGGCGGCGGCTCTGGTGTGAGCGTACCACAGGCGGTTCATCTCCACGTCGTCCTGAGTGAAGTTCCGACCGGCCGACAGCTCGGTCCACCCCGACTCCGTCTGCGCTCACAAAGTTCAGTGCCGTCACGACAATGGATCAGTCAGTCGGTACAACCATCTTAAAGGAACATTACGCTTATTGAACTATCTGGGTATTTGGCTCTCAGCTCAAAACTCATTGGTTCCTACTGAAGATCTTTAAAAATACCTGGTCTATTTGACTCTAAATGGACCATAATGTACTAAATGAACATCATGATGTGTTGAAGAAGACTTGAAACTAGAGATTGAGACCATAAACTCATGTTTACAATGTTTACTGAGGAAATAAATCAAGAGAGAAGTAGAGTCATTTTCTCATAGACTTCTATACAACCAGAGGAGTCGCCCCCTGCTGGTCAGTAGAGAGAATGCAAGATTTAAGACACTTCCTCATTGGCTTCACTTGGCAGGAAAGGAGGTTGCCGCCTGGTTTAATCTACATGCATCATAATCTATAAGATCATCATATGTTTGTGGCGTCACTGTCCTGCTACCTTGAGTTTATAGTTAAGAACAGTACTGGCTCTTTCCAAGATGTCTTCAAAATTGAGGTCTAAAACTCCAAACTCCTCACAAAGAGAAACAGCGTTGTTTTCCTCACCTTAAGCCGCAGCTTGCCGAAGCGCGGCGCGGCGTTGAGAAAGTAGTGCACCTGGTTAGGGGGGGTGTCCAGGTCCTGGGCCTCCAGAGCCACGCTGGAAATCACCCTGCTCTCACCGGAGTCCACCTCCAACCCCGCGTTCCTGAAGACACCGACGAAGAAGAAAAAACAATGGTTATAATAATGTATGTTCAACGTGAATTTTTTGAACTGAGATGACATTTTGATTAGTTTTAGCTGATTCTGGATTTTTGTTTTTGTGCTGTTCAAATCAATTCAACACGAAATATAGAGTTTAGATTTTATTTTGTTCTGCTCCTGCTTTCAAAAAGAGTCGTAAAAACATGGGATGTGTTTGAAACGTCCAACTTTTGATGTGATGAAACTGCAGAAACAAGCAGGAAGAAGTTTGTGTGGGAGCAGCTTTTTTTTTCCCCAAGCGGGATCATGGAGATCTGGGGCGGTGGTGTTGTTGGGTGATGGTGTTTGGGGGTGGGGTGGGGGTGGGGGGTTGGTGAACATCAGAAAGCGTCTGGCTGCTTCCTCACTCGGAACTAAAATCCACGCAGGAGAGGAAGCCACGTCCGTCCTGCAGGAACGCAAACAAAAAAAAAACAAGGAGGCTGGCATCTGCCAAGTCCCGGCGTTACTTCTGCCTCGGTGCCCTTTACAGTACCAGCTCGGGCCTGTGCCAGCACACCCACACACACCGACGGCTGATCTGGGGACAGCAAGGACGTGAGGGTGAGGGTAAAGGGGGTGGACGGGGGGGGGGGGCAGCATGGGGAACCCAGTCAAGGATGCAAATTCCCAATGGCTCGCTCGTTGGAATGAAAATATTATGGGTTTTTGAGGCGGAGGAGTGAACACCCACTCAAGCAGAGAGAGCCGCCACATGTGCACACACACAGGTCACTCCCCCTTCTACTCCCCCCCTGTCCCGTGTTGACTCCCCTGACCTCGCCCCCTCTGGATTTTTTCACTGTGGCAGCCTCCTCCGATTATCGCGTCAGAGTGCATCAACATAAAACGACAAATTAAAATGTAACTAACACAAGACATTTTTTTCCACATCAATGTGTTCCACGTCCCAGAGAATATCATTGCAAAGCTTAATTCTGGTGTTATTCTACATTTAATGGTTATCATCAAAGCCATATTTAGACACAAACCAACAACGTGTGAGTCGGTCTCTCTATACCGCCTGACTTCTTTAAAATAATCTTTAAAAAAATAAATATATTTTTTATTTCATTTCAGTCATGTTGGGGACTATTTCTCGCGGCGGATAAACCACATTTGGTGTTTTAGAGAGTGTTTGTGGCAGCAGTACGGTGTATTGAGTCAAAATACACTACAGCCAGTGTTCAGGCAACCAAAGAAAATAAAACGGCACTTTTAGTACATTGTACTTTTGTAGTTGTACTTCACCAGAGTATTATTATCTGACAGTTTTAGTTACTTTCTGTAAAATATTAGCAAAATAAGAAATGATAACGTATTATTATAGATTAAACTACCCAGCAGTACATAAAGACATTAAAATGAGCTCCACATTTACCAGCTGCAACATTAAAGTGATGAACATATGAATGCGTCAATAATTATAATCCAAGAATAGAATATATATTATTCTATCATGAACCATTCCGCATAATGAGTAATTTTACTTTTATTACTTTAAAGGGATGGTTTGGGTCTTTAGAAGTGGAGTTGTATGAGATACTTATAAATAGTCAGTGTATTGACTAAATAGTATATATTGTATATATTATAAAAATAGAAGCCGTTTTTATGTACAAAGCAAAAACTTCTGCGTCTGTCGGTGCGACCCTGACCTAAAACCTCACACAGTCACATATTTCCAGTAATACCATATTAACAGGCATTAAGCACTAAATCCTCATATCAGCTCACATCTGTGTGTGTGCATGCATGTGTGTGTGTGTGTGTGTGTGTGTGTGTGTGTGTGTGTGTGTGTGTGTGTGTGTGTGTGTGTGTGCATGCGCGCGTTGGCGTGTACTTGAGCAGCCGTGGCTTCTCGTCGTTGACCGGCAGCACGGTGACCCGAGCCGTCCCCTGGACTGTGTGGACGCCATCTGTCAGCCGCAGAGCCACGGCGTCCTTCAGGGTTTCCGTGTCATCGTGCATGTACACGATCTTCATGCCTGCAGCGGGAGGAAGAGGAGGGGGGGGGATTAAAAAATTAGTTATAAATGTAGCGAGTCTCTGGTTACCTTTGGTTTTGTTTCTTTCATTCATTTGTTTGCGCACTAAAAGCACAGATATATGATTTATTTTTAAGAGGCAAGAGGAGGTAGTGGTTGAAATAAACCATTAAAAAATCTCAGTATCTTTATAAAATATTTTTCTTTGGAAAAAAAAAAATCCATCAATTAAATTATGATTAAAATGCCTCAACAGTGACACCCTCAGGACAGACAAGAAAGTGGTGATGGTGTGGGGTTACAGGAGGACGGTCTCCTGCTGTCCTCCCTTTAGGGCGGGACCTCCTCTATCAATTTAACGTAGTTTACTTTTTTCATGTTATTGGCCGAAACACGTAAAATAACGTCCTCCCAAACCAAACAACAACCAGAATACAATATTGACGTTGTTGGTGTAGCTACATAATGTATTCATACAGAACTATTTTAGCATGCAAATTGCAAACCTTTTTTTAAACGTGTGAAAAAATATTTAGATTTTTTATTTAGGCCGCATCAATTTTCCTTTTTTGAGATTTACGTTTTTCTAATCAACCAATAACTAGCTACTTTGCATTAGCCATTACAACAGTTAGCTTCTTGTTGGGGGGGGGGGGGGGGGCGCACGATGGCGGCAGGGCGCCAGATTTTACTGCTTAATTTTTGTTGAACGTAAGAAAGTAGAGATAAGTAGCCAACTAGTGTACAAGAACATGCATCATGAGTTAGTTTTCCCCGTCCCGCCCACATTTTTGCTCAGTTTTCACTGACTTTAGTTGCAGACACTACATTGCATATATTTCTATTTTCAAAATAAATTGAGCAACACAGAAAAATCATCAGTTGTCTGAACGGCGGTATTATTTGTGTTCCGACACTGTTCCTAGCTACGATAGCAGAGTGGCTCAGTCCGCCACTTTGCGTCCCTCTCACCTTGTCGGAGCTCCTGCAGGGTGAAGGAGGTGACGGGGAGGCTCCTCCGCAGGAGGTCGGCCCCCATCTCCTTGTAGCGGCTCGTCTCGGTGCCGTAGATGCCGTTGATCAGGCTGCCGTGAGCCGGCGGCTGAACCAGCGTGAATGTCAGGACGTCCGGGGGGGCGTCCAGGTCGAAGCCGTCCAGTATGGACGGAGTCAGCTCCCTCATCCCGCCCTCCTTCACCTGCGTTAGATGTACAACAGGAATTACTCTACACCTACGCTAGCGCCCCTGTGAGGCTGTTGGATGGACAAAAAATGTCAGTGTTAGATTTTTACCACACGTGGAGTAAAAAAAAATGGTCTTGAACTTACGGTGAAGTTGGCGAGCAGCAGCGAAGGCGTCTCGTCATTGGTTGGATTGATGATGATGTAGAAGGGGACAAGGGCGGAGTGGTGCAGCCCATCACTCACGCTGATGGACAGCTGGTCGACAGTCGGCTCCGCCCCTTTGCTCTCCGATTGGACGTAGTTGATGAAACCCGAGGTCAGGTGGATGAGACTGAAGGATTCTGGGAAAGAGAGGGATATGCCAGGGTCAGGTCATGTGTGTGGCAAACACACACACACACACACACACACATACACACACACACACTCTCACACACTGACCGACTCGGACTCCCACGTTGCTCTTCTCGGAGCCGGGTGTCGGCAGCGTGTTCTCCAGGAAGCCGTGCAGAGGAGGAGTCTCCAGGTGAAAGGTCAGCCGGTCGGGGGGGCTGTCAGGGTCTGAGGCCCCGAGGACCCCCCCACACAGACAGGCGGAGGAGCCCTCGTCCACCACCAACATGGAGTTACCTAAGTCAACACATAACAACAGCAACATGAGTCATGCAAATGTTTTTTCCATGGATGTAGCAGTTTGTCTCTACTGTCACCGGAGTGAAAAATATTTCCATTTCCTGATTTGGCCTCTTATGTTATACCCCCAAACTGTACACGTGTAAAAGAATGACCTGGCAAATCCAGCTTTATGTTACTGAAAAAGACCCAGCCAGGGAACAGGACGTTGGAACAGTGGGGAGGTAGACCAGAGGGAGGTCACCCTGAACCACACAGGGTCTCGACTAAACGATCACCTGTATCGCCCCGATCTGTGTAGCAGCCCACCAGGAAAACTGCCAGTATTTGGTAGTCTGTCCATGTCAGGCAGCTGTCCATCCATCCATCCATCTGTCTGTCCATTCATCATCCATCATCCAACCGTCCATTCATCATCCAGCTATCCACCTTCATCTATCCCTCCATCCGTTCATCTATGCGTCCGTCCATCCATCAGTCAATCAGTTTATCACTCCACCCATCTATCCATCTATCCATCAGTTCATCTATTCATCTATCCCTCCATCAGTTTATCCATCCATCCATCAGTTCATCTATCCATCCGTCTATCCATCCAACTTTCCATCCGTCCGTTGATCCGTCCATCCGTTCATCCGTCCATCACTTCATCCGTCCATCCCATTGTCAGCTGCTAATGAATCCACCACTCACCCGTCTTCCTTCACACTGCTGTTAATTAACAAAACACAATCACCTCTAGACCTGGATCCATACTGACAAACCTCCCTTGTGCATGTATTAATTATGCTGTATATATACATACATATATATATATGTATGCATTGTGTGAATGTGCGTGAGCATTAGCGATGGACAGTCCTGTATCGCGCTGATAAACTAAACTAGGAATCAAGGAAGAGCTGGATTCCCCGCGTTTCGCCGCGCTAATGCTCTTACTCTGCGTCTTTATTCACTGCTAATTAATTAGACCAAGCAACACCACATGCACCCCCCCCCCCTCCAACCCCCAACCCTGCACGGCCTGGCGGTGCTGGTGTTGAATGAATGGTGAGATATGCTGGCAGGATTAGAGAGTTATCCTGTCGCTGGTAGCGCCGTGGTAATCCGGCTGGCGAGGCGGCTAGTACACGTCGCCTATTGTGACAGTGGGCATGCGCCTCTTTCTGCTTTTGTTTTGAAAAGACGCTCATTGTCCACTGTCTCCTGGGGAACACACACACACACACACACACACAGGAGTGATAATCTCACCCAGCTGTGTGCGTGTGTGTGTACATGTAATACCAGCAGACAATAGGAAGATTTCACTTAAAACACGTCAGTGCCAACCTCGTTAGTGCGGCCGCCACGCTGACAACAACACACACACACACATGCCATAAATCACCCATAATGCAATGTGCAAACAATGAGACTTTGGACTCAGCTAAAACACACGACAAACACCACACTGCAAGAAACACAGCAGAAACTGAGGTTTTACTTGAAAAGGTTTTCGTTTTAAAATGAGAAATAATCACACTTGTTCCAAGTTTCAGGAAGTTTCTAGAAATGAGCTTCAGTAACTTAAAGATGGATGTTTAGAACTGCATCGCAAGACCTTCTAAATTAGACAGAATACTGCCGAGCACTGCAATCAAGAAAATGTACTTCAGTCTGACAATATTCTTGCAACGAGCTGACTAATTTCACAGATTTTCCGTTTGTTTGGTCCTGAATTCTAAAAATCTCTCTTCTCTACAAACAAAGATTTTTTTACAGTTTTAACATGCCGTTGCAACACACACACATCATCTCCCAGTCATCCCAGTGTGAATCCCAGTGGTCACTGGTCTCCATTGATAACCACAGAGCTCCTCCAATCCCTTTTCTTGGCTCCGACTCCGGCGAGAACTATCACCCTCCCCAGGAGAGTGTGTGTGTGTGTGTGTGTGTGTGTGTGTGTGTGTGTGTATACATGAAGTGTATGTTACCCCCCCTCACCCCCCTCACCCTTCCCAGAACACAGTGTGTGTTGGACTGATAGGTGACGGCGTGTTGTCGGGGTCAGAGCTGCTCCGCTGCATTAAGAGGATTGTCAGCAGTGAACACAGACACACACTCACACACACACACACACACACACACACACACACACACACAAACACACACACAAACACACACGATTGTGTTTATCTCTCAGTCTCTCATTGAGACATTTTCGGCTCCATTCACACTGAAGCTGAGCCATTGTTAATGCTGAACATGCGTGTGTTATTATAACCAACAGAAATAATTACATTTACTGCAGGTTCACCAAGTTAATTACAATACTTTTAAAGATGTTAAAATTTCAGAACCCAATTTAAAAGAACAGTGTGTAACATTTTTGGGGGATTAATTGGCAGAAATGGAATACACTCTTCATAACTATGTTTTCATTCAAATCTAAGAATCATAGTGTTTTCGTTAGCTTATATAAAGCCGTTCATCTTGCACCGCCATGTTTCTACAGCAGTCCAGAACGGACACGTTTATGTTATCTGAAGGAAGGGATGCTAAATTATAAAAGATTGTAGTGTTGATAAGCCCAGACATTATTGTGTTTTTACTGTGTTATTCCCTTACTTAAGTAAACTTACTGACTACTTTATTCTACAGCAGCCAAGAGCAAATATTTACAATTTTGAAAAGCCTTTTTTGAGTGAACAGGGTAAAAGATACCCTGGAGGTGTCATGACAGAACTCTTACCCAGAGTGACGGTGGGTACTTTGTTGTTGACGGGGAGAACGGTGATGTTGAGGTCGTACACAGGAAGCGTGCCGTGGAGAGGCACGGGAGGGGGCGGGGCGTCTCCGTGGCAACATCCGTCCGTCCCTCCAGCCTCGCCGTCAGAGATGATGAGGGTGACAGTGTCAAACACCTGCTCGGGTCCGATCTCTCCTCCTGACACAGAAACCCCAAAAACGTTATTTCTGAATGCTGTGAGAACAACGAGTCTAATGAAGAGCTTCATGACAACAAAGGACACGATTCGTATTGTTCTCACAAACAGCAGCTCTTTAGCTCCTAACAGCTGTTTCTGTTTGCACTTCAACTCTCTGTAATATCAAAATCTCATCAGCTGACCAAATATGTCCATATCTTGTTGTGAAGATATGGACATATTTGTTCTCCATAAAAAAAATTTATGGAGAACTTGGAACGCTATCTCTGTGGTAGATACATTTCATTTCCCAAAACAGCTTCACAATAAAAGCCTTCACCTGTTTGGCCGAGGATAAGCTTTTAATGTGAAGTAGCACAAAATGTTTTCAACGGCAGGCATTAAAACAGCTCTGATACAGCGATCAGTAAACAAGAAAGCTAGGCTGATCTGTGAAAAGTTCAAACAGGAACTTAGAAGTCATTCTGATATTTATCGCTTATTTCTTCAGTTTTGATTTATTGAAAATGTAACGTGTAGTGATTGTTAATGATGCCTTCTGTGAGGGTCTAGGGTCCACATTTCAGATGTCTCTGAGTTGTCAGCAGTTCCACCAAAGCGACATTTACCCTCTTAACTTTTACTCAACGCTCAAAGAGGTCAAATCATCCAATATTTCCTGAAAAATCAAAGAATAGAAAAAAGTCCAGCAACTGAAGACAGATATTTGTGTATCAGAACGTATATTTTCTTATTTGCTCTTCCATTAATCATCTCTTGACCTTTTGGAGGGGCCAAAACCCCATGACTAAACTAGCTAACGGCATATAAAAAAATGTCCACGTGCCACGAACACAGCGTCGTCCACAATAATGCTCCCTCACCTGTGTGGACATAGTAGATGTGTCCCTGCAGCAGGTCCTGCTGGGAGAACTTGTCCACGGTCAATCCGGCTCTCTGAAGCTCCCCTCTGCCTGGTCTCCGAGCCAGCATGTAGGTCAGTCTGGAGTCGTCGCTGTCCCGGTCTGTAGCCGACAGGTAGTCCACCGTTACCTGGACCCGCCCCGCCTCCTCGCAGCTCAGCTCCCCCCGCAGCCCTCCACCCAGCTGGGGAGGTTCATCGTTCATCGGCAGGACCTGAGGACGGCAGGAGAGGCTTCACAGACTACAAACACACAGCACGAACAAATAAAGGCTGTAACAAAAAAAATAAAAAACTTGTGAGTCCAAATCAAAAAAACGTCAAGACCTAAAAACAGAAAATAATCAAAAGCCTTGATTGATGATGTAATGTTGTGCACGTTTTGGCGGGACAGGACACTCACCTGTATCGGCAGGATGACGTCTACTGAGTTCAGACCGTCCGTCACCTTCAGATGGACTTCATCCTGGGTGGTCTCAGAGTCGTCATGGATGTACCTGCCACACAAAGAGCCATCGCACTCCATCTGTCAGTACACCCAACATGAGTTACAAAGTATAGTAGTACTGGTTTTACCAATGTTGTTCTCTATAGAGCATTATGTTATGATCAGTTCTGCACAGGTCATTGGTGTGTGGACAGTTTGTCCGGTCTTCTCTCTCTCATCCTCTTGGAAAATGATTGAAACGTGTAAGTAACAATCTCTGTAAAGTCATCGGACCAAATGTCACTTAGTCTCCTCCTCTCGCTCCAGTTCATTTTGTTTTGTCGCCTTGTTTCTCCTTTTTACCAAAAGTCTGAAAAGTCTGAACCATCAAAAAAAAAAAACGATTTCACACTAGAAAGGACCAGGATCATAGTTCAGTTTGACTCTTTTCGTTAGGTTAGGTTAGAATTCATTATTAATTAACTCATTTGCCACCAAATCAACTAATACAGACAACAAACACTAGATATAGTTTCCACAGCACACAACAAACATAAAACCCAATACAACAAATAAATGACACCATAAAAAGCCTTTTGAGACATGATTAACTGCAGAAAGATGCTACATCTAAAAACCATTAAAAAAAATCGCTGGAACGAAAGACCTTCTGAGTCGTTCAGTAGAACACTGAGGCATCCTTAGTCGTTCTGACACAACCGTTTTTTAACTTGTCCCTCAGGGGGAGGTTTCACACTATTTTGATTCGGATCAAGTCTGAAAGTCTGGACCAGGTGTGAAAAGGCCCTAGGATCTGCTAACTGACAAAGTCAAAGAAGGAACTCAAGCTATGACAAAGAGCTTAGATAAATAGAGTCACTGCAGAATAGAGGACAGTATACATATCCATATATTTACAATTTATATATATTAATGGGATGTCTAACCCATTGCTTTACTTCCTCTCTAGCTCTTGATTGGCTGAACACCCCTTATTTAAGCGAATTTGGTGATTTGTGGAAAGTAGGGAGGGTTAGTTTAGAGGCTCCAGAAGCAGGTTTGAGACCACAGAGCTGACATACAGAGTGAGAAATCAACCTATGACATTGTAATAAAGCCACTTTCCACAGGCGCCAAAATGAATTTTCGAAATATATATATTTGTTTGAGTGTACCAAGGCCGCATGAGGAGAGAGACAGAATACTGAGATGAAAAGTTTCAAAAGGTTTGTGGGTACGGAAATAAACATGGAGCGATGACTCTCATACACCCACGCTGAAATACCCACATCCGAAAACCCAGACCTGACTGAATGTGTCGCTTCCCCCTGAGGTTTTAGTTTACGTTACCGTTAGCTTCGGCAGCCGGATCAGTGAGGACGCTGTAAACAGACACTCCACAAGAATCCAGTCAAAAAGAAGGAGCAGACTAACAGTTTACAGAGGAATCAGAGCACGTGGGCCTGCAGCGTGTAATCACGGAACATCTAATTAGCGTGTTAGCTCTCTGTGATATTCCCACAGCTTTGATCGTGTTTGGTCTCCATGTCACTGCAGTCAGTGATCCTGAAACCCATCGGGGACAAAGAACATCCGTTTTGTATTACGTCACTGTATTGTTCCAGAGATCTTGTTTGGATTGTTTTCTTGTTTAATCACATCAACTCAACCATTTAAAACCCAACACATCTAACATGTCTAGAAGGCTATATTTTGTGTACTTTTTCAAATTAAATGTATTAAAAAAAACAATCAGCTCTTTAGAACAATGGACAAATTATATTTTATCATAATTATATTATGTACTAATATATTCCTCAGCCCCTCACCTTGACCTTAGAGACAAACTCAAGTGATTTAAATCTTTAAGAAATTGTTAAAACTGTGACAAACCGACTTTTTAAATATTGTAATTGCAGTAGAGGTGGAGATATCCTGACTATCCTGACTTCCCATAATGCAACTTGATTACATTTCTTCACAAGGCCTTCAACCTTATAATCAGGGATACAGTGTTGATATTGTACGATTCTATAAAACCTCAGATTACGTCGAACACCAATGTTTTTGAAATGACCTGAGCGATGATGTTCAGGTCAGGCAGCTAAAACTCCTGGCTAAAGCTCGGAGGACCTTTCTGTCTGGTACACATCGATGTTTTTAGAAATACTTCAGCCAGTATACAGACAATAGCTTGCAACAGAAATGTTTTTACACTATTATTAATTCCAGACGCTGTAAACACAGATGAGGAAAAAGAGAACATTAGAAAATAAAAGCCTCTATTATATATTATATACAGGCCTGGTTCTCTCTGCAACTGACGAGTAAAACTTTTTCAGACTTGACAAAGCTCCTTTACAGCAACAGAAAACCTTCTACAACTGCTAACCGTTTTTGCTAAATTAACTTTAAAAACATCCTTTGAAGGCCCCTTTAACCATCACTAATATCTGTTTAAACCCCAACTCTAATCTTAAAGCGAACGAGAATGACTAACTGTAAAACCAAGTGTAAGTACAACGCCCCACTGAGTCTGACCTGAGTCGGAGTCCTCTCAGGTCCTGCAGGGTGAATCCGTCTCCCTGCTGCAGCGCTCGGCCCTGCAGCTCCAGCCGGCCATGGCGAGCCGTCCTCTGAACCTCGGCCCTCAGAGCCTCCTTCCTGCTGTCCCGGTCCTGAACCAGGAGGTGCTCCTCGGTCACAAAGGCCCCTCCGCCCTCCTCCACCCGCAGCAGGTTGGTGAAGGCCTGAAGAAGCACACAGAGGATCAACCAACAGAGCTGCATAGTCGAATGTGGAGTTAAATTACACAACTTCCAGTCACAGATCATCGCATGGCATTAAAACCACCCCGACAATCAAGAGTGACCCAGTCCGTGTTTGACCTCTGACCTCTGGCGCCTGGTCGTCCACTGGGGTGACGGTGATGTTGAAGAGAAGGCCGGAGACGGTGCCGCCGTGGTGGTCGCTGACGGAGAAGACGAACTGGACGAACAGCGGCTCCGGGCCGATGTCCTCCACCGGGGGCATGAAGGCCACTTTCATGTGGTGCACTGCATGCTGGGAGAGCACGGGAAACAAAGTATGTTTACCGCTTTGTCAATATCACATTTATTCAGATGTATATTATCATCTTCATGAAACTCCTGAATACATACTTCACCCACAAAATTCGTATATCAACTACTCAGAGTGTTACCATGAATGTTTTTAGTTTTTCTCGCATGCCTCCACAGTTATCCACAACAGAGTAAACCCTTGAGCATGTGAAATAAATGGAGGTCAGGTTTAACAACAGCAAAACTATATCAAGTGTACTTTTCTCCATTTACTTCACCTGGACAACGAACAAATATATTTCGTGGTACATCTACCAATTACGGCGCATTCTTTTCCGTAGTTATTGCTGCGAACGCTGGATGAGACCAGCCTGCACGTGGTGAGCAATGGATACACCAATGGTCGTTTGGTGGGTAAAGTATTCCTTCAAGTAGGAATCGTGCTGCATGTGCATATCAGGATGCCGTGTATGTGTTTCAAACCTGTGTGAAGGACTTTAACACCGGCACCATGTGGTCTCTCTTCATGCTGTTGGCGCTGTCTGTGTAGAACAGACGCCCTGCATCCATCAGCCTAAAATAAAGAAATGAATAAAAAGGAGAGTTTCTGTAGATTTCAGGAATCAGGAGAGTGTGAATCAGACAGATTTATGCTAAGCTAGGCTAAACATGTCCTGGACAGCAGAAGCAGTCCTGCCCTTGTCCTGTCCTTACCCAGGATGCAGTGGGCTGAAGCAGGGCTGCGTGATGACGTAGGTCAGGTCCGTGTCTGGATGCTCTCTGTCGGCGAAGTGGAGGTGAGCCTGAGTGACGTAAACCACCTCCGTCTCCTTCACCGTCAGAGAGCGAACGCTGCCGGAGACCTCCGCCGGCAGCTGGTCCTTCACCGGGAATATGTGGACCACCACCGTCTGGATCCACAGGGAGGAGAAAAGTACTAGTACCACACTGTAAAAATGCTCAAGTGAATACAAGTTAATGTACTTAAATACATTGCTTTTCTAATCTATGGTGACTCACATATGTCTGGGAGAGGTTGGGCGGCTGGTGGCTGTCAGACAGCGTGAAGTCGAAGGAGTCCTCAAACTGCTCCTCTCCTGAGTGCTGGTAGTAGATCTGACCCTGGATCAGATCTCTCTGGAGGAAACTGTCCACGGGATCTCCTGCACAACACAAAACACAGCGACAGTATGTACGACCCAGCAGCTGAAACACGGGAATTTATATTTTAGACTGCAAAAAATGAAAAAGACCTCAGATCCCATCCAGATAAAGGAAAGCCACAAACATCTAGAGTGTTTTTTTCATCGTCACACAACATAATACAGTTTATGCAGTACATATCTCTCTTTAAGCACAGTGTGATGTTGCTACATAAAGTTAAAACATACATACAATTTTTTAAATACGGCATGTTACAAAAAGAAGTAAAATTAAAAATATGATGTAATATCATGGTTGAGAACATGATGTCTTTTGAGGCCTTTTATTTATCATTTCTAACTACACTCACAACCTTTGACCTTGATAACAAACATTAAACATGTCTTTATTCTTCTATTTCTCATGGAACTCATGGAACTGAACACGCCCCTCCCTCACCTGTCTCGTGGGTGGAGGTCTTCCGCACCAGCTGCCCCGCCCGGGGGCCGGATGCCACTCGGTAGAGGATGTAGTCGTCGCTGGAGTCCAGGTCGGAGGCCAGCAGCGTGTACTCCTCCAGCCGCACGGCGCCGCCCTCCCGCACCTCCACCGCCACGTTGTTGATGAGGAACGGCGGCGAGTCGTCCTTGGGCAGCACGTTGATGGGGAACCTGTGGCGGATGCTGTGGCGGCCGTCGCTGATGCGGAAGACCACGTGGTCGCGCGCGGTGTCGCTGTCGGAGTGGTGGTAGACCACCGCGCCCTCCCGCAGGTCCCGCACCCGGAACATGAACGCCTTCCCGCCTGGGAAACAAGAGAGCGCCATCAGACCGTACAGGTGCTTACATCAGGAGGAGGCTGTATAGTTAATGTGAGTAAGTCCCACTATATATATATATATATATATATATATATATATATATATATATATATAATGAACTCATAAATGTGCTGATTTCATCCATTAAGTCATTTGTAGTCTTGACTTTAATACAAACCAGTACCGATACAGTTAATAAGACGTTTAAAACAGAACTATTTTAATAGCGTGTCAGATTTATTGTCTCAAGACTTCCCATTACCAATATGCTACGTCTTTATCCGCGTCTCATTGGACAGTGGTATGGATCGTCTCAATGTGTTAAATAAGAATTATACAAGTACAAGATTTTACACATTTTTAAAATGATCCAAACTGGACGATGAACATTGGGACCAAGGATTTCCTCTCCGCACACTAAAAAAACACAATCATCATGCTGCTTTCTGGGGAAAAATGGCTTTGTCCCCAAATGGTAAATGATCATTATATGATTTCATATTTCTGATGTTATAATCATATCATCACGGTCATGAAAAACAAGATTTGTTGTCTCTTGTACCATGACGCTTTTGACCCACGCCAAGGTTGTTTAATAGGTTACGCTCACATCAGTGGAACCCAGTCCATTACATTAAACAGACGTTTAAATATTTGTATTTCCTTCATGTGAATTTTCATGCATTTGCAGTATCAATTCATATTTATATTGTAAAAATGTCTTTTTATTAATATCCGTGATTTTCAACAATGTTACTCAAAGCTACTTTCAAGCTTGGACAAATTTAAATAATGTGAATGATTGAAAAATATATGTTCTTAGTATTAATAAATTCAAATTTTCGCCTCAGATATAATCCGTGGAGTCTGAACTCGGCGAGGAGTTGGACGGAACATGAAAAAACTTGTCTGTCCCACATTGAGGGAATGTAGGCCGTGTCCATCTGTCGGCTCTCTGCTGCTGGCTGGCCTCCCTCGCACTGTACATCATGCTAACCGCTAACAGCACAGCGTCACATGACTAGCGGACATGTGTTGTCGTCGGAGGACGGCGCTCTGTTGTTTCCAAAGCTTCGCACTTTTGATTCAATTACCGTCCCCGACACATGCGCCACTTTTTGCTTTTTTTTCTCTTGCCATTGTCACTTGGAAAATAACAAGTTTCTCATAGGCGCCTGAAGGCACCGCGAGGCACTGGCTGGGGGTCCGCGTTGGTGGGGTAAAGTGTGGCGTCCTTCCCGGTGGCCCGCCTCGGTTTGCCAGCGTTGGGAGGGCTTCCTGTCTCCCTTTCGCGCGTGCCAGAGAGACAGAAGGGCAAGGTCAGCAGACAGATTGAGAGAGACGAGCGGTCGCAAGCCCCGAACCTCATTAGCGACTTTACTGAGGTGGGGGGGGGGGGGGGGACAGCTACCGGTCCAAGTGGATGGAAACAACTTGGTAATTGGGCCCAAAGGTGGCGTTGGGCAACAGGCCCATAACGGAAGAAATGGGATGGGAGGCGTGTGTGTGTGTGTGTGTGTGTGTGTGTGTGTGTGTGTGTGTGTGTGTGTGCGTGTGTGTGAGCATCAGGACAGGCAGCCATCCATTTGGCTGAAGGCGTTGGACCGAGACTGCAGTGACTGTCCCCACCCCCCCCCCCTTCGCGTCGCAGCATGGAGGGTCAGCGGAGCTCTCCTCGGAGACACAACTCCACCAGAGGACTGCTTCCTACAGGGATCGTACGTACGTACGTACATACATGGAAGCGGAGCACAGCCAAACTTTTGTTCCTTCGTAAACAAGAGTCCAAACTGAGGAGAAAAAACGGTGCCAGAGCAGGTGCTATTGTCCAACATGGGGGGGGGGGGGCGTCGGCTGGAAACAAGCCTAGTGGGACAAAAGTTTCAACAACCAGCCAACTACTATACTGTACTGTAAAGTAGGGTTTCTCTGCAGGTTTTTGATAAAAAAAAGACAGAAAGAAAGAGAACTGAGAGTTTAAAGATTTACGATATGAGAAGCAGGAAACAAAGACAATGAAGACGCAAGGGGGGGGGGACAGAAGAAGAAAGTCGTTAAGTCATAAGAGAGGAACTTGTTTGGATTGATTTCTTTAATCCGGTAGAGACCAGTACGAACCGACCCACATGAGGGTTTTCTGACGTGACATTCCCAGTCTGTAGGACATCGCTGTTCGTCAGTTCATGACGTACATACTTGTTTAAGGTTAGAGAAAGAGGAAACCTCTTCTCAGTCTAGTCAGTGGTGGGAGTACCTCTAAATTGTTCTCAAGTACAGTACTTGAGTATTTCTATTTTCTGCTGATTTGTGCTTCTAATCCGCTACATCTCGGATGTGGACTCCATTACAATTATTTGATAGCTTAAGGCCTTGTTCAGGATGCCAGCTCAAATCTGTCTTTTGGCATTTTATATCCACATTGATTTCTCTGGACAGCAAAGCAAGTTAGATCCAAAACCACATTTGGAGGTGGTTTGAAGTGCATTTCCAGTGGGATTTCTACGGACACTCAGTTTGGGTTGTGGAGGTGCTGATCAGAATCCATGCTGCTCCTGTCAGAGCGCTACGGAGGACAGCAGTCCGCGGACAGATGCACAAATAAAACAGCACGAGAGGCTGAATGGGCAACTTTAAGTTGCTTAATGTGCCACTGAGCAACTTTTATATCAATGAACGAGACGCCAACTCCAACACTGTATGCAGTTCTCTTCATACATCCATCACTCATACACACAGATGAAGCGTAACTCCGACTGCATCGGTTTATGACGGACGTATTGAATTCTGACAAATTATAGAAAACTCTTTTCCGAGTGGCATCAGTAAAACTTTACATTTTTAATATATATTATTCAGTCTCCAAATTGAGTACATTTGGTACATTTCAGTTCATATATTTTCAGTATATTTTGATGCTAAATCTTTTGTACTTTTACTCTTTTACTTTTGTTTTCTGTTTTAAATGAGCGTTCAATAATCACTGTGCTGTTAGCAGAGACTTTAGACTGCAATGCAGTTTCATGCATTTCCATGAGAAACCACAGGATTTCGCATAATCCCATGCAATAATTATAACCAAAATAAAGTGAAGGCTCACCTCTGTCCTTCTGTCCATACACACACACACACACACACACACACACACTCATGGAGTCAGTGAAGTTTAAACGTCAATATAATTAACTTAATTTTCAACCCTAATATTTGTAGTTGGTGACAGTGTAATTGTTTCTGAAGCAAACTTTTACACTTTTTCATTTAAGTTTTTCTGACCCTTTTGAAAACCTGGAACCTTCTAAATTGGTCATGAGAGATTAAAGGGCAACGGAGGGATACATTATATCTATTTTCTTTAAAATAAATATTTAATATCCTCAGACCTCTCAATATCCTTGAAATTCAAAATGTGGTGAGTGAAAAAAACCAAACACAACCACTGTGTAATATGGTCTGTAATGGAAGAGAAAGTTCACCTTTGAGACTTTGCTCTCATCCGAACTGAATTAAGACACAGAATCGATCTCTAAAATGCAGATATCCTCGCTGAAGCCCACTGCAAGGTGCTCTTGCAGGTCACGATAATTCATTGTTTGAGAATGTGTCCATATTAGAGATAATAAAAAGGAAATTTGAGGAAACGAGCTGGAGAATCAGCTGAAAACAGGCCTCCTCTCCCTCTGAGCTCTCCTCTGTTCCTACGAGTCTAAAGCAGCCATGAAAGGTTAACTCCCTGCTGAACCCCTCGGGGGGAGCGCCTGCACTCCTGCCACTTCACCACCCCCCCACACACACACACTCCCTTCCTCACTGCCCCCCCCCCCCCCCCCCCCACCTCCTAGCTGGTAGCATGAAAACCTGTTTGGGGACAGTGCATCTGCTCCCTGTGCACGGCGGCATGAAATGGCATAAATCCCTCCAATCTGCTCGGTCCAGCTCTCCGTTTCGAGACAAAGAGGCCATGTCCCAGCGCGCTGGGCTGGAAGGGACAGACGTGGACGGAGAGGGGCGGTGGTAGCAGCCTCCGCCTCACCCCCGTCCCTCCCTCCTCCGGCGAAGCGGCCGTGGCCCCATTTTACACCTGATTAGGAAACACATGCAGGGCCACTAGACATATGCTTCCCCAGCCACACCGCAGTCCCTGACGGATGGGCAACACATGGAGGAAAAAGAGCGGAAAAGGCCAGAAGACGTTCTGTGGGAATTCCCAGGGTGGTGGTGTGTGTCGGAATACCAGCACGGGATTAGAAGGGCCGAGGTATGGGGACGGAGGATCAAACTGGGGTTCTTCCTCAAAGTAGTGTGACTCCGTCTGCATGTGGATAAACGTGCAAATATGCATTTTACCGCCCTCCATCATCCGTCTCCACCCAGTTTGGGTGCTGCATCCAATCAGGACTGTGCTGAGGTGATTCATCTTGCTGTCTTACTTTGATCCAGCTGCTTTTGGGCTTTTGAAACATATGTTTCTCACATCTCAACAGAGGTCGGATTCATGCAGAAACCAACAACTAAAATATTCACAGGTTAAAGAAATGCAGCTGCTGATGTGAACAGAGAGACATTTAAATTTAAACTAACTAACACATTGTGGTTGATTATAGTGTATAGTGTAGGGGTGGAAGAAATATGTGGTGTCAATCACAAGGTAGCCCCGCCCAAAGCATACCCTGCTTTATGGCCTGTTTGACTCTAAATGGACCATCATTTACTAAATGAACATCATGCTGTATTGAAGAAGACTTGAAACTAGAGATTGAGACCATAAACTCATGTTCACAATGTTTACTGAGGGAATAAATCAAGAGAGAAGTAGAGTCATTTTCTCATAGACTTCTATACAACCAGACTTCTTTTTGTAGCCGGAGGAGTCGCCCCCTGCTGGTCATTAGAGAGAATGCAAGTTTAAAGACACTTCAGCATCGGCTTCACTCATTTGTAAGTGATCAGATCAGATTTGTGTGTCCAGACATCACCAACCTATCTGCATGGGTAGCTGTGGTAACGACTTAGGCGTTAGTGACTACGTAGCTTCGCTGGTGACACAGATACACAAATAATATGCGGTGAAGTAAAAAGCACAACATTCGCCTGAAAGATGAAGTGTTTGACCTCACCTCTGACACTAAGGCGTCCATGGAGAGGCCCGTCCACAGCCACCAGGTACACTGCATCGATGTTGTCGTTGTCCACTATCTGCAGCTCCTCCCACGTGATTGGTCGGGACTGACCCTCCAGCAGGTCCAAACCTGAGACATCAGAGACAGGAAGACGATGGCATTAAAGTTTAGGTTAAACTGGTGCTCAGTTTGGCGACAGTAAAGGATGTATTGCGGATGAAACAATGTAAAGGGTTTTATGTCAGTGAAACTTCTGTACCTATGTTCCAGGAGACTCTGGGGGCGTTTGTTTTCGTCGCTCTGATAGAGATGTGGACCACGATGGGTGGGCTGGTCATGTAGGAACTGTCTATAGCCTGGAACTCCATCTTTCATCAAATAGATTGACAGAATGGACTGTAAATGTAATATTTGACCATGTAAAACAAATATTTAATGACAGGAAATTCTGCGAACAATTGTTTTGCTGAATGTTTACTTGATTCCTGATGATAATAAGAAGATAAGACAAAGAGAGACATCCAAATTAATTTATTTGGTCATAAATGTTAATGAGACAAGCCTCTACTTAAAAAAGTTCCTTATTTTTTATTCAATTTTATTGAAATCTCACTAATCTCATTAGCATAATTAGCATAACCTCCAGTACCTCGTAGTTCCTGCGGTGCGATTGGCTGCTGTTGGGCGGCTGGTAGGCCACCTTCATCTCGTGGAGGTCCAGCCACGTGAAGGACGTGACGGGCTTTGTGTGGTCGTCCAGGTGGGTGATGTAGCCCTCGGCGGGCGGGGCGGACACGTTGAAGACCAGCCTCTCCTGCGGCGTCTCGTGGTCCTTGGCGTCCAATGAGGCCGTGGTGAGCGGGGTGAGGATGAACTGGTCCACCTCCAGGATGAAGGAGGCCATGAAGGCGGCTTGGGGCGGCTGGTTTTGCATCGCGCCGTGGATCAGAACCGGCAACCACACTGACTCTGCCTGTAGGGGCGGGGCAAAGGGACGGGAAGGTGAAGGTCGGTGATAAAGTTGCCACATTTTTTCTAAAGAGCGACTCATGGTTCTGCTTTGAGCCTCATGAGATTTCAATTTCCTTCCTCTAAAATCTCTTTTGGGACTCTTTTTCGAGTTTACTTTGACTTACGTCACATTTATTAAATCACACACACAACTTGAGACTGGACTCGGACTCGAGATTTGGGACTCGTGAAAATTCTGTACTTCATTTCATTAACATTAATAAAAGTCTCATCTCAGCTATGGCTCTCCAGGCAGTATCTTTTTTTGCCATTGTGCCAAATTTCACAACCTTAACAAGCGAGTCTCTCCTCATCCAATCATCGACACACGCGACAGACAGCAGGAGGCGGGTGAGGGGATCGAAAGTCGAGCTACCACAGGAGCATAGAAGAAGAAGAAGAGCCGCTACGAGAGGCGCTTTGACGTGAGCCGTTCGCATCTGGTGGGCGAGGCCACAGATGACGGCTGCAGCAACAACACCGTGTTGAACACATCACCTAACTTGATTAGACCGGCGTTGGCAGAATATTAGGAAAATATGAGTGGGTGTTTGTTTGCTTGCACACAATTGACCCTTTGCTAAGTCCCGCCCTAGAATGTAGACTGGCCAATCGTAGCAGAGCATCGGCCAGCTCCGACAACTAATCCGCTCTGCTCCATAGATTCTCATGCAATGGTTTCAGGTTTTCTTCATGTTCAGGCTGGTTTAGTGGATTTGGAGCTAGTCGTATACGGTGTTGCTACGTCACTCTTCCACAGTCCAAATATGGTAAGTTCTGTTCATTGGTTGCAAAAAGCCAAGATGGCGACGGCCAAAACGCCAAACTCAAGGCTTCATAACTGCAGTCTACAAACCAATGGGTGACGTCACGATGACTACGTCCACTTCTTATGTCAACACGTCTTCTTATGTCCACGTCAACGTATCTAACGTGTCAGGCTCATCCGGTTACCATTAACACCATTACACTGGGTTTGAGGGGCTAGAGGTATGTATTCATTCATTCATTCCCTTTGTTTCTACGCTGTAGCTGTATCTTCAAGCTGTTCTTCAAACTTCATAATATAAACAGAAGGTTTGTGTAGGGTTGGCACTAGTGGAATATTATTTTATTCTTCTTCTTTTAGGGCCAAAACTATTTAAAATGAGTCAATTTAAAAAATGTTGAATTTAAAAAAGTTTAAATTATTGTTATTTTTTTTTTAAATCTCCGTTAAAATAGTTCTTAGTGAAGGAAGGAAGGAAAAACATCAATACAACTGCTGATTCCTAACTTTTCAACTGCGTGTATGTCTTAATATAACATGTATCACTTAGAAATCAACACATGCTGCCACAACTTTTGCTGTTACACGTGGTGTTGTTGAATAAGCCCCAAAAAGACGTGTTAGAAATGACAGGTCTTTGTTAAAAAAGACACACTGTTCATGTGCTAACAAAGGACGTTTTGACATTTGGGTTAATTTTTTGGAGCATTTTAAATTCCTCCACAACCTCCTGCTCAGCTTCCTTCCACTTCCACAGAGCTGAGGATGTGAAAGTGGGATGTCACCTTCCGACTGCCAATAAACCTCTCAGATGTTAATCTCACCTGGAAAACATCCGACTTGGAAAGACAGAAGCTGCAGTGTATCGCCTTTGTTCAATTCAAGCACTTTTGAGTAGCGTTGCCACTAGTTGTTTTCCCTCCGGCACACTTTTTCCTACAGTGCGATCAAAAGAGAAGCGAATGTTGCCTGTACCTCCAGCAGAGCCCTGGTGCCCTGCTCCCTCAGCTCCACCCTGATGGGGATGTAGTCGATCTCCGGTGACGGAGGGCTGAGGTGTTGGTACTTCAGACCGGAGCTCAGGAAATCCTGGCAGCTGGTTTTGAGGAAACGAACCTCCTTGGTGTCATGACGGCAGGGTTTGTTACCGGGACAGAGCGCTGCCGTCTCTCTGCCTGATGGAGGACAACAGACGATTGGAGACGAATCAAGCTGCAGAGACGCAGCAGCATCAGATTAAGTTTGTGCATGCATACATCATCAAATGTACGCAGAAGCATCCTTGTTAACATTCAGTATTTCATTTGTAATCATTATTTTATTTATTTTAAATTCTTACAAATTTGTAGACAGTCCTAAATGTATTTATTTTTATTTATTTTTTCACATTCTATTGGATTATTTTTGTAATTTTTATAAAAAAAAATTGTTTATTTAGCTATTGTTTAAAAAAAACTATTTTCCACTGTTTTCATATACTTTTTTAGTGTGTTTATATTTTCTTATATTCTTATTTTCTCTCAGATCATTTGACCATTTCTCAGTTAAGCTTTGTGGTTTTACTGTAACACAATTTATTATTGTTATTATTATTATCCCAGAGTTGCTCACATCCATATATCAATCTAATTTATGTCAGCGATGCAATGTTGTATTGTTTCACAATTTAAAACAAATCTTTTATTTAAATTTGTTACATTTCATAACTTCATTAGTTACAGTAGAGTTAACTGCTGACAGAGCCTGAAGCATCAGGGTCGTTGCTATAGTGTTTGAGGTCATCTGTCGGCCAAATAGGAAATATATGTTGTGGTTTATAAGCCAGACCTTGAACCAGTACTGCGACGTACCCTTCCTCTGTGTGGCGTCCTCTTCCCTCACCAGCTGACCCAGAGCCGGGACGCTGGTGTCGGTGGTCATCAGCCTGACGGTGCAGACCTGGTCTGCCGTGGTCCGGATGTTCAGGACGGAGCTGTTGATGGCGTTGGATAAACCATAAAACAGAGGGACCACGAGCGGAGCGCTGCCCAGCTCCACCACGCCGGACCCCGAGTCCACCACCCGCACCGGCAGAACCACCGTCTCCACCAGCGTGTCCGAGGACGTGAACCTTCACAGGGACACCACCCAGGGGGGAAAAGAGATTCATTTGGGTTTAGCTTCAATGTATTGTTTCAAACACACTGTTTCTTCACAACATAATTGAATACACAGCCGGAAAGAGCTGATCTGGCAATTTAAAAAAGTTTGTATGGTTTCTATTTTTTTCTTCAGTAAAATAGAAAATCTAAGCCGATTTCAGCTGCAGATACAAACTTTTCAAATCTACAACAGGCCAACAGGAGTGTTTGATAGACTTTCATGGAAGTATTCCTTTAAAGAAACCGGTGACAATTACATTTCTAAATGTTACAGATAATTCACATATTTGAAGGGATAATTGTCTTATAAATCCCCTATTTGCAGTGCAAACTCTTTATCATCCTTTAAAGTACTTTGTCTCGAATGCATGAGCAAAAGCTCATTCGCAGTTCTGCATAATTTTTGCTTTCCAATACTTAAATAGAACCATGTAAAAAAAGAAAATATATAGATTAATTTAATTACTTTCCATCTGCATTATCCAATATCAACTCTTAATCCCAAGATTGATCTCCAATCGGGGTCTTTTCTTGATGAATAGTGTCCATTTGAGCTCAATGTTATGTGTACATTGTGAAAGAATTAATATAACTGTAAATTGTGATGTTAAAACATAAACATCAGTCATGAAGTAACATAGATGATAGCTGTTTACATACTTGAGCTTCAATGGGGTCATTTCCACGAATCCAGCAAATCTGCAACATTGGTATTTATCTGATGTTGTTAAATATTTAAGAATTAAAACCCGATAAATCAAATCAGGATTTTCTGAAGAGTGCCAACATCCAGCCTCCATTTGGTTTAATATTTCTTTATCGTCTATTCAATTTAGTTTTTCATTTACTTTAGCTTTTGTTGAAATTTATAATTTGTATTTATTTTGTTCGATTTTTCTTTTCTTGTCTTTATATTTCCATGTATATTATTTAATTTTATTCGATTATTTCACTGCATTTTAAATTTATTTATTTTTGTTGTTTTACTGTAAAATACTTTGCAATTGTGCCAAGCCTTCATACTGTAAATACTGTTTATCAATATTATTATAAATCAAAGCAATGATTTATTGCATTTTTCATTATTATTATTATTATTATTTCTGATTATCTTAAATGATAATTACATTAATGAATTGTTTAAATGAAACCTAGTTTTACTTGCATTACTACTACTGTACTCATACTGCCAACTGCTTCTAATGCTAACAGTCGCTAACTCACCTGTAGACTCTCAGCATCACTGCGTCCTCGTCCAGCAGAGGGCTGCCGTCGTGGACGTATTTCACCTCGTCCTCTAGGAAGCTGCAGTCAAACACCTGCAAACCCCACAGAACCAAACACCAGTAAAACCACTGGACTGGTTCAGTTCCCGTGTAACTGTAGAACTACAGCAGGCGTGTCCTCACCTGCGGGGTCAGCCTCCCCACCCTCTGAGTGACGGGTTCGTTCATCACCACCTCCACCTTACAGTCTGCGGTGGGGCCCACGCTGATCTTCAGCTCCCTCTCCGTGACGAACACCGACCGACCCCTCGCGACCTCCACGCCCGAGTTCACCGCCACCAGACTCCCGCCGCACACGGACGTCGTCGTTGCCGCCAGCAGCAGCAGCAGCAGCGCAGCACTGACAGCAGCCATGTTGGATGAGGGAGGTCCTCTTGTTGCACGGGTTTTCGCGGGAAGTTGTGTTCTAGGACAAAGCGAGTCGATGGAGGACGAAGGCCGAGGCGTCTTCCATTCAGTCTGCTGCGACCCGCATCCTCTTCTTCTTTTGTCTAGTCTTTCAGAGTCTAGTCATCAGAGCTTGTTCGATGAAAATGCTGAGACTGAACCAGACGGGAAATAAAAAGGAAAAAAATAAAACATAGAAGTTTAAATCTCCCCCTTTCACTTCACATATTTGAGTCACTTTTAATATGAAATATTGTTTTGTGGAGCTTGAAGTTAAAACAAAATAAGGCAATTCAAATTTTAGAATTTGATCCATTTAAGCTAACAAACACAGCCGTAAACCTGACCCTTGACCTCTTACAACACACACACTTCTCCCCGCAACACTGAATCCGGTGATACTTACAACTCAAACTCCTGAACAGCTCCGAGCCTTCTCCGACGTCACCATCTACCCCTTAAAAATCTTTCATGCTAAAAAAGGATGAGTTGCAGCTCTGAATCCCCACGACTGCCCATAGCCAACACCAAAAACCCCTCTCAGTCCACCAAACCCATAAAGAAAAAAAATCCCAGCATGCAGCTGGCCAGCCTGCGCCCCCCCCCTCCGCTGCTTCACACTCCCAGCCGGAAAACGCTTTCACCCTCCATTTCACTTCAAAACTAAGGCCCACTGCAGGAAACAAGGGGTTAATCTGCGTGACCCGCAGAGGTGCTGGAAATGGCATGGGACCGGGGTGGAGCGGGGGAGGAGGGCAAGGGGGAGGCGGGGGGTGTTTTCAGGATCAAAGCAGGGCACCAACTGGAGCCGGCGTGTCACTTCCCATCCAGCCAGACGAGTGTCGCTTCATTAGTTTGAGGTTTTCAGCTGGATGTGTGTGTGTGTGTGTGTGTGTGTGTGTGTGTGTGTGTGTGTGTGTGTGTGCGCGCGACTGCAGCTCTGTGGAACTTTGGGAACGTGCTGTTGAGGACTCAGTTTAGCCTTGGATTTGGGATTCAAACCTGTATGCAGTGGTGAAATGTACCTTGTAAGTTGATGTAATTGTAACGTAAATGTACACTTACTCAGGTACTTGAAGCTACTACAAGGTACATTCATTTTGGGTTGATAAAAGCAGTTGTGTTTCCGAGCCCCAGGGTCCCTTTAGAATACCTTTAATTTCACTGCAACAGGGTCTGACAGTCGGCCCCGTACAGTCCTGGTTCTGGTTTTTCCGTGCCTCATATCCCTCCAGCGGGCCCAGCAATACAGCCTGGGTCTCCAGTAGTGTGGCTTCAATGTTGCCTTGTAGCCGGGTCAGGCGGAGCAACGAAGCGAAGCAAAGCTACTGGCCGGTGGAGGAGCTGCTGCTCCAGGTCTAAGGCAGCAGCGGAGCCGGATCTGGGTCTATCCATGGTGGGCTGGTCGGCGCCAGAGGCCCCGCTGTAGTCTGAGCTGCTGTCTGATTTTGTCGGATTTCTCGCATGACAAGCATTAAGTAAATCTATATAGAAGTAGTCAAGCTTATCACTGGTGGTCTTGTTTACTCATGTAGGTCATATAGAGCTCACTAATAGGCGGACCGCTGTCCTATCCGGACCCGGTAATATAACTGATGGATAATTGAGAATTATACAATTTGGCGGAGCGCTTCTATTTTTAGCTTTTCTAGCCTTTACGACACTTGTTCAGCAGTCCAGGAAACACACCAACCAATTGCATGCGTTGTAAATGATCTCACGTGACTCTACTCAGCCAATCGAATGTGTGTTTTCCAAAATGCATCGTGACACAGACAGGAAAGACACAGGAGAGAGAGAGAGCAGTGAGAGAAGAGTCAGCCATTTAGAGTCAAACAGACCATAAAGCAGAGTATGCTTTAGGGCAGGGCTACCTGCCTAAAGTGATTGACAGGTAAATGCTGCCAAAGCCGTATACGGCGTAACTACGTCACTCCCCCGCATTCCAAATATGATCACTTCTGTTCATTGGTTATAAAAATCCAACATGGTGGCGGCCATATTCCAAGATGGCGACGGCAAAATCGGCAAACTCGAGGCTTCAAAACG
This sequence comes from Cebidichthys violaceus, assembly GCF_023349555.1. Lineage (NCBI taxonomy): Eukaryota > Metazoa > Chordata > Actinopteri > Perciformes > Stichaeidae > Cebidichthys > Cebidichthys violaceus. The sequence continues at coordinate 13,801,824 of NW_027176296.1, forward strand.
GCAGTCCACAAACCAATGGGCGACGTCACGATCCACTTCTTATAAACAGTCTATGGTTGACACAGTTAGTACAGTTATCATGATCCCTGGAGGATAAATCCCTTTGATTTTGGTGACTCTGTCTTTTGCTCTTAGAATTTAGGCAAGTACAGGCGCACTGAGCTGCTAGCATGGGAGCTAGATTCTTGCACAATTCAGATGTTGTTTATCGCCCAGTTTAAGTTGTTTAGTTTGTGACAGTACGTTTGGTCGTATCCTAGCACACTGGACAAAGCCTTTGTAGAATAAAGTGTCAACAGAAGTTCTTAAATCATATTAAAACAGAGACATTTCTCTACTTACATCCCTGCTGGCTCTCCAAGAGGAACTCACTTCCCAATCTCAACCTGCACAGCCGGAGGATTGGGGTCCTTCTCCGCAGAAGTGATTGAGCGTCGGATCCGAACAGCAGGACTCGTTGCTGAGGCAGGACGTCTGTTAAATGATCCGCCAGCTGCAGCGACGGCTGGAAGTGACTCACTGCTGCTGAATGGGAAACATACTGTCTGAGGAGAACTGACACGGTTCTAAATGAAACATGATAATTAACTTCAGATCCGACCACCGTCAGACCCACACGGGCCTTTGAACACGGATGCTGACAGTTTCTAGACTAGCTGAGGCCAACTTTAAAAACCTTAAATTTGGATTACTTGCATTCCAAACATACCGAGTATTTAGTTTCATGTTTTTAAACTGCAAAGCAGCCTAATACTCTTCACTAAAAAAGGGATACTTTAACTACAACAATTGCAACAGTACATAAAAAGACAGAACAAAAACGTCCAAAGCCAAAACAGCTATTGCTGCTGCTACTGCAACTTTACTGCCTCTGGTATTTCTGGAATTACTACTACTATAACAACAACAGCCACAATATACGTATATCTACTACGATCTTGACCATCAGTTTGCTTTTAAAAAATATTTATATTTGCTGGTCTGGGCTAATAAAGTTAACTAAACTTGCTATAACTGTGTTTTATCGCTAACTAATCTTTCTATCTTAAACCATACCGTTCTGTTTCATGTGTACAATGAGTTTATCTGTTTACAGGAGTATATTCTTGAGTTCATCTGGATATTTGTTTTTATCTGCTTATTCGTGAGTTCATGTCTGTATGTTTGTTTATCTGCTCTTACAAATGTTTATCTGTTTGTATGTTCATCTGTCTATTTGTGAGTTCATCGGTTTGTGCGTATTATTATTAGATATTTATTACATATACATACAGGTCATATTTCGAAGCAGTGGGCTGCTATCAAGCACCCAAAAAGCAACTTAGGGTTCAATGTCTCGCTCATGGACACTTTGACATCAGACAGTCGGGGTTGGGATCGAATTACCCAACCTTGTGTTTAAAGGAGGACCCGCTCTACCCAATGAGCCACCGCCACCCCCATACAGTGGGCGTCCATATAGTGAGATATCTGTCCATTCAGTGAGTTTGTCTTTTCATACAGTGAGTTTATCTGTCCAGTGGGTTAATCTTTCCATGAGTTCATCTGTCCATACTGTACTTTGGTTTTATCCGTCCATACAGTGGGCTTTCTGACCATATAGTTAGTTTCTGTCTATACAGTGACTTTATCTGTCAGTGCAGTGACTTTATTTCATTGTATAGTGCATTTTCTGTCAGAACAGTGACCTTATCTGTCAGTGCAGTGACTTAATCTGTCCGTACAATGATTTAATCTGTCCGTACAGTGACTTTATCTGTCCGTACAGTGATTTAATCTGTCCATACAGTGACTTTATCTGTCCGTACAGTGATTTTATTTGTCCGTACAGTGATTTTATCTGTCCGTACAGTGATTTAATCTGTCCATACAGTGACTTTATCTGTCCGTACAGTGATTTTATTTGTCCGTACAGTGACTTTATCTGTCCGTACAGTGATTTAATCTGTCCATACAGTGATTTTATCTGTCCGTACAATGATTTTATTTGTCCGTACAATGACTTTATCTGTCCGTACAGTGACTTTATCTGTCCGTACAGTGATTTAATCTGTCCGTACAGTGACTTTATCTGTCCGTACAGTGATTTAATCTGTCCATACAGTGACTTTATCTGTCCATGCAGTGACTTAATCTGTCCATACAGTGACTTTATCTGTCCGTACAGTGACTTTATCTGTCCGTACAGTGATTTTATCTGTCCGTACAGTGACTTAATCTGTCCGTACAGTGACTTTATTTGTCCGTACAGTGACTTTATTTGTCCGTACAGTGACTTTATCTGTCAGAACAGTGACCTTATCTGTCAGTGCAGTGACTTAATCTGTCCGTACAATGATTTAATCTGTCCGTACAGTGACTTTATCTGTCCGTACAGTGATTTAATCTGTCCATACAGTGACTTTATCTGTCCGTACAGTGATTTTATTTGTCCGTACAGTGATTTTATCTGTCCGTACAGTGATTTAATCTGTCCATACAGTGACTTTATCTGTCCGTACAGTGATTTTATTTGTCCGTACAGTGACTTTATCTGTCCGTACAGTGATTTAATCTGTCCATACAGTGATTTTATCTGTCCGTACAATGATTTTATTTGTCCGTACAATGACTTTATCTGTCCGTACAGTGACTTTATCTGTCCGTACAGTGATTTAATCTGTCCGTACAGTGACTTTATCTGTCCGTACAGTGATTTAATCTGTCCATACAGTGACTTTATCTGTCCATGCAGTGACTTAATCTGTCCATACAGTGACTTTATCTGTCCGTACAGTGACTTTATCTGTCCGTACAGTGATTTTATCTGTCCGTACAGTGATTTTATCTGTCCGTACAGTGACTTAATCTGTCCGTACAGTGACTTTATTTGTCCGTACAGTGACTTTATTTGTCCGTACAGTGACTTTATCTGTCTGTACAGTGATTTTATCTGTCCGTACAGTGACTTAATCTGTCCGTACAGTGACTTTATTTGTCCGTACAGTGATTTAATCTGTCCGTACAGGGATTTTATTTGTCCGTACAGTGACTTTATTTGTCCGTACAGTGACTTTATCTGTCTGTACAGTGATTTTATCTGTCCGTACAGTGACTTAATCTGTCCGTACAGTGACTTTATTTGTCCGTACAGTGATTTAATCTGTCCGTACAGGGATTTTATCTGTCCGTACAGTGACTTAATCTGTCCGTACAGTGACTTTATTTGTCCGTACAGTGACTTTATTTGTCCGTACAGTGATTTTATCTGTCCGTACAGTGACTTTATTTGTCTGTACAGTGATTTAATCTGTCCGTACAGTGACTTTATTTGTCCGTACAGTGATTTTATCTGTCCGTACAGTGACTTTATTTGTCCGTACAGTGATTTAATCTGTCCGTACAGTGACTTTATCTGTCCGTACAGTGATTTAATCTGTCCGTACAGTGACTTTATTTGTCCGTACAGTGACTTTATTTGTCCGTACAGTGATTTTATCTGTCCGTACAGTGACTTTATCTGTCCGTACAGTGATTTAATCTGTCCGTACAGTGATTTAATCTGTCCATACAGTGACTTAATCTGTCCGTACAGTGACTTTATCTGTCCGTACAGTGATTTTATTTGTCCGTACAGTGATTTTATCTGTCCGTACAGTGATTTTATCTGTCCGTACAGTGACTTTATCTGTCCGTACAGTGATTTTATCTGTCCACATAGTGACTTTATTCGTCAGTACAGCGATTTTATCTGTCCATACAGTGACTTTATCTGACAAAGCAGTGAGTGGATCTCTATACAGTGAGTTAATCTTTCCATAAAGAGAGTTTATCTGTCCATACCGTGGCTTTATCATAGTGAGAAGACATGCAGGTATGCTGGTCTCCCTAAAGAACTGCAACAAAACACTGCAGAGAAAGTTTCCGCTGAACTCCTGCTGCTTTAATCACATCCTCAGCCTGTCAAACTGGAGGAGCACACTTCGCATGAATGTGTGTGTTTACGAGTGTTTTACAGAAGAAGCCATAAGAGAATGAAAGGAAGGAAATCCCCCATTTTTCCTCTAGTTTGTGATTTTTTTCTATGTCAAGGCCTGTTCGAGGCATGTGTCGGCACGAGAGAACAACAGCCATGAGTGTGTGAAAGCTGGTTGGCACCTACCTCCAAGTTGTTGGAGCTTCTCTGTTTGTCGTCTTCACCTCCTGCACACACTCAGAGGAAGGGGAATGCTGTCACACACACTTCACACTTTGCCAGCACCTCCTCCCCTCTATTCCACAGCTCTCCGCCACCCCAAGACGTCTGGCATCCGACAACACAGAAATAGAGAGAGAGAAAGAGAGAGAGAGAGAGAGAGGGGTAAAGTGTGAGATAGGGAGAACAAAGGGCGAGCGAGTTTCCTCAAATCTGTCCTCAAGCCAAAAACCAGAGAGAGAGAGAGAGAAAGAGAGAGAGAGAGAGAGAGAGAGAGAGAGAGAGAGAAGAGAGAGAGAGAGCGAGAGAGAGAGAGCAGACAGGAAATGTGCTGAGAGGTTTCCAGGACTTTTATTTTTACAGCCCCTAGCCTCACTGCCTGTCTGTCTTTGTTTCTTTCTCTGTGACGCAGATAAATGTGAAAATCCACCGTTTGCTCTCATTTTCGACCTGCATCAAAGAGCCGGACCCCATCGGACCAGAACTACCTGATGACCTCACGTGATTTAGAAGTTCCCGTTTGCCGTTGTGCCATTGTGTAAACACGATGACAAACAGGGACTGTGTGATCAGATTCACTGAGATACAAAATAAGAGATCCCAGGGAGTTGAAGTTGACAGAACTGAGCTTTAAAAAGACATGTTCTTCAACCCGGATGTCACTCTCATATTTTCATCCGACATATTTCCCCCTCAGGTTACCATCTTACTGTTAACCTGTTTACATTTCTGGCAGTGTGTGCATTTGGTTTTTGCACCTTATTGATAATCTTTATTGATTATATTTTATATTATTTGCACACTTTACTCTTTACTTCTTTGTTCTCCAACTGCTACACAACAGTTTCCCAAGGGATAAATAAGAAAGTTGCATCTGATCTGACTGTTAGTGACAATAAGTGGGGGAAGATCTACAATGATACATCATAATTTCTGTTAAACTATATTTTGTGTTAATAATCTGCAAAGTAACTAAAGCTGTCAGACAAAGGTATTTGAGTAAAAGGTTCAATATTACATTTAGAGATTGGTCGAGTTGAATCTTAAAGAGGCATGAAAAGGAAAGACTCAGGTCAAGTAAAAGTTCCTCAAATTTCTACTCGAGTAAATGTACTTAGTTACATTCCACCACTGCTCAGCACACAATCTGGAAGCAGGGGGGAACTGCCAGCCTAGCTTCATCAGAAGAGATACAAAAATGCAGTTTCCATTAACTCCATGTTGTTGGTGCGTGAAACCCCCACGGACTTAAACCAGGAGACCTCTTGTTTTGTTTGAGAAAACTGGTATGTCGTTTGATAAGAACGTCTTCCCTTCTGCTGCTCTGTGGAGAGTATTTTTGTTTCCTCTGAGCGTTGTGCTGGCAGCATTGAGAGTGTTTCAACACATGTTGTCCGTGGAGGGTGTGATGATCGCTGGGAAATCCATCCAGGAGGAAAGAAAATCTGCTGGACGGAACAACACTGATCAGGATGTTCCATGTTGGAGGAATGTAAAGAAGTGCAAATACTCAAGTACTGTACTTAAGTGCAAATTCAAGGTACTTGTACATTAGGTGTACATTACGCATTTCATTTCCTGCTACGCATTTCATTTCCTGCTACACCTCAGAGGGGAAATATTGTTCTTTTCAGATGACAGCTCAAAAATATGTCTCTCTCAGCTGATTGGACAAAGTCATAGAGCTGTCACTCTTTGTCACGTCAGCAGAGCGGTGTTTGTTTCCTCGTTTTCTGCCTCGATCCAACTGTTGGCGTCTCTGATCTCGGCTGAGTGAAGACAAACGGATAATTAACGTAGAATCAGTGACACGTCCTTTTAAATGAACCCCCCGCTTCTTTCCTCCAGCCCGGCACTCATCCACACTATTAAATCCTTTCCACTTCACGGTTTTAAACGCTTGCTGTCGCAATAGTAGAACAAACACTGACCCCATTGAAACTGCTTTAAGAAAGCATGAATCATCTCTTGGTCTGTTTGCACACAGCCTTTTGTTGTCCCTCACTTTGCACCCTAACTGTAGATGATGCTGAGAAACTAGCAAGAGGTTCCTACAGGTACGCTAGACTAAAAAAAAAAGAAAATTATTCAACTGAAAAATCCAGCCCAGTGTTGCCAACTGTTTTTCAATGAAAGTAGCTATAGAATTACCAGCTCCAAAAGTCGCTAAGTCTAGCAAGGGAGTTGTCAAAGCAGCAACACTGACAGCCCGTCCCTTCAGCCCTCCCTCCGAAAGCCACTCCCCCAAAATGATCATTCCGATCTTAAACAACCATGGCTAATGTTAGTACTCACAGCTGTTTAGCTAGCAGCTTGTGGAAAGCTCCTATGACGAGCGACAAGTGCACGGACAGAATACGCACGAGAGGTAGAGCGGCAGGTAGTCCGGCCAATCATTACATTTGAAATGATAGGAAGGGCTTATTACAGTCCTGGGACAGCCACGGATACCGCCGTTCTTTTCTCGTTTTCTGTCAGAGCATTTGATTCATTGATTGCCGTCAGGATGTAATTGGAAGAATTTCAACCAAAATATAGAATGTTGTTGATGTGTGTCGCTTTAAATGTTGCTGCTGCTTTTTAGAAAGGTTTTCCAGTGCACCCTAAGGAGGCCAGAAAGGAAGCATTGAAGCACCTATCCTTCACATTTAGGGAACTCGTCCAGCTCTTATCATGGCTACCACTTCCGGGTCATTTCACTCAGTTAGGAACCTTCCCTTTTCAAAAAATGACAATTTGTGTTTTGCACACTGGTTGCTTTAATCTTTTGATTCCCTGTAAAATCATATGCAAACACTTGTTTTATACAGATATATAGATTTTATTGTCCCCAAAATGGAACGTTGTTTGAATATACAATATTTACATACAAGAACATACATTCTAACTAAAATGGCTTCATTGTGACTCCATGCAAACCGTTTTGTAGAAACTATTGAAAATGAATGTTAAGAAATGCTGTGACCTCGGCAGAGAGAGGTCAGATAAAGAAAGTTGTGCCGAAGTTAAGGCGCGTCTGTCACACCGGATTTAGGTTGACTCTGTGGCTTTGGCGCCAGAAACGTCGCTGCTGCTCTGACTGACTTCCAGCCGACGGTCCGGCGCTCTCTGATCACTTGTGACTGCTACCCTTTGCGTGGTGACTTTAGACTCTGCCACGGCGTTTGGCCCCCTGCCCACCTCCTCCTCGGTCCCCCCCGGGGGGCCCCCTGTCAGCCCGACGCCGTGACTCCTCCACCGCCTGAAATTAATTTCCCTTCCTCGCTGACCCATAATTAAATCCTGGAACAGTCTGCGCTGATGAGCGGAGGCAGGAAAGAAAACAGGAGGAGGAATCCTCTTTTGGACTTTGTTGGCCACGAACTTGGAGAACACTTTGTCCTCGCGTCGCAGGAGCGCCGGATTTTCTGGGTGTTGAATCCGCAGTGGTGGCGCTGGAGACTGCAGGCCTTCGCTCTGCTGGCGGCCGACGCCTTCTGACAAGTCTGTTGGCCGACAAAGTGAGGTTCGGTCCGCGCTGCTTTGAAAAAGGCAGCTCAGTAATTATCAGGTACCCTTCCAGTGGAAGCTGAGAGATTCTGCAGAGCCACGAATAAAGTGAGAGATTAAAGCGGCACCGTCCACTGAAGCCTCTCCAGCGGCGCCGTGTTGGCAGCGGCATCAGAGCGGCGGGTACCTGCCAGCCTCGTGGCACCCGTTCAGCTCGGTGGCACCGGCCCACGAAGATCCAGAGCCCCCCCCCCACTTCCCCTCACACAGCCAGCGAGAGGCTGCGAGAGGAGGACGTCGTTATTAAGAGATTCACAGAGAATCACTGAATATATTCCTCCATCATTACTACCTCCACATGCAGAGCTGAAACACAATGAGATCACCAATAACAGTGTTTCACGTCATTAACACAAAGCTGAAGTATGATCAGAACCTGATTATTTGACCGCATCATCACCCACCTGTCTTGTATCCTGTGACATAGTAACCAGGGTCGTCTCTGGAGCTGCCAGTTTAATGAGTGATGCAACACAGAACCAATAAACACATAGTGCTGTGGCTCAGAGGTAGAGAGGGTCGTCTTCCAATCAGAAGATCGGCAGTTCGATCCCTCCAGTCTATGTTGATGTGTCCTTGTGCAAGACACATATTGCCCAAATCGCTCCCAAAGTCTGTGCCTTCAGTGCATGTGTGGGTGTGAATGTTAGTTAGAGTCCTGATGGGTGTGAATGGATGAATGATGACATGTAGTGTTAACATGCTTTGAGTGGTCGGAAGACTAGAAAAGAGCTATACAAGCCCCTCGAATGCAGACTGGCCAATCATAGCGTAGCCTGGGCCAGCTCTTCATGTTCTGGTCATGGCTAAATGTTGGGTAATAGTGATACCCGTTACCCGGAGATGTTGGAAGGACATATACATTTCTAATATGTTGATATGTAAAAACCTGTGGAGCTAGCATTATCAGAGTTTGTTAGCACCTCATTAACTCATGTAGCACTTCTATGCTACGCTAGCTACTGAAGGTATTTTGCTTTTTAATAAAGACTTACCCGGCTTTACAAGAACAGTGTTCCCTATTTGTCTTGTGTCTGGATCTCCAGGTGATGTGGTGGTTCACTTTTACACTGTGATCTATAGCTTTAGCTTCTATCTTTTTCTTTTTAACCTGTTTTTACTGCTGAATCAGCTTGACATCCTCCATATATCATGCCAATACATATTGTAGACCCTTCTGTCGGCTTCCTCTCTGAAATCGCTTTTCCATTTTTTTCAAAAGTTTGATAATCAGGGAGTGCAGTTAGTGACTGTGTGGGCTCCATGCTAACGTAGCTCTGACAGCCTGAATGAGTAGCAGCAGGGGACGGGGGGCTTAGCGATGGGTCAATTAGGGCTGCAGCTTCGGGGTCATCCCTATATGTTCTTAGGTGCTCCAAAGTTGTTGCTTGACCAAACAATGTTCTGGTTGATACAAAACAATAAAGTACATTGATTTCTTTTATACTGGCTGCAAGATATAGTACATGATGACACTTACTACAAAGTAGAGGTGAAACAGAGAGGCTATTTTGATAATCAATCTAGCAAAAATACTCGGAAAATTCCAAATATTCTCTGGTTTCCGTTTCTCCAAACATTATATTCTGCTTTACTCTGTTCTGTATCACAGTAAACTGAATATCTTTGGCTTTTGGACTGATGGTCAGACAAAACAAGACACTTGAAGACGTCTCTTTCGACTCATTGAAGACTTCGATTACATTTATTGACAACATTGATCAATACATGGAGTAAATAATCCGCCGACTAATCGATAATTAAAATAACTGTTAGTTGCATCCCTGATAGGTAGTACGTGCTGTTTAGAGCGGTCACCTTTTCAAAAAGTCAAGTTCAACAAAATTTAAACTAACATGTAACTTGTTTTGTTTACTAAAAGGTCAACAGGTCACGTAGTGAGTGGGAATGAGAGTGAAATTTGAAGAGCGCCCTCTGCTGGAAGACAAGGCTACTACTACAAACACTGATGCAGTTTACATCTGTAACTTTGTAATTTAGACAGGTCAATATAGCTACACTTTATACATGAAGACTGGTACAGAGACGACTGGTGTGTGTAGAGACAGACTGACGGTGTCCAAGTGTCTGTTGTAGTCGAGACCATTAGTCCCATTAAAGAGTCACACTGGGGACCAGTGAAGGTACAGAGTCACACTGGGAACCTGTCAGCTTTAATAGGTCACAATCACTGACTGACTGAGTGACACCCTCCTCCTTCAGTCCCCCCCCAGGAAAAGATGGAGTGATATTTGGAGGGGGGGGGGGTCACACACACACGCACACACACACACACACACACACACACACACACACACACACCTGCCTGAAGCCTGACCAGCAGTATCAGGTGAGGCCGGATTGAAGCAGGAATTAGACGACTGAATGGACGAGACAATGAGAGAAAGAAGGGGGATGTGGTGTGTGTGTGTGTGTGTGTGTGTGTGTGTGTGTGTGTGTGTGTGTGTGTGTGTGTGTGTGTGTGGGGGGGGGGGGGGGGGGGGGGGTGTCTGTATCACCTCCTGAGGAAGACGGGAGGAGGTTGGATGGGGGTCTGACCTTCCCCCAGCAGCAATGAGGAGGGCGGAGCTCATCCTCAGATTATGCAAATGAGGCGTCGCTTTGATGCAAAACAAGACGGACTGGCCGCTAATGTTTCGCCAGTCGTGAAAGGGCGAGACTCCCTGGGAGAAATACCAGAAGAGGGAGAGAGAGAGAGGGGAAGAGGGAGGGAAGGAGCAGGGGAGTCTGGGTAATGAGTGGGGCTTGGCGGGCGGCTCCCCCAGCGTTATACATTATCATATTTCCACGTAATTAGTTGGTTTTTCCACATGAAATGAGGAAGCGGCTCGACGACGCGTTCACTGCCGCGAGGACAGCCGGCCTCTCCTCGTCGTCCTCCTCCTGCTACCAAGCGATAACCTCTGACCTTTTCCTAGCACATCATCAACCCACCAACACACACACACAACCCCCGTCATTAACCTATCGAGGATGATGGAGTCCATTGATCTGATTAATATGTGTGTACGGGGGCCGTTAGTGAGAGACGGAGAGCTAACAGTGAGCTTCAGGGGCCTCCGAGGGGCCCTCGGCGGTCTGCTCTCCGTATCACAAGCACACGCAGAAGACACATGGCAGGATAACCTGGGCACACAACCAAACACACACATGATATCAAAGCGGTTTTGGGGCTTTGATAGCGTCCTGTAGCTTAAGGCCCTTGAGAGACCTGCTGAGACCCACTGAGACGCCAAAAACTCTGGGTCTAATATCCCTGCGGACCCTGAAGGCATCCTGCATCTCCACTGTGCAGGGCCGCAGTTAAAGTCGGCGCTCAGATTGGAGAATAAACACCAACATTCCTGTCCTTGAAGACTTAAACTTCTTAGTCATTTACAAAATGCTGCTAAAACAATCAAAAGTGCAGCTATGACAGAAAGTCAAAGACCTGACGTTACTTCCTGTAAATATTCCTGAAATATTGAATAAAACCTTTTGATACAAAAAAAAAAAGATAATAATTAAGAAACCCATGCAGTTTACTTGAGTCACTATATGTTCCAAGGCTGGATGAACAAATCTTTTGTACCAATTTTATTTGCAAGTTCAATTTGCACCGGGTCTGCATTGGTACGCACTGCTCCCCGGAAATATACATATACTCACACTCTGAAGCACAATACTGACCAACGCTCTCACAGGCCCAATCCTAATCTCCTCACTCACCGAGTCACAGATTTTGAGTGTTTAGAGCCGTCCCACTGTCAAATCATCGAGTGTTTGAGGCCTCTCTCACAGACATTTTGAGCCCTTTATGAACATTTATGCCTGCATTTCTGCAAACTTTGCTAAAGAGAATTACCCACAATTCATAGCAATGTGACGTTAAACACGGGGTTACCAGTGCAACATAAAAATCACATGAAAGCAGAGGAATACAAGCAGAGACTATATTACACAGCTGGTTTAACCATTTTATTTTGTTAAAAGCTGTTTTGACAGAAGAAGAAGAAGCAAAAACTGATTTTGTTGAAAGGACATTTAGAGATTTGATCAGTCTCAAATTTCAGACAAAAGTGAAATGTTTCAGAACTTTTAACTGCATAACAACTTTTTAAAAAGTTACAAGAATATAGGGACTCTGCTTTAATTAAAACTATCTGACCGGATATATCATTGAACCCATAATAAACTAATTACTTACTATGCTGACTAAAGTCTCAATCTTAAAATGTCATGCCAAGCATTTACTTTATTCATTTTGACCTGTTTGTGTCTCGTCTGGGCAGTGTCCCCCAATCACAACAAGCCACATCACACATGGTAACAGCTGCCTGGAAATGAAACAAAAACAGTGGGTCACTGTTTACGTCTCACAGAGATCATTAATACCACAATCATATGAAAAATGAAGACACGTGTTCTTCATAATAGATTCACTTCCAGGTGTCTGTACAGAACCCTTAGGGGGCCCAAATGTCCCAAGTTCAATGCATGTTGGTATCAACTAAATGATGGACCATTTGGAAAACGCTCAGGAGCCAAACTATTTGTATTCAAAAGCCTTCACCTTGTGTCGCCTCCTCGGAATGATTCCATCATCCGTCTCACGTCAATATCAGCCCAAACTCCTTCTGACGTGGCATCTCCGTGCTCTCCATCTGTCCCCGGGGGTCCCGCTGAAACCCTGCCATCATGCGTGTTTGGAGGCGGCATGAGCCCAGGCTAAACCCGACCTGGACGGACGGCTGGATGGATGGATGGGTGGACTGGAGGCTACAGGCTGGGCGAGGCGGAGCGACCGGGCTTGATGGCGTGCATCCCACGGAGCACGCTCAGTGAAGCAGCAGGCGAGCAGTAGCTTCCGATTAGCCCGTCGAGGCTGGAGAGGAGTTGGCTGCAGTCCGGACTTCATGCATCATCAGCCAGAGTCCTGAGTGTGTGTGTGTGTGTGTGTGTGTGTTTTCTATCTTTGGAGCTGGACTAAAGTCCACAGTGTTTCTGCTCTCATGTGTAACTTCTGTGGTTAACCTCTGATCTGATTTGATGCATTTTGATTGATCCTATGTTGACTGAATGTTAGATCAATGGCTGTGGTTGTCAGAAGGAAGCCCTAAGCCTCAGCTGATGCTTAATCAGAATATCTGCATGGATATTAAGGAGACTTAAGAAAACCAAAAGCATTCGTGGTTTCAGCAAATGTTTCCGCAAAGGAAGACGTTGTTTTATAATGACAACGAGGCGATATCGAGGCGTAGAGAGGAGGTCTGGGGTGGGGGGGGGGTACCCGAATCATGACCAAGTGGTGTCCGACATATTTTAGCCAAACCACAATCGTTCCTGAATTATTGGGTTGTGTGTAGACTTCAGGTTTATTAGGTTGTCATGTGTGTTAGTTTGTCTTTAAATTCTTTCTAGTTGTATATACCTTTTATAATACTAATAATTATTATTATCATTACTCTTCTGGGGATCAATAATGGCTCATCTTATCTTATGTTATCTTATCTTAAAAACAAGAAATTCCCCTTTGTGTCTTGGCAAGAGCCATAATGAACAAAGTAAGAGATACAAAAAAACATTAACATGAAATCTATATTTATAGTAAAAAACATGTGAACAAGAGCTACACAGTGTTTAAAACGAAGAGGATGTGCAAACTAGTGACTTCAGTATGTGCTGTCAGTCACAGTATGAAGTGGGACAATTAGAGGACTGACTGACAGCTGCTTATATAGACTAGCATGGTATTATTATTATTAGGAGACTGTCCTTATAAGAAACATGACAACTTTTGTTGTTTTATCAAATGCAGAGGAACTTCCTGTTTGTCTGACAGAAGTAGTGTCTGGTCTGGGTCTGTGTTGTTTTAGTTTTTGGATGATTCATTGACTGGAAGAGATTAGGTGGATGGAAACTGTTACCATGACAAATAATTCACACACTTGCTAATTATTCTTAGGCCCCATTCACACCTTCCTTATTTGGTTTGATCTGTACCAAAATGACAGTGGTGAAACCTCCTCTGGACGCGGTCCAGACCAAACGGCTGAACCTTGGCGGTCTCAAACTGAACCATGGTCCGGGTTCGGTTCTAGCATGGACACATTTTTTGGATGGTTCAGATTTTTGGATCAGATACAGGAAGTTCTGGCAGGCTGTCTATAAAACAGGAACAAAGGTAAAAACAACAAAAGGAAATAGCACACCAAGGAGGAGACCAAATGTTTTCAACACTTTTCAATCATTTAGCGAGAGAGCTGGAGCGGTTGTTCTGTTGTAGGTTTGGTTGGATTTGGTGGTTTTGGTTGGAGGGAGCAGCTGCTGCAGCAGCCTGATGAGAGAAGAGGAGCTGGTCAACGGGGACAAACATCCACACACACACACACACACACACACACACACACACACACTGCATCACTGCGTCGCCAACCCGAGTGACAATGCTGGCTTCATCTGTCTGTTAAAGTGACGCTTTTTGTCAGGAGAGGAAATAAGTGGAGCTTTAAATGACCATCTTGAGCGCCTCCTCTTATCTGACAATTTTCATCAGTTTCATCACGTTTTAGAAGATTCTTCTGCCTGTTTTATGAACATCATTTTAACTTAAAAATGGTCTCTTTCCCAGCGTTTTTATTCTGATATTATTTTCGTTGTGCATAAGAGGTCATAACTACAGTGATCTTAGTGAGATAAAACAAAAACCGTATATGATCTCTCACTGTATGCAACCTTTATATTAACATAATATTAGATTCACACTTGAGTTATGTTTAAAAAATATGAAGAAAAGTAAAAAAATGTTAGAACTGCTGTTCGGACTTCAATGTAAAAGTGCATGTTCGAACTTCTCATGTCTGATTAAGACCATGTCTCGACCGCAACCCGACAAAGGTTGGACCTGTAACATTTCTGAAACACTTTTAATGATTAAAAAAAAGACTGCAGCATCACACGGTTAAAGGTGCAATGCGTCCGATCTCGCCAGAATTTTAGTTTCAAACATTCAGAAAATGAACTATCATTATTTACAGAATGTGAAGAAGTCGCTCTGTCAAAGACCTCCATGATTTCGAGCTAACTAACTGAAGGTCCGTCACCCACTCTCCTCCCCGTCGAAGCATAAACTCTGTTCTTGGGTGTGAAACGCTTTAGTGTGGATGTGAGGCCAAACTGGAGAAGAGAAGATTTGTTTCCAGATTCAGCCAGCTGAGTGTGGACATGTCCTCAGAGTGAAGGAGGAGGAGGAGGAGGAGATGAAGGAGGAGGATGTTGGCTGGTGGAGGAGCAGGATGGGGCTGCATGGCGGGGCTCCAGTCCGCTGGCCCGAGCCCAGTTGGTGCTTAATCACAGCGAGCGGGCCTCCGCCTTTCACAGCCAGCTGACATCAGGGCTATGTGTGTGTGTGTGTGTGTGTGTGTGTGTGTGTTGGGGGGGGGGGGGGGGGGGGGGAGTTGGGGCTTCCCTTTCCCCCTCCCATCACCCCCTCACCTCCCGTCCAGCATGTAGGTGTGTAATCTGCAGCCAGAGAGAGTGGTGGTGGTGGGGGTGGGGGTCGGTGGTTTGAGTGTGACCTGCCAGCGCTACGAGTGTATGCAGACGGCGGTGGCGAGGCGAGCCAAGGCCGGAGCCGAGCTGCCAAACGGAGCCGGGTGACCCGTCCGTCCACCGCTTCTCCCCAGACACTCTGCAGCCGCTAACAGCAGCGCCGTGCCAGCATGTGTGTGTGTGTGTGTGTGTGTGTGTGTGTGTGTGTGTGTGTGTGTGTGTGTGCGCTCAAACAGGATCTTTAAGGTGTGAAAACATCGCATGATGACAGTTTGGCCGGTAAAACACAGCAGCTGCTCAGCGACACATTTACATCCCCAGTGATTCTGTGGTTCTGTCTCGTTATTGTTAATTCACCAGCGTGGGTTCATGTTGAAGAGCAAACATTATTTACTCCATTTATGTGTATTTAAATATATATATGTATAAATACACATAAATAAATACTATATATATATATATAGTATTTATTTATATGTATAAATACACATAAATAAATACTATATATATATATATATATATATATATATATATATAGTATTTATTTATATGTATAAATACACATAAATAAATACTATATATATATATATATATATATATATATATATATATATATATATATATATAGGGACAAAAAACAATCCGTTTGCAGGGCTGAAATATTGGACATTGAATATTGGACACAAACACCACCACAACTTTTTTCATCAGCTTTTCGGAAAAGCTGAACAATATTATTGGACACATGGTTGTGTACTCCTCCATGTAGCACTTGCCTTATTTTAATAAACTACATAGAGCAAGGATTATTTTGTCAATAACAGGCGGGGCCTCCTCAAAAACGCCCTTTGGCAAAGCGAGTCGGGCCAATCAGCTGATGAGCCTGTGGAGCAACCAGGCGATCAAATGTAAATAACGTGGGGAAATGGATTCAATGTAGACATGGAGCTCTTGCTGTTGAATAAAAATGAGAAAAATTATATAGTTTATCGTAATTAAAAATCGTACATATCAGTGTCCGTTCCTACCACATCTACAGGCATCATAACAGGAAGGCAGTGGTAAAGTAGTGACATCCGCCTCTTGCTCGATTTGATAGGCTGTGTGACATTGATGAGTGGTGAAAAGTTGAGAATATTTCAATTTTGAAAAAAAACGCTAAAAAAACACAGCGGTCGGCGTGAGAATTAATGAAGCGCCAGTTAGCTTTTAGCTAGCAAGAAACACGCACAGCGACTGTTTTTGTGTAAAGTGCTTGCGCGTTTATTCAGCTCTTTCTTATAACTTCCCCTGGTTCCCTTTTATTTTTTTTCCTCTTTTTGGTCAATTTTCGACATTTTCAATTTTAACTTGTGCATTTGCCTCTTTTTGCCACTCATACCTTTCCATTGGATTGGTATGCAATCGTGCTGCCTCTAAAATTGAAATCAGAACATGCCTCGACAGCCATGGAAGATGTTGTTTAATGCAAAAACCAAATGGACATGTTTTTGTCCATTACTGTGAGATATACTCATTTGTCTTACGTATCTGAACAGAACACCTCGGTAACATGTTTGAGTGTTTCACACTGATTAGACTAAAACAGCAGAGAAACTCAGATGGTTGAAAACCGCTCAAAACTGTGAAACAGACGACCCAAAATCAGAAATCGTCCAACAGCCAAATATCATTGACTGTTCTGACAATAAATCAGATGTTATGAACCTTTAAGCATACGTCAAATGACTATAAAACGATTCAACTCAGGGGTTGAATTGGGCTTAAAATGCTCAGTTTAACACATTCAAGCAAAAGAGTTGTAACAAAGTGACTAACTAGTGACTAACCCCACTGACTCCACAGAGACAGCAGATTACAGAGAGAGGTTTGGTGCTGGTTTCTCTAAGTGCGCCACCGTACAAGCCGTGTGTCTGATCTTAATGAGTGCTAACATAATTACTGTGGTGTGCCGGTCGCCCCGAGGCGCCGTGCAGCCGAACAAACCTCTGAATGTCAAACAAGACGCGGCGGCGGAGCCGTGATTGCGTTTGTAATCGGAAGCCGCGGCGCATACGGAGGTCGAACACGAGCGCGACGGGATTAGAGCGCAGGAAGCCCCCTACTCAGTATGCGGCGCTGTCCGCTGCAGCGCACCGCATCACAGCAGAGGTTAAGGGAAAACATGATCAGGATGTTTTCAGGTCATATTCAAATCGCTCAGCGTTTTATTGTGAGGAGAGGCGTGCAGTTACATAAAGGAACATGCTGGGAACCTTTTTTAATAAATAATAGAAAAATGTATTTACTCTTGCAATTACTCTTTAATATAAGTAGATATGTGTTGTTTTTGAGAACAAATGAAAATGACCGTCCTAAAAGAAAAAAATTGTGATAAAAACAACAAATTGAATGATGGTGCCAACAAATCAGAAAAAAAGATGAAATGCCATAAACTAGAGTTAGACAACAACATTATAAAATGATTGAATACAGAAAGTATAGCATAACTCTCAGATATCGATTTCCTTCACCCGGCTCTCAACATGGTGACGGCTGAGTCGGCGGCTATCAGCTAACGCTGCTAACGGCGCTAACAGTGCAAACAACAGCAACAGTGCTGACAGTGGTAACAGTGTTGACCTGGGAGTAATGTCTGCTCAGGTAGCAGAGCATAGCTAATACTTGTTTGCTGCTACGTTAGTGCTCTGAAACCCGTACATAGGACCTTTAAAGCTGGGAAAGACAGCTTTTTTTGGGGGTGTTATTGGGAAAAACTTTTATGATAGACTTTCAGCATATTTCACTTCTGTTTTCACGCTTCAGCACAGCTAGACTGTGACGGGAGTCTCTGGCCAATCACAGGACATTTCAGAGAGAGTTATATTGGCTGTTCTACAAATGCAGATGTGTGCACACGGTGAAAGATTGATTTATTATGCAGAAAATACTGCAGAAAAAGTTGCTATTTCAGCATTGGCAGCAACTGCCTAGACTGCAAAGCAACCCCCAAAAATAAGGACCAACAGATGTTTTTAGGAAATACATTTTACTACAGTTTTTACACATCAGTAAACTCTGTGGGGTATGTGTGTGTGTGTGTCTTTTTTAAGTTAGACATTAACATTATTAGAGGTGTATGATATAATATCAATGGATTTTGGTTTGATGTGTGAAACTTTTTGATGGTTACCTCAACTTCAATCAGCACAGACTCTTGCTCTAATCCTGCTCTCTGCTAATTCGAAATATTGCCAAATTCAAACCTATGCTTTCCAAAAACATAGATGAAAAACTCATCCATACCCTCATTTCCTCCTACCTAGACTTCTGTAATTCATCATTTACTTGGCTAAAAGATGCAGCAGTTGCCCGGCTACAGTTGGTGCAGGTTGCAGCAGCAGGACTCCTCACAAACACTCAACGTTTAGGGAACACATCCCTACAGTCCTGGCCGAGTTACACTGGCTCTCCATTCGTTACAGAATTCACTTTGAGATTCTATTGGTCACTAGATGTGCAGTTTCCCTAACGATGATGCCATGTTGTAGTCAAACAGCAGGTGGAGCGTTTAGAAGCAGCAGTGATGTGATGTTAGCCATCAAGCGGAATATATCGTTCACTAATAAACCTGAGTTCCATTGCTTTGTATTTACACGTGTGTGTGTGTGTGTGTGTGTGTGTGTGTGTGTGTGTGTGTGTGAATGAAGCAGCAGAAGGAGGAAGGAGGTTAAAAAGAAAAAAGAAAGAGGAGATCACAGGAAGGAAAAAAAAAAAACTTTGATGTGTACATATGCAAATGAGTTTGGAAATGTCAAATTAGCATAGATTTGGGTTGACCCGAGCGGGCGGCCTCCCTCGCAGCTACAGGCAGCCGGGACGCCTGACAGCTCGGCCCGCGTCCAGACGGCCTGCTTTACATATTAGAGTGGCCTCCCATCACCGCGGGTTACCACCAGCATCCCGTCACCACGGAGACTGATGGAGACTGACAGGGCGGACGGCCTGACTGACGGACAGAGAGGGTGGATGGATGGATGGAGAACAGAGAGCGAGAGAGGGAGAGAGAGAGAGACGGGGGGGGGGGGATTAGCTCTGGGCCTCGCTCGCCCACAGAGGAAAATATAAAAACACTTGATTATGTTAATGCAGTTGTTAATTTAATCAATTACTGGTGGACTGTTCATCAGAAACACAGCATCTCCATGACCCCGAGCTGAATTCTCTAGAAATATATTTTGAAAAAATAACAAGAGGAAGGCATCTCGCTGTACTAGAAACTTGATTTTTGAAACAGATTAAAAAGTAATAACTTGTTACACTTACACAAGCATTAGCCTGTAAGGGTTTATGAACGCTAATCTTCTGGAAAAGCAACAGGAATACTAATCTATTCATCTCGTCTCGGAGCTGCAAAAACGCATTCATAAATTCAAGGTACTGGAATCATTCTTTAGTGTCTGTCGTTTTTTCAAACTTAGAGAACAAGAAAGTAAAACTCAGATTTTCTGTATAAACCGGAGCTTTTCTGCAGCTGCTCCTGTTGTCTGGAAGCTAAAATGACGTATTTGGTTTCTCTGCAAATCCAAATATGATTCCAGTTTGGTCTTACTTATTTTTCATGGTTTTAGTCAACTCTAAGATTATTTTAAAGTGTTAAGTCTTTATGATATTTTATTGATGATAAATTCCTGTTCCGTTCTGATTTGTGGCATGTTTTTTTCTTCTTCTGTTGCATGTTTTATCTAACTCTTGTTCACTAACACTATTAAATAAAATAAATATTTGTACATTGTTTATGTATGATTCATGTGTGCTAAGATGATCAGATCCCCTGGCTGTGTTTGTTGTTACATGTTCATTGAGTAAAAAAAAAAAAAAAAAAAAGTTTCACGTTATGAAAAATTCAGGTCTTGCATCAAACCACAAAGGGACAACACTATCCGTACCTGTGTGTACAGGATACTGTACGGGTGTGTGTGTATGTGTGTGTGTGTGTGTGTGTGTGTGTTGCCCTGCAGCATTATGAGCAGAGCTCCTCCTGCTGGTGAAGCCTCAGATGACAGCAAGGACACACACACACACACACACACAGCAGTAAGACCTCATCACACATGCATGCTGCATGTGTGATGATGCCAGAGCTCTCCTGTTTCATTCGAGAGTCAAATTTAATAGAAGATCCGTTTACAGTCCGATTTATCGCAGCGGGTCGTAACCAGCAGTTGGTCCTGGTTTCATGTGTTTCATTTAGGTCACTAATCAGCCCCGAGGCGCTGGATCAACTGGATCCTGCAGAAACCTGCTGGACTGATGTGAAATCAGTTTAGAACAGCTTCCATGTGAATGCGGAGGAGGTCACGAGACGCTGGTCTGAGATCAGCTCGCAGTCCGACAACAACATGTGACATGTTTGATGAGTCCGCGCTGCTGCAGGCCTGAAAAAAACACACACACACACACACACACACACACAGACACACAAATCTCCATTCATACATGGAATTAGAATACTAATTCTAGTTTGTAATAAGCTGGAGAGGATTGCAGTGGACACGTTTGTGCCTCTATATATACATATATATATATACATATATATATATATATATATATATATATATATATATATATATATATATATATATATATATATATATATATATACATATATATATATATATACACAGTATATATAATAAAAAGAGAAATCCCTTATCAATAATGTTAACACAAGAATGCAAACTTAAAAGATTGACAAACTTTACACAGCAGAATATACACAAATTCACACAGAAATCATTTACATGGATGTCTTATTGTGGGTTTAAATAAATAAAAGAAAAAGGTGACAATCACAACTGTCATCTGTGTGACAGCAACAATAACACAATAACACATCAGAGGTGTATTGTCCTCTCTACTGGGTGTCCCATTAGTAAAGTCTTTGTATTGCATGAGAGCTAATGTAACTGTAACCGTAAGTACAAGATGGTCAAATGGAGGTATTACAAAAGGACTAATGTCTTAAATCCAAGCTACGGTTGCTGCATGTTTGTCCCCGGTGAAGAGGCCATCGTTCTCCCCCCCCCCCCCCCCCTCAGCTTGATGAACTGAGCCGTTTGCCACCGACGAGCTCCCCTCCTGGGTCTGGCTCCCGGAGGGTGCCCCCGGTTTCCCTGGTCCGGGCGAGGTGGCTGAAGACCGTTGGGCTGCTTCTCATCAGGGTTATTTTGAACCGGGAGACCTTACAACATAGCTCCCAGGATCACTGAGCCACTCCACCACGTTGAACATGTGAGGCACATGTACAGTATGCAAGTGTACAGACCAAGAGGAACACTGCAGCTTCCAACTACACTAACGGACTGTAAAGTCCAAAAAAAGACAATCAATGAGAAAACGGTACACTTCTGAAAATAAATCAAAACGATGGATCGAGGGTATCAAGCAGCGTCCAGGTGTCGCAAAACAGCGAGAGCCTTCTCCTCACTAAGAACCGTGGAGAGACGGAGCAGAGGAGGCTGGAATACTGTCAGAATACTATGTTTTAGGACATAGTAGCTGTTTTTCTGGCATATTAATAGAATGGAGGTATGGTTATTGGAACACACATACACGTCACTAAACCACTGAACTGATCAGTGTTTAGGAAAAGAATGCAACACAAATGAGCTTTTATTTTGGTGGTTTGGGAGTTGACCAACAGCAAAATCCTGCGTTTACATTGATGCATGAGTCATGATATTTCAATGATATAATATATATAATAGTAGAACAGAAATACTTGTTATACTTTAACAACATTTTACTGATGATGCTTTTAGAAAGGTGACATTTTCAATGCAGGACTTTTAAGTCAGTAAAGAATCTTAATGCTTCCTCACCATTGCTTCCTGGAGAGTAAAAGCTGTTGCCAGTATAACCAACTTTTGACCAACTCTGGTGCATATACAGCAGTTTCCATGACTACACATTGTCCCTGTTAAATAAACAAAAAAAGTGAGATAGAAACATGTTTAATTAATACAGTAAGGTGCACTCCGGGGTCGCGGTCATGAGGTCGTGATGTCATGACGCAGGGTGACCGGTCTCCATAACTGTGAATGGATGAATGAGTTTCTCGTCAGCGACTTGTGTTTACAGCTCCTGATTGGTCGTTCATACGGCAGCGTGAACTCTAAACAGACCACAGGAGAAGACCTTTATTCAAAACCCACGCAAACTCAGCTGTTTACTTTACTGTTTGATTTAATCAAACACGACCAGAAGTATGAGGACACCCACAACATTTCAGCCGTTTGAGACGGTTGTTCAGTCAAGTTCTTCCACACCAAAGTGTGAAAAAAACCCCCCACTGCTGGGCCTGTTTCCCACAAATAGATGATGGTAAAATCTATTTTGTAAACCCTCTTTAGATTAGAGCACCATAATTTAAGATGCTCATTTAAATGAATAAATAGGAACTTTTAACTGGTTATGAAACAGTCAATTTAACACTGAAGCCTTTATATGACCTACATAAGTAAGGGTGACCTAAGTGGAGAGCAGGGCCGCCTTTCAATCAGAGGGTCGGCGGTATGATCCCCGGCTCCTGCTCTGCTAGTCTCATGTCAATGTGTCCTTGAGCAAGACACTTAACCCCAAAAATTGCTCCCGTAGCTGCGTCTACGGTGTGTAGATAGATACTGAATTGTAAGTCGCTTTGGATAAAAGCGTCTGCTAAATGACTGTAATGTAATGTAATGTGATGTAATGTAATAATCTAATGTAAGTAAACGTAGACGGACTCCGTTCGGTGTGAAGAGCTCCGCGCCCGCAGCAGCGCCTCCTCCATCCGCCAGGAGCAGAGCTTCTCCCCGCTGCTCCACCGGTCCCGGCTGGGAGACAACACCGACATCACGCTGCTGGAGGGAAGCGAGGCAAGCGAGAACCAGAACCAGGACTGAACAGAGCAGACTGTCAGACCTCTGCTGCAGTAAAATCAGAGGTTTTCTTAAGGGACTCTGGTGCTCGGCAACACTAGCAAAACACCGCCAAAATCAACAACATTTAATTTCTTGATAGTGACTTTAAATAAGACAGTAAGAAATAAAGCTAAACTTCCATACAGACACACAGTTGTCATTTTCCATATGTTCTCACATCTTTCTATTTACATTGCCTGAACATAGACTGTGTATAAGAAGTGGACGTAGTCATCGTGGCGTCACTCATTGGTTTGTGGACTGATATTTTGAATAAATCAAGTGAGAAGTAGAGTCGTTTTCTCATAGACTTCTATACAAACAAAATAAACAGATTTTGCTGTGATTTAACTGCAATAAACGGACAAATAGGGATGCCAAAATAACTACGTATTCATGTTTTGTTAGTTATCTCCGCAAGACGACAAGCAAATACCTTTTAAAATACTTGTCTCAATGGAGCTCGGGTCGATCGTTGCTATTCAATGCTAACATTGTAGCAGCTCCATCAACACTCAAAATAACGCCATCTCAGCGTAAATACGGCAGCGTCTTTTTCATTGTTTGTACCATATGGTTTACACACACACATGTATACACATAGTTTGGTCCGGTCGCTAATATGAGGTATTCATATTAGTGAACGCGGCGTAAAAAGCTTGTAGAAAACACACAAACTTAAAAGAACCCTGTTGCTTTAAATTGTATCTTCACCGGAACCAGAGACGGTTTCGTAACACTGGAGTGTGTCCGCGTTCCCACAGAGGAGCAGCGGCAGGTACCATGTTTGTGTGAGGATCTCAAACCTGCAGAGTGTTGCGGTGATGCAAGGGGAGCTGACTGTTCTCACCTGAGGCCTCTCAGAGAACCAACACATCTATTATACATACATGAAGGGAGGGGGGAGGGAGGTGTGTGTGGGGAGGGGGGTCCAGATGCTGCCAGGGAGCCTGGTTGCTGTTCTCAGTTGAATGGGCAACTCAGCTTAAATGGCCCCAAACACCTTTCATTTATTCATTCACCATTTTTTATTGATCTGCTGGTGAGGCGGATGGCATGCAAAAAACGCTACACACACACACACACACACACACACACACAAATGAGGAACATATGGACACGTATGGTCAAATGTGTTCAAACATCATTGAACAGAATTCTATTGCTCGTATATTTTAATGCGCAATAGTAAACTCCCATGACGTAAGCAAAATGACGTCATTATTTTTCCTATTTCTCCATAATCTAGTTGATAATAGATGAAGGAAAATCATCCCTTATAATATATTTAGTAAAAATCTGTTATAGAGTTCAATTCTGCAAGAGTTTAGCATGTTATCACATACACTGAGATAAAAAAGAGCATATATTCTTTCTCTGTACAATCAAAGATTCAATAAGACAATGTGTTTTGACAGCAAGAGCTACAAAACGGACAGATTTTTCAAATTTGTTTCCATCATCGTGGACATGGTTAAATGCACACACACACACACACACACACACACACACACACACACAGTATATATACCCAGTGCCAAATGCCAGTGGCTCACAGCTGCCATCCAGACAGCTGAAATCCATTTTGTTGGTGGTATTTTTTCTTTCTTTCTATCATTCACAAATGGAAACCAACTGGGAGATCGGGCCGGCGTGTGTGTGTGTGTGTGTGTGTGTGTGTGTGTGTGTGGATGCACACACAGCATCCCCTTTCTCTAGGCCGAGGGTCAGCCATCTTCCCAGCACCTCCCATTCACTCAAACCTGCTGGAGAACATCAGCAGTGACTGGGAGCTGTCTGCAGTATCAAAAAAGAAAGACAGTGTGCTATCTGCTTTCATCTCGCCGTCACTGTCCTCCCATAACAGACACATCAGTCACTCACATTGTTCATGTCTGACTCAGACAGCGAGAGTGCGACACTTCAGCCCAGCCGTGACTCTGACCTCTGACAACAGACTCTCCGAGGACGGCAGGGGACAAAGTCTGATACCTCACTTTTCTACAAAGGGATTTTAATGTGGCCGGCGACAGCTAATGACTTTCAGCAGAGAACAAAAATGTGAAAAGTCATCTTTAAAGTAGCTGGGGACAGTTGGGTTTAATGACGGGTTCCCGACTCCCAACATCAAAGTTGGGAGTCTAAATGAGACACAAATGGATGCATTAGACTCACACGCGAAACACAAAAGTGTAGAAGACCTTCTGAGTCTGTGTGTTGAGTGCAAAGCTGGAGTGAGGTCGTGGTTAGCCTAGCTTAGCATGAAGACTGGAGACAGGGGGAAACGACAGCGAGCTCCGTAAAACAGAGTGGAACTGTTTCGCGACGCACCACAGTGTATCCATCCACCCGGTACTTCTCCCCAGTGCCAGATTAGGTCAAAGAGCTCATGTTTTGATCCCTGTACAGATGATGGTACCAAACCTGGCAACCTCACTTTGATGACAAGACTTTGTGAAGCTGCACACAAAACTCAAATGTCTCTCTGTGCTTTGGGCTCGGCTCTAGGGATCAGTTGGTCCAGACTAAAGTATCTAAAAGAAATGGTGGATAAAAATGAGGTTCACACATTCATGTTTCCTTCAGGATGAATTGTGATGATGGTGGTAAACCTTTTTTTAAGCTAGTGCCATCATAAGTTCAACATTTGAATGTGTCCAATACTTTGGTTCAACACCTGCAGAACTAATGGCATTCCCATCAGCTGCAGCTGTACTTTGCTTTTACTGCTAATTAGCTAATGTTAGCATGCTAACGTGCAAAGCTAAGATAGTGAACAGCCTCACAGACAAGCTAACTTGGCTGTAGAGTCAACAGAGTTTATTGATCATCGGCAAAGGTGTATTCTATCCATCAGACATCAACCACATATCTGTCTAACCTCTGAAATACCCTTAAACCCTCCTCCTCCTGCTGTTTCATGTCAACTGGCTGAGGCTTCCTTCCCCTTCACTGCTCCCAGTGCCTCTGTCTGTATGGCTCCTCTACTGTGTGTCCGTCAGCAGGGAGGCAAGCCGTCCCTCCAGAGTGATGGAAAAACCAGCAAGAGGGAGCGAGCTGCAAAGTGGGTAAAATTCACAGCGTGTTGATGTTATCAATAAAAACTACAAACACATGGACGGAATATTTGTGGATGGAATATTTGACCATTTTATAACCCTTGAAAACTAAAATGCCCAAAATAAACTCAAAAGCACTGTTGAGAAGCTTCTAGAGATTTTCCGTACAGTTATGTGTTTCCCAGTAATGTCAGTTAACGTTTACAGTTTTTCATATTTATGGGCTGAAGTTATCTATGATCTCACAAAATTAGACAAAAACGAAATAGCTGGAATAAACAACAAAAACACGCAGGCTAGCACGCCGCCATTTATAAAATGTCAAGCTAACGTTAATGTAACATTATAATGCTGTAAAGTTTTCGCTACTTTCCGTCCATGCTAATGCTACTTTGGTCTGTGGGTATCTCTCACATTTATCAGCTGTTTGTAGTAACGAGAGAAGGATTCATGTCAGCTTACAACCAACTAAACTTCTCTCCAGATGTTTTAGCTGCTCATCTCAAGTTCAACGCTGACCAGCATATTAGTATTCATCCTGAATAACGGGTCGTTATATGACATAATAACATATATAATATCTGGTTTTAGACGTAACCACTGATGCCAGTAGACAAACTGGAGCTGACTGGGAGAGATGGTTCAAATACAATCTGGAGGTGTATTTAAGTCCGAAGATGTAGAGTCAAAGAAATCAATACCAGTTTGTCCAGCTGTAACAATGATGTCACCACTTTATTATAATCGGAAAAAAATCATACGAGCTGGACCGAAGCATCTGCTGTCCACAGCCAGGAGGAGGAAATGCTGGCCAAGGCGAATACAAACGCTTGGCCACCATCATCATCATCATTACTAATCCTTCAATAATTCATGCTCATACTGACGCGACCGAATCCCTCTCAAACGCGAGGCGTTCCGCTGCCAACAAAACCCGACGCCGCTCACCACGAGTCCAGGCCTGATTGAGTTTTGGCTGCGGCTGCGTTTGGGAAGATCCTCTTTTGGGAACGCCGCCCAACATGTTTCTCGTCCCATCAATGGAAACATTTGGAAGCATGACCAAAGGCGTTGTCCCGGTCCAAGTCGCTCCCAGCAGGGGGGCCACGGGGGCCCCTCAGGAGCCTCTGTAGCATCTCTGCTGCTACTGTGAGAACACAAACCACACAGGATGTCGGCGATGAGAGAAAAATAAGAGGACATACGGTGAATCTCACTTTTTAGTGTAGTCCTTATCAATGCAAAGGTAAAATATTGTGTTTTCACCAACAAATGTTTTAGTTGTCTTCTGTAATTTTCACGAGTGCTGATCAGCTAGGATTTTCTCTTAGTGTGGATTGGGACAAAATACATTAACTCATGTACTGCTTAAGTACAAATTCAAGGTACTTTACTTGAGTATCTTTACACATTGCAGTGTTTCATCCCCCTTCCTGTCCAGTTGATGTTGAATATTTGTGATAAACTGAAGGATGAAGTTTTCCTTTGTGTTGAGAAAATCCTCTTACTTCTTAAGCTAAATAAACTATTTAAAAAGCCTCTTGGATCAGCTAGAAAATGCATCATATACAAACATATGAGGATCTTATAGAATATGATGCAGTGATGTAGAAGATTAAATTAACCAACAGGATATAAAGGAGTTAAAAACATCTGCAGCAGTAAAATGCAACATACACATTAATGCAGCAGTAATATTAATCCAGATCCTTTATATTAGTAAAACACTGACATGAACATTTGCACAATGAGTCCATTTACTTTAAGTACATTTACCTGAGAATAATTACATACTTTTATTTAGGTTTTGAAAGCAGGACTTTGACTTGTTGTGGAGTTTTTTCACAATGTGTTATTAGTACTTTAACTGTATTTAACAATCTCCACCACTGTGTGTGTGTGTGTGTGGCTCACTGTTACCAGGAGGAGGAGGGACGCTCTCAGCCCCTAATAGAGCTGACTGTGCTCGTTTGACAGCGCTCGTTAATTATCTCATTTAAACACTTATTACCCAGCAGCTGTCAACTTATATGAGCAACAGGGGGCAGAGAGAACAAAGACTGTGCTGCTCTGGATCTCTGAGAGCCACACAAGATCGCCTCGAAACCCAGAGGCTGTCAGACGAGTTCACATCTGAGCCAAAGAAAAACTGCAGTGTGTGGTGGAGGCGAAAAATAAAACGCAAATGTGAAGGTTCATTGATATAACTTGGATACCATGGCATGTGGCCCTGAGGTTTGAGGAAACCTCAATTTGGATCATTTTTGCAAGAAGAGTCCATTTAAATGACAAACTGGTGTTTAGTGGTGAAAGTATTCATACCGTTTACTTAAGTAAAAAAACATAAAAAAATGTTTTCAATAAAATGAGAAATAAACTAGACAAAAACTAAAAAATGTCACAAAAACTAACAATGATTTTAGTTTTTAGACTAAATCAGGAAGGGTGTGACATCACGTTTTGCCACCAAAACACAGTGTGACTGGTTTCTGCTATTACTGTAGCTCAGAATTACACTTGTTGTTTATGTTCATTATCATTTCTTGTTAATTTTATAGAAAAATCATATAAAAATGAAAGCCGCAAGGAGCGATGAGGGGGCCCTCGCTCCTTCCCAAGAGCCAGTGGTACTGGCGGCACGCTGATCGACGCGGCAAGGAACAGTGAAACAGGAACTCTGCTGAGTGCAATGATGGCTCCCTCAAGTGTCTACAACAAACTGTTCATGGGTTATGATAGGGGTGGGGCTATGAATAGGGTCCGGTTTGCATTCAGGCGGCAACCTCTAATTCTGAAGCCAATTCCGAAGTGTCTTAAAACTTGCATTCTCTCTACTGACCAACAGGGGGCGACTCAGGGGGCGAAAATAAGTCTGATTGTATAGAAGTCTATGAGAAAATTACCCAACTTCTCACTTGATTTATTACCTCAGTAAACATTGCGAACACACAGGACACCGCAACCAGAGCAGTATACGGCATCTCCGCGTCACTTCTCCGCACTCCAAATACGGTAACTTCCGTTCATCGGACGCAAAAAAGCCAAGATGGCGACGGCGAAATCGCCAAACTCGAGGTTTCAAAGCGGCAGTCCACAAACCAATGGGTAGCGTCACGATGACTACGTTCACTTCTTCTATACAGTCTAAGGTTGCAGGGCTCTGGTTTGGCTCGTCTCCATGACATGACATGGGAAGCACTCAAGCAATCTGAGATCACATGGTTATAGGAGTTAGACAAAATGGTGTCCCTACTGGGACATGGACAATGGATGGTGCACAGCTAGAGAAAACAAGGAAGAAAACACTGAGGTTCCGTGGAAGACAATACTGGAAGGCGTGGAATTCTCTTCAACTCCCGGCGAGGTTGAACCTCCAATGCATTTTTGCCTCAAATCAAATCAGGCGTTAACTAAAGAACAGCGAGGCGAGGCTCACCCAAAGTATATCTAAGGGGAGAGTCCAAATCCAACAGGACTCGCTGGCCAATTTCCTCGATCAGCCCCGAGAATGGAACGAGGAAAAGAGTTTGAGCCATTGGATCTTATGCAGAGGGAGATATGTGGCCTGAAAGCCCATCTGGGAAAGATCTGCCTGATGCTGCCGAAAGCTCAGAAAGATCTCAAGCAGCCGAGGACCTGCAAATTAAATTGGAGCAGAAGAAGGCAGAGAAAGAGGTCCGAGCAAAATGAAACGGAGGCAATCAAGGTATAGAGGTCCTTGCTGAAAAGGACTCTGGTGCAGTATACAACCTGGGACCTGAAAGACATAGCAGAGTTTAAGAGCATGTCTCAAGAAATGTCTGAAGATTTAAGAAAGGGAAGGTGGAACCAGTCATCCTCGAGTAAAGAAGATGAGAAGGTATTCAACAGTGTTTTGTTGCTAGGGGCTGTCTATATGGATATATTGCTCTGTTTTAACCAATAAGAATATATATATTCATATCTCTAAAAGGTAGTTAAATATAAAGATCCCAGGCTTCTAATCGAGCCCTGCTGGAGAAACAGAGAGCGCAGATCAGGAAGGTTCCAGTCGCAGCAGCCCTGAAAAAGGCAAAATACCTGCTGGAGACTGAGCATCTCCTCTTTCAGCAAAAGAAGACCTCCCTGAGGACGCTGAGAAAACCACAGCCTCAACACAACACCCCTGTGGCTGCTCGGGAGAACAATGAGCCGCAGTTGTAGAGCCATCGCAACAAGTGAGGGCAATTCATCGCTTGTTCAGGCCACAGAAAGCCTCAAGCAGGAAAAGGAGCAGGAGAGGGAGAAGTTCAAGGGCTCCATGAGGTTCCAACTGGAAGATCTTGAGAGCCATACCGCCAAAACAGCAAGAGAAGAAGTGGTACAAAAACGTCTTCTAATGCCCAGATCCAGAACTCCATGCTCAGGAAAAAAGAAGTGAGGTGTTTTTCTCTTCGTGCTGCTCGGGAGACATTTTCTGTCACAGGGATGGAAACAAACCGAACTGTTTAGAAGAGGACAAACTCAGGCTAATGATGGTAATCAAAAGCACTTATTAATGAGTGTGTGTTCTCTAGCGGCGGAAGGTCCCTGATGATATTAGCTACTATTAATCTATGCTAATCAGTCCTGTCGCCTGGCAGGACGCCCCCCCCCCCCTCTGTCACAGCAGTTAGCATGGGGTGCTAATCACGGAGGACCTCCATATTGTAGTCCCCAGCGAGCAGGTGGTGCTAGTCACAGGCGATGACAAATGACAACTGCGTGCGCAGTCGGCCCCGCGGGCAGAATTTCACCGAGAACTGCCGCCTTTAAGTGCTCAAATATGGCCCGATTTACATGCGGTTTAACATTTTTGGAAAATATTTGACCCGAAGCCGCGGAGGATGGGGGACTCTCAGAAACCTGCGGGGTGGACACCCATTTAAAAAATAAAACAAGCACCCGTGGCTCTGTTCCAGATTCAATTTAAATATTTTAGGGCAGGTCCACACATCAGCCCCGCAGCCAGGAATTGTTTAACATTCACACTCGACATATTTTCGGTTTTCCTCCCAGTGATGCTCTGCAAGGGGCAGCATCACTATTTAATGTGGTAAGTTTAATCAAAAGATGGTCCGTCTGAATTAGAATGACGAAAATAGAACAGGATTATGAAAATACGTTCACATAAATCCTTCATCCCGTGACTCCTTATCCTCTTGAAACTGTCACACTTTGATTTAACACAGTTTGATTGTGCTCCTTTTAAACGACAACACCATTACCTTCGGCCTGCTGCTTTTTGCAAGAAAGTGGAAAGGATGAATGTTCAATAATTTAAGTAAGATTTAAGGACAGACATTCTTAATTTTAGAGGGATAAAAGCATACTGAGCGCTCAAAGAAGTAACTGAATGAATGGTTGAAAAATTGCTCAATTTAATTTATTTCCCCCTCTTAGACACCAACTTTGCTTTGTGTATTAAAAACATGGCCTTATAGCTTAATTTAATGTTCAAACGGGGGTAAAAATAAAGCTGGCTGATTCAGAACAGTTACAGGATCAGATTTCAGTACTGGAGCCAGAAGAGGAGGGCAGCCAGGCTGTAATAAAGACCCCTCCTAGCCAGCTCCTGATCAGCCTCCAGCGTCCCTCCTTCTGTACCCTCTGACCTGAGGGAACGACGAGTCGGCCAGGCGTCCCGATCCGGGCCAAGCTCTGTTTTCAGGCCACTGACCCTCATCCTCCCTCCTCACTTTGAGCTGCAGCCACCTCCTTATTATCGTCGCTGTAGCTGAAGGTGTCTCCGTGTCGAGGGCTTTATAACGCTGGAGAGGGGACAAGCTCGTGAGCAGCAGGAGAGGAGCGATAAAGATGAGGGGCTACAATGGGCCTTGTTAGAGGGGTTGGACGTGTCCCCAGCTCTCTGACGCGGGTGGAGATGGTCGTCCTCTGAGCTGTGCGGTATTATTAGGACCTTCCTTCCTCTGGGTGTTTGGGTGTGAAAAAAGCTGTTTTGTTGGAGCAGCGGTAGTATCGGGGCGGGATAATGCTCTCTCTCGGGGGGCGGCGGCGGCTGCCAGACGGATCGGCTTGTCTGTTAATCTGCGCTCACTGGGAACGGGGGAAGGCTGACGGACACGATGCCAAGAGCGGGCCAGCGGGCTGCAGATGGCAACACGTCACCGCATGTTCCTCCTGCAACACTCTTCTTTCTAATCGTTTTCCTTCTGAAGTAAAAGCTTTGCACTAGTTTCACTCCCATCTTTCTTTCCTTTGAACAATCGAGTCAAAAGAAGAAGACTACATGATTGGTTTTCTGTAGGACTTTGTGTGATTTCGGTGTAAATTCTGTTTCCTTTCTAAACGTTAGTAAAGGCTTTATGTTTGGCTCATCAGAAGCCTGTTGCAGACATTTGTAAACGGAATCCTTTTGATACCATGAGAAACTTCTATCGTTAACGTTTTATCGGCAGACAGAACTTTGATATTGGACATTTCTGCACAATTTTCACATTATGTTCAATTTGTTTCTATGGTATTGTTAAGGACGACTGCTTCAGTCCAGTTTAAGTTCTTTTATGGGACTACGTCTTGTGTCCGTCCAGAGGAAAGGAGGAAGTAGTGCGATATTATTGTACAGGACAAAACGACCTCAGAGAGAGCTTGGAGGTTTTCAGATGTGACCGTCACAAATTGTTCACAGATAACAACACTGTAAACATGTCCGCCAATTATTTTTTAAATGCTCAAGTACAACCTCCCTGCTGATCCATCATCAAGAGACTCAAACCATCCAGCCTTCTCAAAAGATACATTTTTACATATTTATAGCACTAAATGTATTCATATTTAGGGCCAGTAAAAGCCCTTTTGAAACCGGGTAAACAGAAGGTCTTAATAATCAACATTGAGTAAATATTTTGCCAGCCATTGTTTTTTGGTACGCCTTCTGGACTTTCAGAGAATACTGCAACGAACAGCGCGTTGAGCATAAACGTCTTTGAATGAGATCGTAGCTCCTGCACCATCTGCGGAGGCTGGTGCCAGTTTACTCAAAGCTATGTGGTGGCTGCATGTGATGCTATTAAATAAAGTGTCGGAACCACGAAAAACTACCAACGGAAAGTCAATTAGGATCCCTTTAGGTGGCGGACACACAAATTTAAGGCATTAACGTGAGTATTGAATGGATGGATCTAGCCTACTTATAGTTGGCGGCACAGGAGGTGGATGGGTCTAACAAACAGGACTTTACAACCAAGAGGCCGGTGTTCAAAACCGGCGTTCTAGTCCAAAACTGTTTTAACTGACGCATTTGTAACGTTTTTGCAAAACCAAACTTTACATACTTATTTTAAGCTGTTCCACAACATTTTTACTAAACCAAACAAAGTGGTTTTGTTGCCTTAACCTAAGGTTTGTTATGTTGCCTTAGCCAAATTGTACGTATTTAATTTAAAGCAAGCCATGATGCTTTACCTATACCTAACTTAGTGGTTTTGTATTTCCTAACCTAACGTTCGTTTGAAAGTCAACATGTAAAAAAGTTGTACTGAATATCCGAAAATTTGTGTCAGTGTACAAAAATCAATAGATTACATTTTTTTCACTATTTCACAGACTGTCGTAAGACTGGGTTTGGTGTTACCCACAGACCTTATTACAAGCATCTAACACATACAAAAAAAAACATTGACCTTGAGACGAAGGATGTGCAAAACTCATTGCCGTTTTTTTGGACTCATTCCTCCATTCATCTCTAGTGTTGAAACTTTAGTTAGTGATTTAAGAAAATACATACCTTTAGACATACCACCATTGGTATGTGTGTAGCTGAAAAGATAGTGTTTAGTCCAAAAAGTTTATTAAAAACATCCAAAACTTTTTTTCTTTTTATTCTTTGTACACAAGCTGCATCACTGACTCAAGTTTATGAGACCACATGCAGGAACAAAGCAGAACCAGCCATCTCATATCATCAAGTTTTATCTTCTTACGCTACATCTCAAAAGTAAAATAGTCGTATTTCAGTATTCTACCCTGTTTGGAACAACTAAAGGATCTCTGAAGGTCAAGGATACTTTCAATCAGTATTCGGAATACAGCACACATCTGCATTTGCGAGAAAGGGCTTGTATCTCATTAAAGAAATAAGACGAGCAACGAGAGTGGATTCAGACTTGAAAAGTCTCTGTTCTGTCTGTTCTGAACCCAGGAGACGGCGGCTGAGGTTGGAATCGCAGCAGCAGCAGAAGTGGCATGTTGGAGCCTGGAGTCGGACATCTGCTGGGGGGGTTGGTCAACATATGTTTCCATCTTCCCACAAAGACGACAATCTCATGTCCCTCCAATTAAAAAAAACCCTGACAATAATGCATGGCTGGAATAAGTAAAACCTCAACATACAGAGTGTGGATGTGTAGGTGTTTAGATTTTGAATGTGCTGATGAGAGGAGGAGGACGTTTGGCTCCAGCTCCGAGGTCACCCTGCCGTCCTGTTTCCACTGAGTTTATATTTATAACCCCGACAGACTCTCCATCAGAACTCTCCAGCTGTGGTAGAATCCAGATTTACTGCAACATGTCCTCCTTCTTACAGGTTACAAGAAAAATGAAAACATTTTCCTTTGTGACAAATAGCTTCAGTTTCCACAATTTCAGTGACTGCCAGAGTAAAAACTTTTTCTGCTAAATACAATGTTATATAATTTTTAATGCATATCTACACTGGTTTTACAAATATATTGGTTTATAGCTTTGTAATATTTTTTTTTTAATTCATGCATATTGTTACAGCATTATCGTGGTATAGATATTTACTGTACATTTATATATTCATAATTATTTCGAGAATCAATAAAACACAAAAAATCGAAATGTGTTTATCCATCGTCCTTCAAAAGAATAGGTTGTTTGCCAAAGAGGACTGCGGTGGCAGTTTACACACGATTGTGTCTTGGCAACAAAACTACTTGGTTAAGGTCAGGAAAGATCATGATTTTGGTTAAATTTATAGTAAGCTACGCGGTATGTGGTGTGGTTGCACGCTAACGTAGAAACGTAAGTTACTTAGAAAAATAAGTCAATGTGTTGACTTGTAGTTTTTTGACGGACAGGAACTACTGTCTCCTGGGTGAAAGCCATAGGTGACCCAACCATCCAACCCAACGGCCTCCCTACATTGATATTGTCACTCTTTATACGATGTCACCTGACTTCCTTCTATCAGAATTAGACCTCCCTAATTCTCTTGTGTCTGATTCCAAATCTATGCAGCAACATCTGGTGGAAACACTGGAACCAGAAGAGAGGAGGCTGTTGGAGCGGAACATTTAGGGCATGTTGTGTATGCATCGCTATTAAAATTCAAATATGAATTCATTTTACAGTTTCACTGCTCTGCAAAGCAGCATGAAGCTGATAATGCGTTCAGATGTTGATGTCTCTCCACAGTGTTCCTCCACATGAGCGGCGAGCTGCTCGGCCACTCCGGCATTAGACTGGTTAGCGCGGCGATGTGATTCCCAGTGGCAGGAGGCTCAAGCTCAGTGAGCCTCGCTGTGGGCCGATCACATTAATTATGCTAAACAGCAGTTAAAGCAGGAGGGGAGGGTAGGCCTGGCGAGCTGCATTGTTTCCCTGAGAAATAAACGGACGGGCCTGGTGGCGTTCACGGATCACAGCCTGCAGTCAGCCGTGACGACCGCACGAGACGGTCAGAGCGCAGGTCGAGTTCTTAAAAAAAAAAACAGGGTTGGAGGGCAGAGACATTATCATGAATCATGGCCTCTCGTGGAGTGGAAGGGAAGTGTTGTGGCACGTTCCAGCTTGTTACATGAAAAACAAAAAAACATGGATAACAATGTGTTTCTGTTGGATTTAAATGTATAAGCTGCTGGAGGTGAGACAGGAAGATACAAGCAGAAATGTACTGCGGCTGGAGGAGGGCGGCAGACAGATAATGCTAAATAAAGACAGCAAGGGGGACATTTACATACGGTTTTCCTCATGCCATTATATAATATCTTACACAAAATACTAAAAAAGAAGAAGAAAACAGGAAAAAAAAGCTGAAACCAGAGCAAGGGCCTCGTCATAATTTTCAGGGTTAAATAGTCTCATTGCAGTGGAATTACTATTGTCAAACAGGCCGAGGAAATTCTGTGTTCTTCTTTGATAAACCTTGACACATACATTTAATTTGTTGACTACATCCACAGTGACGACCTTAGAGGGAACGGAGAGGCCACAAAAGATACGTCACAATCTAATCTAGTTTGCATTTTTTAACCGTGACCACTATCTTTTCCAAACCCGAGGAGTAAACCAGGGTTTTGTTCAATATCAAATCGCGTTGACAAAAGTAAAACACGGTTTGCTGTCATTGATGTTACAAATACAGTCTGTTAAATTAACTGTTAATGTACCGTTTGCTACTATTCCACGAGAATCCGTGAACGCGGTGCCACTTTTAGTGGTCTCATTCAGCCACTTGTTAGCAACCAGCTTTTTTAATTTTTACAAGTGTATTTAATGTCGTAGAACAATCTGTTCAAATCTCTCGAGCTTGTGTTAACCACAGAACTTATTTCAGCAGTGTGATCTCACATAAATACATGAAATAAGCATGACTTTTTAATAGCTCACTGCAGGATGGTGGCACGTAATGTGTTCAAATGATGTGGCTCCATAGAGACAATTTAATGTTAGGTTGAGACAACAAAACCACTTCAAGGTTTAGGAAACCGTCACGACTGTAACTTCACAGTGACGCAAAAACACTTTGGGACACGAACACCGGTCTCATGGTGGGAAGTCCTCATTGTTTACTGCCAGGTGGTTTAATTCACCTCATAATAATACCTTGAATTTGACAGGATCAATACAGGCTTTTAAAACTAAACTATCAGATTCATGAAGTGCAGTAAAAAGTACAATAATTCCCTCTGAAGTACAAGTACCTTAGAATTGTACTTTAATTTACTTAGTTCCTTCTTACCTCTGGTTAAGATGTGAGCATATGTGATGAACGCCATCTTCCTGTAGAAATCACATGTGCTGACCTGAAATTCAGAGAAAGATGCAGAGAAAGAGAGAGAGAGAGATCACCTTCAATCCCCACATTGTCCTTTGTGTCCCTCTCCTCCTCCCTCCCTTCTGTACACCTCCTCTCCTCCATTTTTCCTCCCAGCGTCTCATTTTTCTTTCAGCACTTTATCTGGCTGGCACAGCCCTCAACCTCATGTTGGGATCTCCTATAGTGACCATTTTCAATTAATGTCTTCATTCATCGGCAGGGAGCAGTCTAAATCTGGAAGGACCAGCTCTTCTGAGCGGGAGGCGAGCTCACGGCATTCTGCTAAATTTCTTCATTTTAAAGATGATTTCCTCATACAGTGAAAACTTTTTCGCACACTTCTGTGCAGCAAGTTTTGGGAGATAGAAAGGAGATATCCAGATAATTGTTTTTTTCAGCATTCCCATAGCAAATTATATTACTTCTTACTGTCTTAATGATTGAAATGTCTTTCTTTGCTCTGCTACCTAACCAGGAAACGATATAAATATGACAGTCCTGGGTTTAGGACTTTGGAATGGTAGACCAGTTTACTGCTGTATTGTGTGACTGAATATAACTCACAATTGGCTAAACCCCCAACTAGTTTAGTTTAATAGCATGTAAGCCGTTGTAAAACACAGTTCATTTAAACTCAAAATCAAGCTGCGTGTATGAAGTCGTCATATGAGACACTTGCCAGAGAGGAAGGCAGCAGTTTAGGTCTGATTCAGTCGTTAACCACAGGTGTGCTGGACTGGTGAAAAATGGCAGAAAACACGGTGGCAGCCATGAGAGTTTGAGCTGAAGGTAAGTTGCTGGTAACCTGAATGGCAGGAATGGAAATTTCATGTAGCTCGATAGTTCTCCCGAAGTAACGTTATAGCACGGAATCACACCGCATTATATATGTAAGTATTCACTAAACTGATTAATGATATAGAAAACTATTAATGCATGCTACCTGGGATTTTATAGCTACTTTAGTGTGAGTTAATAGCAAGGGAACACTACGAACGTATTAGGTAGTCCAGTGTTTGAATTGCACTGGGGCTAGTAACCTCAGGACATGTTGCTCAGTGTGCAGCTAACGAAACTGGCTGGCAGAACTTGCAGTTATGAACTTTTCCGTTCGGCATGACAGGCGTTTACATTCTGCGGACCCTGACCCCTGTACTGCGGCGGTTCAGTAGGAGGAAATCAAAAGTGACGTTAGCCCCACTACTCTGTATATCATGTTAACGTTCATTAGTATGGCTACACAGTTTGCTAATTAGTGCGATAATGGTGTAACTTATCGGCTCACCGCTCCACCATGCCGACCAAAGACACCTGAACAGTACTGAAGCTCGTGGTCTTCATCGTTGTAGATGTACTTCACAAAGTCAAAATGTGAGTGGTGGATTTGTGTGATGTTGATGGCTGGCTATCTACAAAATAATGTAATATAATTGTAGCAGAAACGGGTGCTTAATTGAGGATTAGGATCGTGCTGATTCAAATATGTGATGGCAGAAAGGTTGTGGAAAACTAACACGGATTTGGGAAAAAGAGGTTTCAAACCTGAGTTTATTTTACAGCTGAAGATTTCTAATCGCAACAGGCAGCCGATTGTATATCAAAGAAGCTTCGGCAGTATTGTGGTCAAGATGGACAGGCTAATTCGGGTGGGGGAGTGCAAGCCGTCGGCTTCTACCAAATCAACAGATGAAAGCCACCTGGCTCGAGCCGGCCGTTAAGGCTGCCTTGGGAGGAACGTTTCAAAAGGGAAGGAGGAATAAAAGTGAGCTTTCAGGCAGCCCACTCAGGGGAAAGCAGGTATTTTGTGAACTTCAGTTCCAGTCTCTAATCTGCAGTCACAACAAAGGGGGCATTATACGAAGAAGGGGACATCTTAGATCCAGCTTTTCACCCAAGCCCCTCCCCCCCCACCATTTCAAATGATTGGCCCTCCTCATTACAGGAGATAGAAAGTGGCCGGTGTCCCCGTCTCCAGCACTTGATACAGATGACGGTAAATAAGACATTCTTGTGCAGATTCACAGACGGAACTATAACAGTTTCCCTGAAGAGATGAATGTGTTTCACACTATTTAAATCATGGATAACCCCAAGTTTACAGAGATGCAGATGATTTCCCACAAAAGATCTTTGGCATTTACCACAATAATATGAGATACTTGAAGCCATTCAGTGATTCCCTCTGAGAAGCTACAGTATAAATAGCCTTTGCATTGGAATATTGCTTGTTGACAGAAAAGCATTGAACCATTGAAACGCTCCTCATGAGGTCGGCAGGTGTGTAAATGTATGTTTTTTGTGACTTAATTTTCAGGACATTACGTTACTAAACTCAAGTTAAGTTTAGGTAAAAAAAAAAAGAAAAACACTTTAGGAATACCTCATGTTGGCCTTAAAATAATTATGTACCATTAGATTTAGGCACCAAACTATGAATAGTTGTGTTGTGTTGGAGGGAACATGCTGTAAATATCAATGCGTGAAATGGCCGCGACCTCTTAACGGAGCATTACGTGACGCGGTGGCGTGTAATTTGTGTTCAAATTAAGTGTGAGCGCCACAGAAACAATTTAACGTTAGTTTTAGGCAATGGAATGAAAGGTAGGTTGAGGCAACACATTATTTGGGCTTTTTGTTTTGGTTACACTTTATTTAGGAAGAGAGAAAACTTGATGGTAGCACACAAACTTCAGCTTACTCAGCAACTTCATGGAAGTAAATTAGTACTTGTAAAATGTAGTAATGGTATGATGGAAGTTCTTCACCTCAGTGTTTTATGTCACGCTGTATGACTAAATACAGTTGTTAGTGATATTCTTACTTTGTTCCCCTCTCTCTGGTCTCTACCAGCTATTTAAACTTCATTTTCCATCAATTTTGAGGAGCAGGGGTTGAGCACATGTTTGTTTTTGACACAAAGACAATCACATGAAAGTGGTGGTTGAGAAAATGTTTGGTCCCGTAATTCTTTGTTGATTTGTGTTAGAAAATACTGTCAATTCTGTATTTATTTTTCCCAAATTGTCTGTTGTAGAGGTATTTATATGATAAGGGCCCCCCCACACCGATGGTTTAATCCACTTCAGTTAATTACTGGTCGGGTATATAATGCTGGTTGTTTGAGCTGTTCCGTTCACGTTACACTCAACACTGCGATGATAAACTGCCTCAGGTTGAAGACTGTGTTTCACTGGTGACACCCTCAAACGTTTGGGTGTCTATGGAAGATTTCTAGAAGTCACTTTCTTTTCTTTCTTTTTTTGACGCAGGTGAACCCTCCATTTTGCATAGAGAAACTATGGCGAAGTGTTGTGTTGTTGGCTGAAGCTCCCTGGCTGCTGGCTGGAGAAACCCTGTAGAGCTGCCAGGACGAGAGGAGCTGCCAGCCAGAGAGGCTGCTTCGGTCTGAGAGTGTAAGAACCCAAAAAAACCCCTCAATCAATATTGATTTGAAGGGTGCTTTTTAATTGATGTCTCATGCTCTCTGTGTGTCATTACAAAGCACCCCAGTCCTGCATCTTTCTGAAGGGTGTGCAACATGCAGTAGATGCACAAATTCACCCACAGCATGTTGATAGTTCAAACTCAGTGACAACTTTTATTTTACCAACAGAAACGGAGGCCATTGCCAATGTCTCACTAATAATGTCTTTGAATATTATGGAAAATGAAAAAGAAGCGTTCAGGGCTTGTGAAGTTATTTTTGTAACTTTATTAAATTGTGGCACGTAAAATGTAATGTCAGGGTTAGGGTCATATCTATGTTGTTCTGATTAGCGTGGAGCTTCATGCAATAGCCACTCATACAAACAGATTTGTTCACAAGTGTCACATCACCAATCACCAATTTCCATGCATTTAAATTATTTTTCTTTTACTCGGACAAATAGAGTCCTCCAGGCCGGTTGTTTGTCTGAGTCATGTACGTCTGGATATCTACAGTGGGTAGATGGAAAACAAATTTAATAATATAATAAGCAGTTTTAATATTAAAATAATTGATTTAACTGTCAATAAATTCAATTAAAATAAAATCTAATGTTAAACCAGTTATTTATTTTTTCTGTCACATTTCTGCAGTGACGAATAACCTCATATAAAATCATATTCTTTCTGGGGAAATATGTTTGAGATAATACTAATGGGTTTTTCAGTAACATTTTTCAATTTTGTTGCCGTGAAGTTTGCTCTGCCGCTCAAACGAAAACTGACTCATGTAACTGCAGTCATGAATGGTGTTTGGCTGCCGTTTTCCGCCTGGTCCCTCCTAACTCTACAGGCCTGGTGTCCCTGTTAGTGAGTGGTGCTGTTTGGCATT
Organism: Cebidichthys violaceus; assembly: GCF_023349555.1. Taxonomy (NCBI): domain Eukaryota; kingdom Metazoa; phylum Chordata; class Actinopteri; order Perciformes; family Stichaeidae; genus Cebidichthys; species Cebidichthys violaceus. The sequence continues at coordinate 13,843,438 of NW_027176296.1, forward strand.
GATACCATAGGAACCCTGTTGGTCTGGAAAACGGAGGTTTGATTGTTTTTGTGTGGGGGTGGGGTCCTGGCTGTCAGAGGACATGAGGATGACAGGCTTGGCTGCCACTCAAACGCCACTCTTCCTGATCGGCGGTGATGTGCCAAGATGGACATCAGCACAGCCGGGGTCTCTCTGGCTACCAGCCCCGGCCTGTCCGCTCCAATGCCAACACAAAATGCACAATATCTTGTTTTAGGGGAAGGACCGCGGCGCTTTTGGCATCGGCCGTCTGCCTCGCCATCATTTGGCTGCCGTTCTGGTGTCTTCGGGGCCTTTTTTTTCTTTTCTTTGGAGGGAACCGCACCGCCTCTGTGTGTTTTTCTTCTTCTTTTTTTTATCAGGAAAAAGCGCCGAACAAATCACTCCAAAACTTTAATGTTGGGTGCCAACGTGACCGTCAGCCCTCACCCGGCAGAATTGATGAGTGCCTTCTGATAATCCATTAAGACACGGCTAAAGGTTGCGGGGTATAAATAGCCTTCAAGGGCGCCATGCGGAGTCATCTGAGGAAAATAATACTGAAGAGGACACGCTTGAAACTCCTCATTAATCTGGAAACGCGGAGGTGTTTGTCTGTTATTAAACATCTTTGTCAGGTAGCCTGTGACATTTGTTCCTCCGGTGGGGATAAACAGAGGGATGGACAAAATTCACGGGATTTCTTGACCTTTCTTGACCATGACCTCATTTAAAGCTCCTGAAATGTTGTATAAATTAGAAAAGTTTCCAAGTCATGTGACCGACTCTCGGTTTTCAGCGGCACTGAGGAAAAATATAGATTCAACGACATACTGTTTTCAACCATATCTTATTTATGCTCCAAATAAATGTCAGGTTATGAGATTTAGAAAGCTGCAGTGACCCCATATGAATGCAAAAAGCCTTGCAGAATTAAATGCTGAGATAAAGCATTATAGTACTGGTTTTGCATCTTTAAGTCCACTTACTGCAATATACACACACACACACACACACACACACACACACACACACACACACACACACACACACACACACACACACACACACACACACACACACACACACACACACACACACACACACAGTGTACTATACAAAAAAAAAACAATCATTGTGCAAGTCATGCAGCCATGTTTTTAGAAATTTGTTTCTAATTTTCCCACTTACCACTGGATTCTTTTCGTCCTCACACAATAGAAGATTATTCTTGAAAAATGTCTTTTAAGGTATGACTTTGTTAACAAGCAAAACAAACTGCGATGGATTAGGAATCTCGGAGTGAAGGGAAACCAATGGTTGTATGGAATAATAGGAACAAAACATTCAAAAAGCTTCATCTAAAAATGTTGAGTAAATATTGTAAGAAGTCTACATGATTTGTAGTTAAGTGTCTAAAACGCACTGCTCCTTTAGGCTGCGTAATGTAGATTATAACATTTCGATGCCGTATTTTGTGGTTGTTTTGCATTTGTTATTTTGCAATGTTTCAATGTATTATGTCCACCCCCTGTATGGAGTTTATTTCAAGCACCAGAAGTCTGAGAAATATTTCTATTAAATGAGGTGTGCCTAAAGTCTTTACAGCCACAGTCGCTAAACACAGAATCACTTTTCCTATCTATCTTTGCTGTAAACAAATCCCAAAATGCACATTTATTGTGTTTAATGCAAAGATTTGAAACAGAATATGTCACATTTATACACAAGTATATATCAAATTGATGTGGTCAAAAAATAAAATGGTGGTTATAAGATCCATTTAGGATTGTTCAAACAGTGAAGTGAAGTGTTTCGTAAGTCTCTCTGCTATTGGACACTCGGTGAATATTCAGACTGTATTGCAGTCTGTTGATAATCGTCTGTTTCCGAGTGTGTTTGTGGATAAGAAAAATGTAAAAAAAAACAACCTCCGAACACAGCGAGCCAAGCTTCACAACCACGTCCAAACTCACCGGCATGCAGTTTGACCGAACATCTTGGCTCTGAGTGACGAGAGAGGCAGATGGTGCTCATGGCTGACGTTCAAAACCCTCCACACACACACACACACACACACACACTGGTCCATGTTGTCTGCCAGCCCTCTGGGCGCTGTGGCTGCCTCTACATTCACCATTCAATATGTTTGGACAACACACACACACACACACACACACACACACACACACACACACACACACACACACACACACACACACACTCTCAGAGTGTATAGATGCTGTAGTGCAGCAGCTGGTTGTACAGTGAAGGTGTCAGCTCTGTTGTATGGAGACTCTCCAGCAGAATATATTGACCTCAGTGGTTCACTTTATTCCACAGAGTCTCTGTCGTCCACTTAGTCGTCAGTCAGAGCCCTTATTGGACCGGTACTGAATTTATTTCAGCTCAGAGCCCCGGGGGGGGGGAAATCCTGCTCTCTGATTGGCTGTCAGGTGTCGTTATCTCATGGTTCCCAATCCACGACTCCAGGTATCTCATCGAGGAGGCCCCTTAAGAATCCCTGGAACACTTCAAGGATCACGCAAGGGTCTCTTGTACATTCCCATGGACCTTGGAACCCCTCAAGGACAAAATGAGTCTCCCTTTTCAGGACCCCTGGTACTGTACCTTCTCAAAAAGAGTCTCTGTCACCGGAGTCACTGTGCTTTCTCGCCTCGCAGGTTTCCGTGGATCCTGGTTATACCTGGACCATGGTCTTGCCTCCTGCCGTGGTTCTGTCATATGCACTGAATGTGTTGTAACTCTGTTATGCTGTTCATTCTGAACACATGACATCTATTGCACTTCTGTCCATCCTGGGAGAGGGATCCCTCCTCTGTTGCTCTCCCTAAGGTCTCTTCCTCTTTTCATCCCGTTAAAGGGTTTTTGGGGGAGTTCTTCCTGTTCCGATGTGAGGCTCCCGGGATAGAGGATGTTGCATGTGTACAGATCATAAAGCCCTCTGAGGCAAATTAGTTACTTGTGATTTTGGGCAATACAAAAATAAATTGAATTGAAAAACTCCAGGAACCTCCTCTATGGCTCATTGGGCCTTTTCAAAGACCCCTGGTTCCCTTTCAAGGACAGCTGAAACCTCTACCAGAGTCCAATGAAACCTCCTTAGGAAAGCTCCTCTCGAACCCATGAAACCTCCTCAAGGATCCCAGGAACCATTGGAAACATTTTTAAGGACTCCTGGAAGCACCTCAAGGGCCAATTAGACCTCTTCCAGGACCCATTGAACCTCCTCAAGGACCTCTGGTTTCTCCCTTCTTCAGTCAGGTGTCTGTTTAAAACATAAAGCCACACAGTGTATATAGATTAACCTCAATCACAGTTCAGTTTGACCTTTATTCTTAATTAGAACTCAAAGTAAACTAAAATGCAGGTAACCATAGCAACAGTACGGATGCTTCGGGATCTGTTAGCAGTTAACTGACTGGTGGAACTAACTTCTTGATGTGAAACGGGCTACAAACAGACTTTAAAAAAACCTGGGAGGAGAAACTAAACAAACCTCCTCTTGTTCCACTTCTTTTTTTTTTTTCTGCTGTGTCATGGTTGAGGAGCGTGTCATGTGGTGTGACGGCCCGGATCAGAGAGACACAACTGCTCGTATTTAGACAATATTTAACGTTTGACAACTCGTCGTTTAATTGATTATTCAGCTGAGCGTCTGCAGCAGACATGTTTTTCCTCTTCACAGTCTCTGCTGGAGAACAATGAAGTCATTATTGCACTGATTTGTTTCTTCTGCTCAGTGAACCAGATGCCTGGATGATCTGTGTGTGTCTCTAATTGTCGGAGCACGTGTCCAGCAGGTCCTTATTACGGTCCTCGTGCTGCGTTTAGGGGACACGGGAGAGATCCGTACATCGGAGCATTCGTCTTCAAAGTAGTTCAGGTTTCAGGAGAAAAGAAAAGATTAGAAAGCAAGGTAAATGTGTTGTTGAGGCGTCGTCTGTTTTTGTTCTTGTTTTCTAGCCAGGTCATCATCTGGTGTCCCCTTGTCAGGGTCCTGGCCCCCCCAAGGTTGAGAACCACTGATTCAGGTAGCAGCGGTCTTTCAACTTTGTATCAACAGTTTGCGTTTGTCCCCATAATAATACCCCTGGTACACAAAGCCAGCTCCATAAAGAAATGTTTATCCCAGTTTGGTGTGGAAGAACTTGACTGGTATGCATCAACAAATGGGTTCATACCTTCTCCAGTGTATATCTGATGGATTTTGGCCTAAACGTGTTGATACCCGTGTGTGCTCTGTGGGGCTTGGGTCGAGTCGCGAACCTCTAGCGTGAATGCTTCTGTGCAGTTTCTCGTGTCTGTGCTCTCTGGAAGTATTCTTGTCGTCATCAGCCAACAAGGAGATTCTGCCGGGAAATGGAGAGAACCCGTCAGACAGGTTAAATGGCTCCAGTAAACAGTGATTCTCTGATCTCGTTCACTTCCCACATATATATCAGATGGTCCCAGCCCTCGAGAGAGAAACCAAATTTGTATTTCAAAGCCATTTGGACCATTTACACTTCATACGGAGTGCAATATTTACGTCGACAGCAGCAGAAATAAAGGAGGATGTGTGGTATTTATTTCTCCGTGTGGTTCTCCCTCCGCAGTCTCAACCACCTGGAACACAAAGGCATCTGACAGCAATCAGGGCGAGCGGGGGGGACGGGGACGCATGAAAACAAACACTCTTGTTTGGAGCTCCGGCTTGCTGGCTTTTGTCAAATGCCCCGTGCTCCAAATCCTGTAATGTTCCGCAAGTGCAGATGCTGCAGAGCTAAACATTTCAAATGAGGGCAAGAACAACGGGAGAATGCACGGGAGACGGCGCGAACAAGGTCTTTTGGACGGAGTGTGTAGGAGGAGGGCAAAAAAAAAAACAGAAGAAGAAAAACGGGTCATTTAATATGGCTGATGTGGTGACTGTGGTAGTGGAAGGACAGCTGGCAAACCATCCCTGTTAATGTGTCTTCATATGGACACTTTGGCTTCACTGAGCTTCAGCGGGACAGCCAGCCAGCCAGCCAGCCAGGCGGTGGGCGGATGGATGGATGGATGGATGGATGGATGGATGGATGGTGGGAGGGTGGATGCAGTGCTGGGTGGCAGGGTGCTGCTGCTGCTGCTGTGACGCCCAGGGGCGCCGCTGAGCTCCACAGAGGGGAGGAAAGGGAAAACAGATGTTGACAATCAGGTCTTTTTTTTTCCCCTTCTCTCTCTCCCTCTTTCTGGTTTAGTGAGAGGAAGGAAGTAAAATGCACATATTTGGGTAACTTATTGGATTTTGGGGATAAATTGGAGAAACGTGTCGAGGCTCGTTCTGCTGACTGAAGCATCTACATGCTGCCGGGAGTCCGTGTCTCCGTTTGGTCCGCATAAGAGGCTTTTAAAGGCTTCTTGTTAATGCTGCACACATTGTTCAACAATAATTTGTCGCTATGATGATCCACCAAACTTATCTATATATTTTAAAAAAAAGACAGACGATGATTTCTGAGAACATGCATGTATTGTTGCACACTATTCCAGCATTTGCATTTGATAGTAAGTAGTATGTAATTGATTTTTTTTTTTCAAAGCTTTATCAACATGGAGCATGTCAGCCTCTCAGTCTCAAGACTTTTCCCTGCTGTGAAAAATATGCGGATATTTGAAAACTGACGTTCAAGGCCGGATAAATCTTCTGCAGGACCACGGGGCAAAAAGGAGCTGTAGGCCCCCCATCACTCCCTCACATTTCACTCTCTGTGAAGTGTGTTATGTTTGCGCTAACTCCATTAAGCACATTTATTTAGGGATATGCGCCGTGTATGCATAATATTAACTGGAATAGTAAAGGCTTTAACTCAGGGGGATTGGGAAGCCGTGATTCCTCGGCTCAGTATGTACTTGTATGTCATTTCAGATTGCATTTAATGAATAATTATCAAACTCGGCAGAACTTGAAGACACCCTGGTCTGTATAATAATCCCATGTAAATGAATATTAACTTCATCTGATCTGCACCTGGAACGCAAAGTATTGAATTCAAGTTATTTGTACAAAGATAAATGAGCCACACTGATATTGTTGTTCACCATTCAATTCTTTATGGGTCTTTTTATTGTTATTTTTGCAACAGGAACACAGGACCACTGGACATGACAGCAGGAAGAGACGTCTACAGTCAGTGAGTAGAAAATCATCTCGTAGAATCAAACATCTGTACCGATTTCAGTCAATTTTCCTCCTCAAGTTAAAATTGTAAATAAAACCCAGAAACACAACACTGCCTCCTACTGGGAGCTGAATGAATGACCAGCATTGGGAACAACATTCTCACTGTATACAGTTTCTACATGTAGGGATATCACACGTCCACTGTGGTATTTAGTAACATACAAAACATTTGATTTACACATGAAGCCCACGCACTGAAAGGCCTTCAGACATTTTGCTTAGATAAACCCAAATATTGACACTTTGGTATTTAAACTCAACACTACCCAACATTAGTTTGCACGGTGACAGATATTGTAACACAACTGTCAAATATAATTAAAAAAAGTCCTGCATGTGGAAAATTCCTAAACATTCCCTCCAATCATATCACAGCATCACATTCACGCAAAGCTCTACTATTAATACAGCAGCATAAAAAAACACAGATACATCAACATCTCATTCTTCAAGCTTTTATTTGTTTGTTTTCGTAATTTGCATGAATTTAAAGTGCATGCAGGTGAAGCTGACATGTTCTCTGTTTTAAAAATGGAAACACTATTGATGAATACATGATTTCTTTGCATTAAATCTGTGATTTATCTGATGAAATGTCACAATGATTCTAAACAGTTCGATCTGTTAATCTAGTTCATCTGCAATAGACCTTGTATGACCATAGATCATACTGTAGCTCTTTAGGGCGTTTAACGTCACGCTACAGTTTGCGTTAGCAAAGGCTTCACGTTAGCAGCTGTCATATTCATGTCAACTAATGATGGAACACAACTTCAGCAGTTAAAAGTTATATTTAAGTTAACATGAACTAGAGGTTTACTTTAGAAGCTGAAAGTTTATTTGGCTAACAATTAATCTTATGTACCAATCAAAGCATCTAATATTTCATCTTTGCAGCGAAAACCATTTCACTTCAGCCGATATTTTATCAGCGCTGATGACACTTTTCTAGCTAACGGTTTGTTTGAGCAGCTGAGCTTATAAGTTCAGTCAGAAAACAGCTCATTTGTCATCGTATAAAAGTTCCTTCTATAGATAGTTTATTAAAAGGTGCACTGTGTAGCTACCTCTCCTACTGGTTCCATAGAATCTCAATACAGCCAAGAGTTATGAAAGAAAATAAGCCAGCTAAATAACAACAGGGCAAGAACACACTAAAACTCTGAGAGCCGGTCAAATCACACTGCTATCTTACAATCTTCACGTGTGGCCTATAGTTTACGTTAGCCGTCTCTGTGATAACTGCCTACTGCCACTAACCGGGAGATGTGCGGTCCGTGTGCGCTTTCATAGTTTGTTTATTGGCTTGGCTCCGGTTTGGCAGAGACGAGGGAATGCCTCGTGTTTTGTTTCGTCCTCTCCGCCACCGGGTAATGCTTCTCCCGGAAGAAAGCATGCAGCTGCTCCGGGGGGACGGAGCTTTAGCTTGGCAGCCAGCAAAAAACCTCAACGCCGGGAGTCACAGCGGCTGGTGGGGCGCTGGGTGTAACGGCAGCAACGCAAAGTTTGCTGAACGTGGCGTGGAGTCGAGGCAGTTTCCGGTGCTGGGGTTTGCTCTGGCTGAATTTGACCTAACCGTTAACGGAAAGGCCGTCCCATGCGCTACTCCCGGCTAAGTAGTCTCCTGGCAGCGTGCAATCGTTTTCTAGTTTCTTCCACTTTGGACTTAGTCCAATAAACAAACTACCATAATGTACATGGACAACTGACGTATTGACAAGTCCTCTTGGCAGGTCTACTTCTTAGTCCTCTTAATCTTCCTGAACCGATTTTAATTCTGATACAAAAGGTGTATAACTAGATATGTTGTTTCTCTGTTTACATTGAGAACTCAGCCCAAAGCAGTTACATAAATGTAAAAGTGTGTGTAACTGGTAACTGCCCCCCCCCCCCCCCCCCCCCCCGAAAAACTGTATTCCCCTCTCCCGAATGGCGAACAAGAGTAGATGAGAAAAAGCAACTTGTAAAATGCCTCATGCAAGCGTTGATGCTAGCAGTAAGACCTACTACTGAGTAAAAATGGCATGAAAAATGTCTGGCTAAATCTAACACATCATACACATTGTACACTTTCAAAGAGTTTAGTTCGTGTTGGCTAAAGTTCAGTCAATCAGCTAGTTACTCATTAGCCGCTTTCGTTCCTGTTGATTTACTTCAGCAGTTGAAGTAGTTACGTTCAAGTTAGCTAACGGTCAATTCTAGCAGCTTAAAAGCTCAGCTCAACAGCTAATTTTGTAGCCAATCTTAGTTGCTAATATTTGAATATAGCGGTGAAAACTATTCATAATTAGCTAATATTTTAGACTAGCTAAGAAAACTCCTAGAAAACAGCTGTTTTAATAAAAGCTGATAGTTTTAAAACCTGAATTAAATTGCTTTAAGACGATAAATGTTGTTCAAGTTAGCAAATGTTTTTTATTTTATCATAATGAAATGGTTCAGTTAAGCTAACGGCTTATTTTAGTAGTTTAAACTGTTTAGCTTGTGTTAACTAACGGTTCACGTTAGCATCTAAAACCTTTATGTTCAGGTTGGGGGTTTTTTGTAGCTAAAATTGTTGAGAGTTGAGCACCTTTTTACGTGGTCTGGCATCACTGCTGTCCATTGGCTCAAATGGTTCTTCAGTTGATCACATGCTCACTCCAAAACCCCCACCCTCCCTCCCCCGTTCCTCACCTCCTGGCCTGGTGTACCTTACCCCCCCCCCCCCCACCGACAACCCGAACGTCCCTCCGTATCTCCGGCTGAATCGCATTCCTCTGTTTGGCCGCCACAATGGGAGAACTGTTTGATGGCGGCTCTGCTCTGGTCCAGGTATTCCCCCTCTGATTAGGAACTTGAGCTTCACAGACCCCCGAGCCCTTTATTACCCCTTCACCCCCCCCCCCCCAAACTTCAGCACAACAGGCAGTGAAATTATCTTACAGGTTACAGCACATGTTTGTTGATGTGCGACATGATGGGGCCGCTGCTGCTGCTGCTTTGGATGAGCCCCGCTGCTTTTATCTGGTCTGAGGGGAGGAAAGAAAACAAACTCATATCATTCCATTGTTGGTTTTAAAAGGATCTCGTGCTTCTGTTTGAGATGAAAAACTTCCAACCACAAATTATCTTATGAAAGCCTCTCAAATCTAAAACATCCAGTGGTTAGCTGTAAAACAGCGCTGCATTCACAGGCTAGATTCTGTGTAGGGAAAATACAACTTTACGACTGTCAATGAACCCTTTTTAATTCATCTACATTTTAACTGCTTTTTCACAAACAATTTAAAAAAAGAGATCTGCAGAAGGTCATATTGCACATGAAATATTATAGGGTGGTTGATCCTGTTAAAGATATTTCTATGGTAGGTGTATTGAAAACTAGGTGGATTTTTAAGGTATTTTTCCCTGGACAGTAATAGTATACAAATATAAACATTATGAATAATACAGTAAAGACATGTTTTGACCCTGCTGTTTACCCTTTAGTCTCCTTTGTAACATTTTTCTTCTTTTAAACAAAACATGTTTTCCTTCACTGTATGACCTACTTACAGTCCTAATATTCCAAATATGAATACACCTAGACATATTTGGAATAAAAGAAAATTGAAACCGAAGACATACATGAAGATGCTCTAGATGTGTTGTGCGTTATTTTATACACAAATATTTCCCAATATGCACACTGAGGTGACATTTTAAAATGGGAGGGTTAAAGGAGTTAAATGATGATGTGAATCAAAAAGTGGCCAAATAAATTACATTTCCAAATAATTCATATGCAAAACAATAATAATTCTAGTTTTAACTCTCAGATATCAGTAGTGGGTTGTTACTACCTACATTTACTCACGTCTGATTATTAAGTACAGCTCTAGGTACTTGTACTTTACTAATGTTATGCTACTTTATACTTGTACTTTTCAGGAGGAAATATTGTATAACACGTTTCAGTTACAATATAAAGAGATACAAAAGTTGTAACTAAAATATTATTGAATATTAAATAATTAATTAATGCTTTAAAGATCAGAAAGCCATTGAAAATAACCACTTTTGTTTTGCCTTTAAGCTACATATGTATATTTTCTTTCTTTTTTAATTATAGGAAGACTCCTTTACTGCACATTTCACCACTTACTGTTTGGAAAGAGGTAGCGGAACATCTGGAACAATATTTTCAAATTATTAGTGAGATTTAGATTAACTGACCCGAGACCATGGTTACTTAGTGTGGAATACAAACATTATGATTTATTTAAATGGAATCTGACTGTAATGAAATGCAAGAAATCACTTAAAAAAATACTTTTGCTTATCTGACTAAAATCTAAAATAATATAAAACATAGATTTATCCTTCAAAAAGTACTTTGGGATGTACTCTCCTCATAACTGACCCATGAATCTATTACATAAATAAATATTTTCATTTTTCTCCACTACATTCACGATCACAAGTTACTCAGCAGCTACCCAACAAAGTGGTTAAACCAGCTCCATCTCCACCAGCAGGTTAGTCCTGTTTCATTAGGTAACACTAACGGGAGCCAAAAGAGTACTTTTATTTACCTGCATGTACTTTTACTTTTAAAGAAGAAGTTTGTTTTGCTACTTCTTCTTCTTCTTCTCGAGACACTAATGTAAACTGTGAGTGAGGTTTGAAAAGCAGACTTACTGATGGAGATGTGTGTGTGTGGTGCTTTTCAGGCGGGCAGCGTCCGGCGGGCAGCGTCAGTCCACCCCTTCATGGACGGCATTCACTCTCTCCGAGCTTCCACCGGATCCTTCAGTCGGGAGGTATTTATGCCATAACACACAAGTTTTTCTGCTGGATGAGGGATGGAGGGATTCAGGGAGAAGGGGTGGGGGTGGGGGTGGGGGGGGGGGGGATGGAAACCCAAAACAAAACATAGCATGATAGTGTAGTAAGCAGTTCCATGTGTCCAGAGGACTGATCGCCCTGTGGAGCTTCAGCCCTCTCTCTCTCTCTCTCTCTCTCTCTCTCTCTCTGTCTCTGTCTCTGTCTCTCTCTCTACCTGCCTCCGTCCCATTAAAGTGACCATAACAAAAAGCAGTAGAAGTTGTTTGGAGTAAGTTCAGTTTAGCCCGGGCTGCCTCTTCCTCTTCCTCTTCTTCATCTTCTGCTCCTGGTGACGATGATAATGAAGAACAAGCCCTAATTATACCCGAGGAGGAGAAAAAAAAGAAAAAAAGAAGAGAGAAGCGACCCGAGGCGTACTGCGATGCGGAAAAAAGGCTCATCATTCTGCTCCGCTGTGTGTGCTGTGTGTGTGTGTGTGTGTGTGTGTGTGTGTAAGGGGGTGTGTGTTTTCCCTCTCTGAGCAGATGACTGCCGCTCACCTTGCCACGGGGTCTGAATGAGATTGGTTCATTGTCAAGGAGCTTTTTTTTTTTTTTTTTTTTTTTTTTTACCCATGATTCCATATGGTATGGAGCGGGCTACATGTTGCCCAACATGCCAGTGCAAATGTTTTCTCAATTAGGTGTCTTATCTCCGGTGAGCGCGCTCGCATCAGATGAAGCTTGCTGACAGCGTAATGGCAGGGAAAACCACGGAAGGCTCCATCAAATGGCAGCTCTGCTACGACATCTCAGCCAGGACCTGGTGGATGGTAAGTTGGCACAACATTTTCTTTTTTTTCTTTTTTCTTTCTTCTTCGCTTTCTTCCCCTTCCTCCCCTTTTCTTCAACTAAAAGAGGAACATGCTCTCCTCCTCTTCCTCCTTCTTCTTGTGGCTCTCAGAAACGCCGCACCACACGGCAGCAGCTTTGTGTTTTATTGATTTTCGTGACCCGCTCGGATTGTTTGTTGTTTTTTTTTTTTGTTTTTTATCTGTCGGCGTCCCCGTTTCTCCATCGCTCCCCCTCCCTCGCTGTGCTCCCCTCTCTTGTCTCGTCCCGTTAGCAGACGGGTGCCAGCTCAGGTCTGCAGCCGCGGACCGGCGTGGAAGCGGAGGGGGGGAGGGGGGGGGGGGGTCCTTCTGTCCTTCTTCTGCCGATCCTCCTCGCGTCATCCTTTGCTCTCGCTCCATCTAATTAAACAAGGAAACTTCTGCTTCTTTTCTCTTTTTTTTTGGTCTCCGACAAAATGCCGTCGCTCGGCTCCGGAGCTCCGACACATCTTCTCCGCCGTTGCAATTACAATCGCACCAGGGAACAAACGCCCTCCCCCTCCCCAATCCCCCCTAACTCCCTCACACTCACACCCGTCTCAGCGGTGGTGGTCCCGGGACGCCCCGGCTGAAGTGCCGGGGCCACATTAAGCAGCTTGTCGTGGTCAGCGAGGCCAGCCGACCTTTGACACCCCCGTCGCTGCTGTGGTGGCTGAAGTGGAGAATGAAGGGGGGGGGGGGGGGGGGCGCACAGGGGTCCAAGCAGGGAGAGAAGCTGGCAGACAGACGGGGGTTAAGGGGCAGTTTTGGTGACTCCGCTGAGAGACGAGGAGGGGGTTGGAGGGAGAGGTTTTTTTTTTTGATGGTTCACAATAGTCTATTGTGGCCGGCTCGTTCCAAATGAGCCGGAGAGATGAAAGGGCTCCCAGTGCCAAAAGAGTTCGTTAGAGGACAGCTCATTAATACCGTCCCCGTTACATTTAACACTTTCTGACCACGGACTGATGCCGCGGTTCAGTGTTGGTGCACGGACGCTGCAGGTTCCTCTCCTCCTCCACCTCGATTTAAAAGAAAAAAAAGAAAAGAGTTTGTGTTGCCAAAGAGACAAAGGCGGCTTTATCCTCTCCGTAACAGGACCGTGAACTTTGTGAATTCCTCTCGGTCAAATCAAAACCACCACACACCCGTCCCCCCTTCCCCCCCCCAGTCCCCAGTTTCCCTAATCACACACAGAACACACTTTCTCCGTGCAGCCCATCACCGTAAGCACCAACAGCGGCGGGCAGCCTGTGGATGTTACTCTGCTGGCCGCTGTTGCTTAGGGTCCGAGGTGTGTGTGTGTGTGTGTGTGTGTGTGTGTGTGTGTGTGTGTGTGTGTGTGTGTGTGTGTGTGTGTGTGTGTGTGTGTGGGCAGGCAGGAGGTCTGAGTGTGCCGGCCGGCTCGGCTGCAGGAGAATTTAATTTTGAAAATGATCACTTTTGTTTTGTGATTTTTATCCCTTCATGAAAGATAATTAATATCTGATCTGATGGTGATCAATCAGTTATGTGCACTCCGATAAAAACAAACTACAGTTTAAGGCATTGATTTTTCCGTTGTGTTGTTTGCAGGTTAAAGATTGTTTGACAGTTATGATGTGACTTTTTTTAGTGAATTTGAGCCCCAAATAATTATAATTTAAGGCGTCACCGTGGAAACAGTGTGTCTTTTCAGACTGAATTGTTGTTGAAGTGAATTTGTTGTGTCTCTGTCACATAATGTCTCTCACATAGGACGTAAATGAAATTAAACTGCAGAAGTGATGATTTTATGTGTAAAGAATTTAACACGTCACAGATCTGAACTTCTGAAGGCGCTATAAACCATACATTTATACTTTTTGTTTTTTTCTTCTTCTTATTTTTAATTGAAAAATTCTCTTAGGGTGTCAGTTAAGTAGTCTAGACTTGTATTGTTCTGGTTATTTATACTTCTTACATTTTTAAAGCTTCATGGAAAATTATGGACTTTCTGAATATTATACACAAATATACTGCCGCATCAAAAATGACTTTACCATTAAAAAAGATTTCAGGAAATATGAATTTCATATTTATTGCATGTAAAATCTAAAATCTTTTCCGACAAAAAAAAGGGATCTGTGCAATAAAATTCTCTCAAATTAAATACTAATAAAGAAACTCTTTATCAGTCATAAAGAACCCCGTTCTGAACAGTTTGATAGTTCTATTGAGACGTCACTGCTGCTCCTCTGCTAAATGATCATAGCGGGGTAATTAGTCGGACATAAATCCGTCCGGGCTTCAGCATCACGGTCTGAAGCAGCAGAGAAGGTTAAAGTGGCTGAAAGCACAAAGAGGATTATCTGCTTAAAGTCAGGGAAAAAAAGCAGCTGTAATGATTTATGTCGGCTCGTTTCAGGGAAACGGATCGTTGTTTTAGATTTAGAGTTTTAATGGATTTTAGTTTTTTCATCTCATTTATATTTAAATTATTTTTTTATTCCAATAACTGTGCAGTAAAAACTGCTGTTTGTTGATTTAATTTGTTTTCTTCAAGTGATTTATTAATATTTGTGTTGATATTAATGGTCCCAAATGGAAGCAGTTTTGAAATCCAGGCTCACTTGCATTCAAAACCATAAAGAATAACATTTTGCATGCTTTTAAATATCATTACAAATATAAAGTGTCATTCTAATACATCTGACATTTTAATTTTCACACTATTCGCATTGTAACTTAGTTTTTCCGTGCTGTTTTTTTCCAAAATATACTTCTATAAAAAAATAAAAAAATAAATATATATATATATATATATATATATATATATATATATTTAATATATATATATATATATTTAATATATATATATATATATATATATATTTAATATATATATATATATTTAATATATATATATATATATATATTTAATATATATATATATATATTTAATATATATATATATATTTTTTATATATATATAAATAGTAATGCGGGTTTTATTGCAACCATGTGATTCACATTTAAATTTGTATGGATAATTTCTCTGATATATACACATTTTCTTAATTTCTTTCTTAATTTCTTTATTTTCTCATTTCCTCAGTCTGTTTTAGTTTTTAACATTTTATTCAGTTCACATCGACACGTCTTAACATTTACAGTTAATGCCTCTATGCTTTCCTGCCTCTCTGCATCGCTACACATCCAGTACAATTATATTAAAATGAAACGCATTAATAATCACAGTTGAATCGCTGCCAGTTTGTGTATATGTTGCCCCCGGATTTTCCGGCTTACAGTAAAATGGCTGTGAAACGTGCCGCCGAGCCGTCTGCAGCCGAGCTACAGTAAACACACTCCAGTGTAATCAGATCTTATTAATATTAACAATTAATGCCACAGTGTGACGTTAGAGGGCCCAGGAGACACACGGTCAACGACACTATAATAAATAATAATAATAATCGAGCTGCGTTCCTTAGCATAACGGGAGATTTGTGCCTCATAAAATTAGAATTGTTTTTTTATTTTATATTTCAAAAATATACATGGCGTCTGAATTGTCATGTGATGCATGTGGAGCTCCTGAGGACTCTTAATGTAAAACTATTTAAAAGGTTTGAAGACGACAAACAACAAAACCAACTGATCTGAGAATAGTGTGTGTGTGTGTGTGTGTGTGTGTGTGTGTGTGTGTGTGTGTGTGTGTGTGTGTGTGTGTGTGTGTGTGTGTGTGTGTGTGTGTGTGTGTGTGTGTGTGTGTGTGTGTGTGTGTGTGTGTGTGTGGATTGCATTCGTTCACCACAGGGGTTAATGGGATTTCTGCACCACTACAAGTGATGGCCCCGTAATCCATTTATCAGAGAGAGCCCCCCCCACCCCTAAACACACTCTCTCTCCCTCTTGCTATGTCCAGTGTGTTGGCACATTAAAATAATATTAATAATAATGATTGTCTTTATTAGTTTTTGTACATGTCTCCTTTCTGTTCAGTCTTAATGAAACCCCTGAACGACTCCAAGGTACACGCCACGTGTGGTAGTGCTGAGCGTTTTATATATTTACGCTGCCTTCAAACGCAGCTCGTCACTTTCACCGTTGTTCATATTCATATTTACCCACCGGGTTGGTGGGATGGATGTGTGGATGTGTGAGTGGGTCAGTAAAGAGTCAGAGGCCTCTGTGCCTTTTCAGTTTTATGCCTTTCTTTTAATCAGGACCACCATCGTTCTCTCACATTAACTGAGCAGTTGAAGGTGATGTGGTTTAGTCTGGAGGACGGAACATTTCAAGGGGGAACCGAAGCTGGAGTCTGTCGCAGAGTTTTTGGTTGCTGCTTTTGTTTGTTCAGCATTCGGAAAGAATCACCTGCTGATCCGTTAATAACAGAGTGAATATTAGCTGGTGAATCTTATAGTTGACAGAAATCGTCTGTGTTGTTCGCAGGTTATAGCGTCAGAAATGTTCAGCGTGTTCGTCCGCATGAAATCTCAAGATAAACCTTGGACTCGCCTGAACGTTCTAATGATCACAAGCGCTCCTGGTTGGCCTCCCTGTATCTGAGTCTTCCCTCCTGAACTGTTCTGGACGTGTGGAGGCGGCGGCTCGGCTCCGTGTCTGTGTGAGGTCCGGTTCGTTAGCCGGACTCTCGCAGGAGGGGCCAGGACTGCTCCCGAGAGTCTTGACGGACACGAAACATTAATGAGCTCGCTGGAGGAAAACCCGAGGGGGAAACACGGCAGAGCAGAAACCAGCAGGGGAGACACAGACATCTGGGAGAAGTTTGTGGGCTGAAGATTAACTTAAAAGTGTGAGGCGGCAACCTAGAAGTAGAAAATCCATATTTTTATTGTTCACAGTGCAAAAGAGGAAAATGAGTTCAAAGTGCTTTATTCCTGTCCCAAACGGTGCCAGCGAAGCAGAGCAGCAGCCTCAGTGCTCTAGTGTCTCCACAGGATGCGTTCAAGCACAGTATTCAGTGTAGGTCATTCGTGATTTGGCGGCCCAACGCGTAGCGTAACAAATGTAGTCGAGTGCGTAAAATGGACCTGAAACGAGCTACGTGGCCGGTTCAACGTAAAAAAGGTTATAATAATTATCTCGGAACTTGGCTAAACTTTCTGCAGAGAACCAGGAACGAAAAGTGTCTAAACTTTGGAGACAGACGTGAAGTGGAAGCCAATCGCAGCAAAAACCATAATTACTCCTCATTTTTATTTCTATTTCACTCGTTCCACAAGGATGGGAAGTGTATCTGTTCTGATGGAGCTAGCTCCAGCTCGCTAAGCTAAGCTAAGCTAAACGTTTCCTGCTCCCACAACACCGGTGAGAAACTTTGGAATAGGCTGTTGTATTGATATTTGTCTTCTCTTCTTAGAGATAACAAACAGTTTACTTTAGACACCAGATGACTTTAAATAGTTTTAGAACTTGGAATTAGAATTTTGTTTTCCAGGTCAGAAAAGCGTCGGTGACCCTGAACCACAACGGTGGCTCAAAATATCGAGTCAGCACGTTTTTCTTTGGACCGTAGACTTTCGGTTTGTGTTGCGAAGTTTCAAGAAGAGCTTTACTAAAGCAACACGTTGCCGGTTCATTCCAGCTGCTTTCAGGCTGCATTATTGTGAAAACAGCGAAGCAGGAAGCTGTTTAAATCTGCACACATTTTGATGCGAAGCTTCCTGTTTCTTTCACCAATGACTGCTGATTTCTTCCGTTCTTATTCAACTGGTCCGGTTGAACCGTTTTTTTAACAGTTTTTGTTCTCCACGCGCAAAACTAAATAATTGTTAAGAGGACTTTCTACAAAATAAAAGCATGGAAAGAGCCGTCCTCTCTGACACATAAGCTTTGAGGGGATATTGTCATCTGAGAGGACGAGCAAAATGTCAAACTGGTCCTTTAAAATGAAGCGACCCGACCTTCCTGTTACTCATAGTTTGATCAGCTGATGGAAATGAGTCACATTTCACACTAATTTTACCTTTTCAGCACCGCTGCGTCCACACTGAGACGACACCGGAAGGTTGTGTGTGTGTGTGTGTGTGTGTGTGTGTGTGTGTGTGTGTGTGTGTGTGTGTGTGTTTCAGAGGGAGTGTCATAGTGTGGAGAAGATGTTTCCAATTTTGGAGACGGCCACGAGCGGCAGAGATGATTAGAGAGGAGGAAATTGGGGGATTAGAATTGTCTGCTTGAACTTCCTGAGTCCACGGCGTGCTCTCGCTCGCCCCCTTCTCTCTCTCTCTCTCTCTCTCTCTCTCTCTCTCTCTCTCTGTCTCTCTGTCTCTCTGTGTGTGTGTGTGTGTGTGTGTGTCCGTTCGTCCTGGCAGTCTCTCGTCCTCCCGTGGCGTGGAAAAGTGTGAGGACACATCGAGTCCTCGAGTCCCCTGTTGTGTCTCAGGCTGTCGCCGACTGACGGACATGACTCACTCCTCCACTCACCTTTTACCTTTCCTGACATCTTTCCTCCTTCCTTTTCCTTCATGGTTCCTTTCAATCTAACCCTTTTTGTCATTCGTTTCTTTTCCTTGTCTTCATCTTTACGGATCTCTTTTCCCCTTCCTTGTATCTTTTGTTTCCTTTCCTTACACATTTCCTGTCCTTTTATCTTTACTTGCTGTTCCTTTCTTTTCTTTTTTTAAACTTTCTTTCCTTCAGTCTTTTCTCCTCTTTCATATGCTTTCATGTCTCATTACATTTTATCTTCCCTTTCCTTTCTGTCCTTCTTTCCTTTCTCTTTGCCTTCCCTCCTTTGTCCCTTTGTCGTCCCATTCTATTTTCCTTCTCTTCCACTTTCTTCTACTTGTATCTATCCTTTCCTCTCATTGTATCTTTTGTTTCTTTTCCTTACATTTGTCACCTCCTTTTTATCTTTACTTCCCTCTTCCTTTCCTTTTTTTTGTCTCTTTTTTGCTTTGCCTTCCTTTTTATCTTGTATTTAGTCTTTACCTTTCTTTCCTTCCTTTAATCTTTTCCTTTCCCTCTTTATCTTTATTTTTCTTTCCTTTTTCTCTTTTCTTTCCATTCTTTCTTTATCTCTCCTTCCTTCACTGCTCCTTCCCTTTCCTGTGTAGTCAAAGTTCTTCACGGTGTATGTTAATAAACAAAAGATGTTAACCTCAGATAAAATGAAACTACACTCTGTCCATGTGGGCTGATTGGATGTCTGAACCAGACAGCTTTTACTTTCTCCATTGAATCAGTCGGAGAGGCTCTCAGGATTGGACAGAAGTGTAGAATGTGTTCACAAGCAGGAGGACTTGACCGCTGCTCTGTTTTCTCCCTGTGACACCGGAGAGAGCAGAGAGCGCTCCACTCCGCAGCTCCTTTATTTCTCGCTCTTCGGTCCAATAAGTGAGCCGAGGCTCGGGGCTGTAATATCCGCTGCTGTGCTGCTGGACTTAGCGAGGGAAAGCTGAGCCCGAGGCGAACTGCAGGGGGAAACCCGGCCGACCCGGGGAGGAGGCCTCAGCCGTGAAGGAAGACTCTGACGTTTTATTCCCTACAGTCTTAGCTTTGTAGAGTTGGGATTTTCAGTTCTCTAAATCTAAGGTGAAGCGTTGACGTTGTTATCCACCTGTTCAACTAAAAGTTCACTTTCTTACCTGAACGATGGAGCTGTGTGTGACGGTGTAACGTCGTGAACTTGCCGCGGTGGATTCGCTCCCATTCAGACGCTAAGAGCATCACTGATGTTTGGGGCGATGAGGTTTGGCTCACAGTCAGCGTTTCAGGTTCATCCCAAAGGTGTCGGATGGGGGTTGAGGTCAGGGCGCCGTGCCGAACCTGTCGAGCTCTTCCACAGCGAACTGAAGAAGCGTTCGTTCACGGAGCTGGCTGTGTGTCATGGAGGCATCGTCATGTTGACGGGTTAGGGTTAGGTTATTTACTTTTTATCTGAGAATTTATGTGAGTGTTCATAGTTTATATGGAGGTCAATTATGACTTTGAAAAATTTGAATATATTCAGTGACTGAAATCAGCCTATAAAATTGTATTAGTTCATTTTAATTGGAAAATGTAAACTCTTCAACCCCTAAATTCCCTTAGAAATTTATTTAAAAAAAGCCACAGATGATTGAGTCAGTGACCAATCAATGGTAGCCACATCACTGGGAGAATATAAAAATATATCATATAAAGATATCATATAAGAATCGCAATGATCGCTCATTTTTAAGGTTTTAAAAGACTTCATTGATGTAAACAAGCAGAGCTAAAGGTGTGTGAGCGCATTACTGTATCCAGAGGATCGTCTGCCTCTCTGGCCTCTGACCTGCTGCTGACGCCTCGCCATCAACTCGACCCAACCGAGGCGAACACAGATACAAGATACTCACTCTCTCTCTCTGTAACACACACACACGCACGCACGCACGCACGCACGCACGCACGCACGCACGCACGCACGCACGCACGCACGCACGCACGCACGCACGCACGCACGCACGCTGCTGCATCATTAATTCAGGTGTATTATCATTCCAAATGAGACACGACGAGATCGATTGATTCAAGTTGCTGGAAGGCTCCA